>NC_140587.1:595285396-595653789 GCF_964204655.1 Triturus cristatus
CAACATGTTGCCAGAAGAAAGATGAGAGTGTGTCTGATTTTTTCACTCGATTTGAGGGTGCGTTTCTGGATTTTAGCAGGCAGGATTTGTCGGTGTAAGGGGTGTCCGACTGTTCGTTAACAGATTTGTTACGAACCTGCTCCCTGAGATCGTGACTCGGTTGCAGGCATTGAGAGCACTTCGACTACCTCCTCTCCTTCTGTAATATTGAGTATTGCACAGTATTATGAACACAGGGAAAATTAGGAGAAGGAGAAAGTGAAGAAAAAGCACAAGGAATTGAAGACAAAAGTGATGTTGCAGCAGGGTTCTCGGGGGAATGGTAGACGACGTGGTGGTACTTTCCACCAGCTGCTTCGGACCAGCAGGAATACTACGCCTGTAGGGCCTAATCAGTGTGCATATTGTAAGTAGGAGGGACACTGGTGTAGCGAGTGTCCCGTGTTGTTACAGAAAGTCGCGGCCCCTAGAAGACGAGGTTCTCATGGACGGGGTCGTAGAGCTAGTGGACAGGACAGAGCCCAGCATGCTGCCACCTCACAGGATCGTTCGGATAGTAACTACTTTGATGACAATGATGTGGACAAGGTGACAGGAATGTCTCACAGCCAGGACAGCTAGGGATAGAGTGAGGGACCAGTCTAGATACCTGTAGATCAGCGCGGTCCTTACGTCACTGCAGAGTTGCTTGGCTCAGCTAAGGAATACTTGGTGGATACAGGTGCAAAGAATAGCCCTGTTTCATGTTCACTGGTCCCTGGGGCAGCTCTGTCTGGCCATAATAACGTTTCAATATGATTTTCTGGTGTACCGGTTGTGAGCTCAATTTCTAAACCTCTTACGCTGACTATAAATCCTTTTATTGTAGATTTACCATTCTTGTTGGCATCTAATTGTGGGGAAAATCTGATGGGCTTAGATTTATTAAAGATGTTGCATGTGACAATGTGTTGCCCGGATGGTGTTTACATGATGATGGGTCCGAATGTGTTGAGCACTAAGCAGTGTCTGTCCAAAGATGCACCTCTTCCTGCTGAGTTTAAGGATGTGCTGCCCACGTTGTGTGCGACGGGTGACACAGACGTAGGACTCTTACAGATACCACCGGTTTCTATTAAGATTAAAGACAATGCTATCTTGCCTCCTATTCCCAGTACACAATACCGCAAGCAGGGGAGCAAGCTTTGTTGCTGATTATGTAGGACTTAATTTAGTCAGGGGTTGTGGAAGAGATGACTGCTAATGTGTGCAATATCCCTATTCTCCCCATCCTTAAGAGGGCACCTTCAGGGTCCTCTAATGACCACTGTGATGTTTATCATTTTGTAATTGACTTGCACGCAGTTAATAAGATAGTAGATCCTCGGTTCCCAGTGGTCCCTGACATTACTGCCCTTCTGTTATCTGTGAATAAACATTTAGGAAATGTGTAAAAAAGTGGACCTATGCTTAACAACAAACAATATGTGACCAAAAAGGAGTTCCACATCAAAAATATAATATTTTAATCATTTCTTTATATGCAAAAAGATTTTTAAATATTTTCTTTTTTAAATTGATGAAAAAAAGAGAGTGAGAACAATTGAACATCACATCAATGACAAATATGGTAAATATACAATTTTTCTCTTTACCTATCCTTACAGTACAATTAAGTACAGGAATATTGTTAATATTATTAACACATTAGTCTATTTATACATGGCCTGATGATACATCATATTATAATATTGTATGTCAAACATGATGCTGTGTTAAGTAGACAATAAATTATACATACAAATAATGGTTAAAGCAAAAAAACTCAATACATAATTGAACAATATGGTTATGGCTAATGTAATTCGGGTCTACGTGCGTTTCAGCGGTATGCCTTCATCAGGTAGCCATATTGATCTAAAAAGAAAAATTCAATTATGAAGAAGAATTCTGATCACACATTGGGGGTCCTACGAAACATTTCTGCTATAGACTAAGTCAGAAAAATGATTTAAAAGAAGAATTTATTTATTTAAAATGTCACAGTGAAGAAAGAAAGAAGATTCAGTGTACTAATCAAAAATCAAATTTGCTGATTAAAATTAAAAATGAAAAGGGTGAGATGTAAATAGAATAGATCCGATTCCCAGCTTAAAATTACCATGAAATTGTGAAAAGATGGAAATGGAAAAACCAGAACTCCATTTACCCAAAGAACCAGATGTGTTCAAAATAGGGTTTTAACAATATGATAGCGTTAACAGCATCAACATGGAATCCCAGTCAAATACATTAAGACTCTTCTGAGGCAGATATACCTTATTACATGTAGAGTATCCTCTAATCAAGAAGTTTTGAGTAGAGATACGACGATAAATTCAGAGGGAGCGTCTAATAAGACAAAGGAAATAAAACATTCTGATTCATTACATATCAACAGTCTATGTCAAGAGAAATTAAAACCTGACGATAAGGATAGAAACCTAATAAATTGAATCACAGCTCTAGGCTGGTGCAGATATATACTGGTTATTCCGAGGTGATAATTAAGGCTGGGCGCAGTGCTACGTTCCAGCCGCGGAGTGTTCGTAGCTTTGCCTACTTCGCGATCCGCGAAGTAGGCGTAGGGCAGGCAGGCTACGCACACCCACGGCGGAGCGAGTTGCACGCCACCCGCCTCCCTCCCGCCCGCTTTTAAAACGCAGTAAGAATGATCCTAAACTTTTTTTAAACTTTAGGATCATTCTTACTGCATTTTAAAAGCGGGCGGGAGGGAGGCGGGTGGCACGTAGTGGGGCTACGCGGAGTGTGCGGGTGCGCGTATATTTGCCCCCACTTCACGATGTTCCACGTAGCCCCACTACGCCCAGGGTTAGTGATAATGACACCATGAATTTAGTCTAATGAAACAATGTTATATTTCACTCTGCGATGAGTGCATCGAGAGAGATTTAAGTAATGAGACTCGGAAGTACACACCGACATTGCTAATTACTACCGTGGTGGATAGAGCTGCAAAAATGCAGAGTCTTACCTCGTGTCATATAAACAGACTGTCCTGTTGATAAGCCGATAATTCTGCTAAATATCCAAAGCGGTACTAAGTTAGCTTGTAGGAGATATGATCACAAAGCGACATGCGATGAGTTCCTATGCAGAATAATTGGAAACTTGTAATTACAAACGCTTAATGGGATGTATAACGCAACGGTATAAACGATATCACACTACCTCATTAAATATGAACTTTTTCTATACCTTGAAGCAAAGGGGATTGATGGCCAGAAATTCCATCCGATGGCCTAATGTTGGTGGCAACAATGTAATACGATACAAAAGGCGGGGTTCTGATTGGAGTTGAAAAGCAATAAAATCCTATAAACAGAAACATTATGGGCAGCATATCAGTAGAGAATCTCCAACCAGTATGTAGCGTAACGATAACTTGCGCTAGTAGTTATACTAATACATGTATGCATACCTCTGATTGATGTAAACAAAAACGTGATGTTTGATGTTCCGACTTGAATAGAAAAAGCAATAAAATGCTATGGGTAAAAAAATAAAGGGCAGCATATCAGTAGGAATGCTCAAACTAATTAATGGAGCAACGAGGACTGACGCAAGTAGTTATGCTAATAAGTATATGCATACCTCTAATAAATGTATGCAGGAGCCGTGATGAATGATGTTAAAGGGGTCCGTCACAAGGGTCCGTGGCCATGCAGTAAAGTCCTCCACAGCCGGATACAAGCCTCGATGTGCTCTTGATGTAACAGCAGGGACCGCGATACCATACTTTGGACGAACGCCGTACGAGCTGTCATCATGTTACGGCATTTAAACTGGTAAAAGGCGGGATCTGATGATACGACTAATTCCGGCTTATTTGAAGTTGCTAGTAGGAAAGAGGATCGTAAGCCAAGGGGGCAGGGCCAAAGTGTCAGCTAGTGTGAATGAAAGTAAAAGGCTACCAAGTCTGCGATATTAAGCTGGTGCAGATGTATATATATTGTTCCGTGTTTATTATGAAGACTCTGTTGATGGAAATATAATGGATATTCAAACCTTATGAACAAAAATATAAAAACAGGCAAAAGTGCCACGATTCACTGGATGTATTTGGGACAAATCAGGTAGCAAATAAAACAATGTTATAGCCAACCTAATGCGCTAGATGGGTGATTGATGCAAAAGCCTAGCCTCTATTTACAAGAATGGGTGTAAGTCTCTTTTAAGGGTGGATAGACTACATTGTTGAGTAACCAACTGTATTGCAAGGAAAGTAAATACTTGCTAGGAACTATACATAAGGACGCCAGGCATCTGGAGCCTGGTGACTGTATGTAGATCTGGATGTCCAAATACCAGGGTCGGCATGGATCAGATATAGAGACCCAGCCTAAATTAACTGGAAAGATAATACTTAACTGTTGTTATATCTTATCACCTGATCCCAGGGAATTTCATTATTCATACCATGTTACTATGTATCAAGAGTGTATATCCAGAAACCTCTCTTCGTTTATGTATTTCAGTGCACTGTGTACCAGAATTGATACGTATTTTTTCCAGAATAAGCCACTGTGGTTCTTGGGTGGTATGTTGGGCTTCTATATAGTGTTTAACCAAAGTGGCAGCCAATTTAGTGGTTCTAATCGCTATGTTCAGTTAAACGGGTAGCCATTGAACAAGAAAGTTTCCCCAACATATCCAAGATGACATGGACATACAATGAAATATATAAAATGTTGGTCATCTTACAATTAGTTAATGTTGCCAGTTTAACATTTATTCCATTTATCGTGTATGTCGTGGCTTCAATGGCAAACTGACAAGCAACACAGGACATACATTTAAAATTCCCAAAAGGGAAATCGTTGCCTAGTACAGATGTCTGGGTGAGATGTCTCTGTGGGCTTTTCATTTGTGAGTGCACTATCAGATCTTTAAGGTTTTTGTTTTTTCTATGGGCAAAGAGTGGCTTAACTATAGAGTTTTCGCATTCTCTTGTTGCATTGAGAATATGCCATTTACTGATCACAATATACCGAATTTTTTCATTCATTGTAGAATGGCGTGTTACAAAGACCAGTCTCGGATTAGATGTTTTATTTTGTGGTGTCAATAGATGTTGTCTGTCGTAAAAACGAGGCCGTTAATATGAGTCACGCACTAGGCGTTTAGGGTATCCGCGAGCCATGAATTTCGCTTTCATCTCAATGGCTCTCTTGTCAAAGTCCTGCAGATTAGTACAATTCCTACGCAAGCTAAGGAACTGTCCAAAAGGGATGCTGTTCTTTTGGGACTGGGGTTGGGAACTTCCAAAATGCAATAGAGTATTGCAAGCCGTAGGTTTTGTGTATAGATCCACTTCTAAATGATCCTCGTTGTTCTGGATGACGATGTCTAAAAACTCCACTTTGATGTTGCTGGAGTTTGCTGTGAATATGATATTGCGGTCACATAGGTTAATCCAAGACACAAATTCTGAAATGTCTTCATGATTACCTGTCCAAATAAAAAATACATCATCTATATATCTAACCATAAATTGACTGACTCACTAAAGGGAGCGATTTCATTATCAATATACCTAGATTCATAGAGGGCCATGTAAATGTTAGCCACTGTGGGGGCACAAGATGCCCCCATACTTACTCCCTTAGTTTGCTTATAGAGAGACCCATTAAACTCAAAAGTGTTTTCCTGGAGAACCAACGTGAGACATTCTATTATTAATGTTCTGGGACAATCAATATGAAGGGTGTCCATGAAGCATTTTACAGCATCAATGGCACCTTGTTGTGGTATATTGCTATACAAAGCCTCGATGTCCATGGTAACCATCATTTGGGTTAGAGGATTAAAGTGAAAATATTCCACTTTGTTTATGATATCCCATGTATTCTGAACATAAGAAGGTATTTTGGGAACATGTGGCCTCAATAAAGTATCAATGTACTTAGAGAGGGGTTCGGTGACAGAACCAATTGTAGTGATGATAGGTCTGCAGGGCGGATCCGTACTTTGTTTATGAATTTTGGGAATACCGTAAATTGGGGCCATTTTTGGTTTATCTATATTCAGATACTCCCATTCCTTATCACAAATATGATTGTCTAAGCACTTGCATGGTAATATTGAGCACTAACTTTTGCACTCTTTTTGTAGGGTCAGTTTTTATGGGGATATACTGCTGTTTGTTATTAAGCATTTCCTCCATTTTGTGAATGTATTGCTCAGTATCCATGAGCACAATGCCTCCACCCTTGTCACAACGTTTTTATGGTTAAGTTCTTGTTGTGGACAAGTTCCGTAAGTGCAGTATTTTCTTCTCGAGTGATGTTAAAGTCTGAAGCCAGAATGTATTTCATTGCCGTAGTTAGCTTTTTATAAACTACATGTTCGAAGATTGCTATTTCCGGAGTAACTTGATCTAAAGATGGTAAGAATGTGGACATAGTTGTTAGTCCAGATGTATTAGGCCCAGACGATATAGTTGTATTTTGACCTTCAAAGAAAAAGTGTAACCTAATCTTATGAAAAAAGGTTATCAAATCTTGGAGAATTTCAAATGTATTTGCTTTTGTATGGGGTACATAGGACAATCCTTTGGTAAGGAGAGATTCAGTCGGGGAATCCAAAATATGGCTGCTCAGATTAAAGATAGGGCTATCATTTTATCGCGCCAATATTGGCCGTGCCTCGTCACCAAATATTGGTTCTCGTTCTAATGTGGATATTGAATCACTGATTCTGAGGTGGTGGATATTGTTGATTTTGAGGTGATGGGTATTGCTGAATCTGAATTGATGATGGATTGCCTCTGAATCTGGGCTGGTATCTCGTGTGCCAACAAGTTCGTTGGTTCCCTCGCCTGGCTAAAAAAGAAGGATGTGCACCCCTTTGACCTCCTGACATATTCCTTTCAAGACTTTGTTCTTGATAATAGTTTACCCCTCTCCATCTGAATCAGATGTGTTTGAAAAGTTGTTGTTTTTCTAAGAGGCCTATTGTATGTAGACTGATGTTGGTTCTCCCCACTAGCTTCCTGATGGTAAAAATGTTCAGCTAGATAGGGATAGACTTTCTCCTGATTTGAAAAACTAATATCTTTTTTTAATTTTCTGTCTTTCTTTTAATAGATTATCGTTGTATGAGATCATATCTTTTTCTACCTCTTTGAGTAATTTCGTAGCTTCTTCCAAAGCTTGACTATTTTTAATCTTTGCTTCTAATGTTTGTACCTCTACAAGAAGTGTCTGGACTATCTCTTTTGCCGTCTCAATGATAAGAATCATTAAGTCACGGGAGCATCGATTGGCTATATGAGACCACGGCTCCAAGAATTTTTGAATTTGTACCAAAAGGCCAGGTATGTTCTTGACTCTGAGTCCTTGCGGGATCACACCTGCTTTCAGGTATTCAAGCATGACCTGGTCATGCTGTTCTATTCTTTTTACCTTATTTTTCAATGCTGTTAATTTATATATATCATCATTACCTGCAAAGAGATATTGGATGAGGTCCCGTCCCTAGCTGAATCCTCATCTGAGAAACCAAAAGATTGTAATTTGTCCATGACTGGAAAAAGAAAAGATAGTATAAATTAATTTCAAAGCCTAAGACTGCTATGATGGCTAAACCAAAATGCCCCTTCTGACAATGATTCCTTCCTCTGCTAAATACTTTTCTGTCATTGATCTAAAAAGTGCATTCTTTAGTATCCCGATTCATTCCGACAGCAGGCACTTGTTAGGTTTTACCCTAGCTGGCAGAAGCTTTAGATTCTGTCGAGCTCCTCAGAGCTATACTGAGAGCCCTAGTATATATAGCCAAGCCTTGAAAGCCCAATTGGACTCCCTCACGCTTCACTCAGGTAATGTATTGCTTCAATATGTGGATGATATTCTCATTGCTTCTGACACTGAAAAGGGATGCAAAGACAGTACGGTTAAGTTATTGCTGCATTTGGCTCACCACGGACATAAAGTGTCCCTTTCTAAATTTCAATATTGTCGAAAGGAGGTCACCTATTTAGGTAACCTAAGGGGGGTAGGAGATTGACCCATGAGCGCATCCGCACCATTGTTAAAACGCCTATGCCTAAAACTCAGAGGGATGTGCGCACTTATTTTGGTATTACTTCCTACTGTCGCCAATGGATCCCTAATTATTCGTTACTAACAAAGCCTTTAGTGGCACTAACAACTAAAGATGTGCATGAACCCCTGCCCTGGACGCTTGAATGTCAGCAGTCTTTTAAGCAATTAAAAGTTGCGATTTGCTCTGCACCTGTGCTTGGTACGCCCGACTATATGAAGCTGATCATACTGTACGTACACGAGATGGCCAGTTGTGCGCTTTCTGTCTTAACACAGACCTTTGGAGGTAAGCAACGGCTGTGTACTTTTATTGTTCTGCTCTGCTTGAGACTGTCGCAAGAGCCCTCCCGAGCTGTCTAAGAGCGGTCATGGCAGTGGCCATCTCAATAAGGCAATCGGCTAGGCTCACACCGGATACTGACCTCACAGTCCTGGTACCCCATGCTGTGTATACACTTTTGAATAAAACCAAGACACAGCACCTCACCAGTGCATGTCTGACCGGTTATGAATTGACCCTCTTTGCACCACATGTCACAATTAAAAGATGTGCCACTCTAAACCCAGGGCAAAACCAAAGGGGATGATGGGTGGAGTGTTGAACATTGCCCACTCTAAACCCAGCCATGTTGCTACCCCTCCCTTCTGAGAGTGAGGAAATTGATATACATGATTGTATTTTTCGCACGGAGGAAGAGACTAGGGGACAGGTAGACCTGACTGATGTTCTCTTATCTGACCCCCAAGGGGAACTATAGGTCGATGGCTCTTGTTTTAAGCTATCAGATGGCACTACAATAGCTGCGTATGCAATCACAACACTACACACGGTAGTTGAGTCATCACGATTTCACGAGTTCCCTACCAGTCAGCCCAAGCTGCAGAGCTTGTTGACCTTATCCGAGTTAGCGAGTTGAGTGAGGGACTGGCAGTCAATATTTATACTGACAGCCAGTACACTTTTGGAGTGGCCCATCATTTTAAGCGACTCTGGACAGAGAGGGGATTTCTCACTTCCCATGGGGTGAAGATACAAAATGGCCCTCTTATATATAGGCTTTTGTTGGCCCTGATAGTCCCCAAGAAATGAACGCTAATAAAATGTAGCGCCCACAAGGCAATAACTGATGATGTGGGTAGAGGGAAAGCATTTGCAGACCAGACAGCTATGGAGACAGCCCGAGCAAAGATGAAAAATATGTTTGTAGCAGGTCCAACTAGATGGGTGCCTGAGGTTACTATGTTTGAGGATACGTTGGCAAATGTCAGGGAAATTCAGAGTGAGGCAACGATCGAGGAGTTAGCAGTATGGCAGGAAAGCACAGCATATTTGGATGAGGAAGGGTGTTGAATGGATAAGCCAGGGAAACAGAGATGGATGTTACCAGATGCATACGTTCTCCCCGTAGTCACTTTGGCGCACGGGCCAGCCCTTATCAGTGCAAAAGGTATCTGTAAATTGTTAGATCCGGTATGGCACAGTGACAATATCCCAAAGACGGCCGCCCCTTTGATCAAATATTGTATGGTGTGCAATGTGCATAATAATGGGAAAGGTACCCCTACAACTAATTTTGCACCTCCCACTTTCCCTTTTGAGGTCCTCCAAATGGACTACATCAAGATGGATCGAGTCAATATTTTGAAATATGTGTTAGTGGTAGTTTGTACATTCAGTAAATGGGTTGAGGCTTACCCCACCAAAGAAAACACAGCAATAGTGACTGCAAAGGTGATCCTCAAGGAGTTCTTTACTCGCTTCGGCTTGCCCCGTTTGATTTGGAGTGAGAATGGAAGTCACTTCAATGCGAAAGTTATTCAACTAGTGTGTGAGGGACTACATATTCAACAGAAATTTCATGCCGCACATCACCCCCATGTCAGCAGGCTTGGTTGAGAAGTACAATGGTACTCTCAAACTGAAATTAGCAAAGATTCAGGAGAGCACGGGTTTGCAGTGGCCCGATGCTTTACCATTAGCCCTATTGTCTACGAGATCCAAGGCTCACTCTAGGACAGGACTGTCACCCTACCAGGTCGTGTTTGTGCACCCAGCAAATGTTTGGGGCGTCCTGAGACCTCGTAGATTTTCGGAAATTGAATAGCTTTGTTAGTGAACTATCTGTATGAGTTATCTAAAAGTCTGCGTTCTATCGACCAACAGATCCAAGACACACTTCCACAAGTATCCGAGGGACCAGGGCATAAAGTGCGGCCCGGAGATTTTGTCCTCATTTGCCACTTTCAGAGGAAAGGAAGTTTGGAGTAGAGGTGGAAGGGGCCGGTCCAGGTGCTCCTTGCCACCTTCACTGCCATAAGGTCATGGCCGATATAACTGGATTCCTACCCAACACTGCCGCAGAGTGCCTCTACCCCTACCCTATGGCCTATAGGTCGCTGAAGGAATCGGGGACTCGGAGTGGTAACAAGTCCCACGGTTTGTCCCCTTTTCGGATGCCCAACTCACCTGGACACAAACGGAAGCCGAGAACGATGAGGTGCTAAATGCGGCAGTGCCCCAGAGATCAAGGCTGTTGTTGAAGAGCCCCTTCCACTGGCCCCTCTGTCTCGGACCCCCCTTTTACTGACCCTTCTGTGCATGGAGTAGCTAGATAGAATTTGTGCCCCTGATGAAGGAACAGTGCACCAAAGGAGATGTCAGATTAGTAGGGATGGACTGTAAAAAATAGGGTGTACCTTGCCTGTGGTACCAACGGTAGGTTAGGATTGGTGAATTATTCGGACATTGGACAGGATAGACCGAACAGGTTTCCCTGGAGGGAGGTACGGTATCCTGGACGATGTGGGATTTCTTCAAGAGGTAGGATCGAACAGCTCCACTTCCAGTGCTCAATAGCACCTACGTTGATGAACAATAGGAGTCTACAAATGAGGCTCTGACAGACACTGGGAATTTGTATACTCCTTTTGCTGGAAATTTGCCCCATTGTTTTCCTATTCACTATGCACCCCTTTGGCAGAATGTTTACTGACAAAGACCAACAAGTTATTCCCCTTGTTCATGTACGAAACGTTTGGTCATCTAAGAGAAAACTGCTCTGTGCTGTTCTTATATTGTTGTTGTTGTTGTTGATTTTGGTTGGGTGTCTTGGGTTTTAGAGTGTGAATGTAATGCCCCATCATGTACTACAAACAAGATTGTCCTTTTTGTACGAACTTGAGAAACAATCTCAAGCAATGTATTTCTAGATACACATAGGAAATTCTTTGGTGAAAGTACAGCTTGCTACCCTACTGAATCTGTTACGAGTTTATGAACTGCTTACCCATTATCACTGGATAATTATACATATGTTCGCCCACCACAATTCGTAGAGGTAAAGGGTGAGTTCGGGATAGGATATCCTGGTCCTTGTTTGTATTATAGGAAGCCATGAGGGAAGGGATACTCAGGTTGCAACATTAATGTGTATTGTGACAATTTGTAAATAGATGAACAGAACATTACTTTAGTGGGCCTGCATTATCAAGATTTGACAGTTACTCGAAAGGCAGGTTACTATCCTGCATGCTGTCTGATAGTAAATAGTACTGATGTTTTTCTATACATAAATTGTTCTAGAATAATATTGTTCAAGAATACAATGTCTTTAGTGAGAAAGAATGATCCGAGTACAGTGAGAATGAACACCAGGTACGCTCCTGTAGATTATCAAGGTCCACTTTATGCACACACAGGATTTTACTTTCTGTCCAAAGGTACTTACTCCAATGTTTACAATGGTACTGAGGATGTTGCTTTAGGAATGGTTCTTCCTCTTGGGGTGCCTTGTAAGGATAGTAAGCCAAATATAAGATGGGTTAAAAGGACTTTAACAAAGGAATATTGCGACAGAGTGACAGACCTGGAGGTCAATAATTATAGTAATGGTATCACCTTTGGTTATATTCTTTCCTCCATTATCACCTTAGGTGGTTCCGCTATGGCCAGAGGTGAAAGGGCTAGGGAATATTTTGGATGTAAGCTGCAGATACTGTCTAACTCCACAGTAGCGGCCTTGCGTGACATCACCACCTAATTAGAAAGTATGCGAATATACTCTGAGCAAACAACATATGCAGTTGATTTCATCCTAGCTAAGAGCGGTGGTGTGTGCGCAGTAGTAGGAGAACACTGTGTAGTCGGGATCACAAATATGGAAAGGAATATTACCCAACACATTTTAGATATTTTGGAGAATGTCAAATGAATGGAAAGCGGAAATTGGAGTTGGTCCCTCTTTGGTCGATGGGGTTGGATTCTAGAAAGGGTGATTTATTGTAATTGTAATTGTCTGCTGCATTCTGGTGCAGTGTCTCCCCTTATGCTGCTCTTACTGTACAACACTTCTCACCCCTAAGCCGCAGAAGACAGTCCATGACACCGCTGCGATTATGTTCCAGAAGGGCATTCACAAAATGATGCAAATATATGAGGGCATCTTTGGTTCTAGCTCATCCCTTGCAACTTCTATTCCTGATACTGAATATTTGAATAGTTCTGAGTATTTATGTCTCTTTTGTTCCTCTGCATATTACATCTTTCCCACTACCCATCTGAAAATATGTTAGCGAATGCTAAAAGGAGGGTCTGTTGGAATGGAAAATGTTTTGGTCCCCCCCCATGCATTGTACGATTTAAGTAAGCATTCGCGGCACCATTTTGTATTCAGCTGCCATTTTGTACCATGATCGAAACTAAACTTCTGTCTCATTCTGTATGCCTCAGCAGAAAGCATCCTCGATATTTTTTTCTATTTCTCCAAGGTTGTGTTTCGCTGCACAAATGAATAGACTGTTTTGTCATTACATTCCTTTCCTGTTAGATACGCCTGCTCCCACCCTTAGAGTGGTGAGCATGGGCAGAGTAACCTTGAAACTGAAATAGCATTTACCCTGTCTCAGGATTGCAGCTCATCCTTTTGTGTCTCCTTTGTTCATCAGCTACTTACTGGAAAATTCCTGTTGGGCGTGTCCTTAGGGGTACTGGAAATTTATATCATGTATTACCATGTTGGCGGGGGTCAGTCCCTCGGCAGCAATCCAAGGAGGCTGGTTAGACTGGACTCTGTTGGAGTGTATGACTAATAAATAACTTTGGTTTGTATTCCCTAATGTCTGACCAACTTCATGTGTTTGGAAGGCTGAGAGGTGGTCACAAGTGACCCGGTTGGCCCTAATTGGGTCACTTCCATCATTCTATGTTCTAGAATGTCAATGTGGATTAAGATACAGTGGTACTACCACCTGTACCATTGCAATCAAAACCTCTTGAACATACCCAGACAATCAGAAATAAGAATTACACCTAACCAGTGGCAATGAACTATGCAAAACATTCTGACAGCAATCCAAAAAAACTGCATACAACACCGCATTAGTTTGGCATTGACATAGTCAAGAGAAATTAAAGAGGATGCGAAGAACCAAAACAATGAAACAGTTGGAATCAATATACATTATACAATTACAAATAAAACTTCCTTTTGGTCATAACCTCAATGAAGAAATTAATGTGTATTTGTAACGTACTTGTTGTTACAATTCTCTAAGTTATTTTGAGTTACTTCTTTCCATCAAGTTTCCTCCAGACTAAGAACAAAAGCAGTATTTTTTCTTTAAAAATTGATAATCGGCAATTTGAAGCAGCCCACTAGAGGGTTTGATTGTTGATTTAAATTGTAGCACATTATATTAGAACGTATGTAAACTAGTGTCTTTTGGAGATATACAAAAAGGGTTAGCATGGGGCAATTGTATCACTTGGACAGGTATGACAAAGGATTGCACAAAAAATACTTGTCAGGATGCCACACAATGGCAAAAAAATGAAGCCACTACATCCATGTGAAAATGGATTAATACTAGACAATGACATAGATATACAAAGTGCGTTCTTACCTGTAAGAATTTTGAGGACTACAGCTCTCACAATTCATCATTGACAGTCAATAAATCTGCACAATCTTTGATGAAAAGGATTCTTGGTGTATGCAAACAGTGCGCTGTTATATGATTTATGAACTAAGCATAAATATGATTTGATTAAAGAATATGAACTTAATATTCCATATCAACAGTACACTTCAGAACTATATAACCCATCGAGTAGGAACACTCACATAGAGCCGCTTTGTGCTCTACTCATAGATAATAGCATCAAGATTCAACAATATGCTGATGATGCACAACTTCATTTGAATGTCTATTCTGCTTTTGACACCCAATGTCTTGAACTCTGCTTGCACATCATTCAGTTTTGGATGCCCTGCGCTACCTTGAAGCTCAACCCAATTAAGAGAGAGTTCCAAATATCTGCCAAGAGAAAGAAACGCAATATAGTACAAACCTGGTTTAATGACGTGAGCCTTGACAGCTTTTAAGCCTACTGAATGACAAGTCGTTTGATTTCATTGGAGACACCAACCTAACCCTCAAGGAACACATTTTTTAAAAAAACATGGCCTATAACCAGCTCTCTCTTCTAAAGGAAGTCAAACCATTTCCTACAGAGAGCAACTTTGGAACTACTGTTCGAGCCCCGTCCTTTTGCATTCAGAATGTGGTAATGCCCTACTCCGTGACTTCAGACTCCACATTGGCACTCCTTAGGGGTATCCTACATGCTGCAGCAAGTCTCATCCACATAAGCCCCATCCTGATGTTCTCCATTTGCTTCCCTTGCTGGTGTGCACCATCTTTAAAAACAGCAGCATTATTCACAAAGCTACCATAACCAGCACACTACTTATCTTACAGGCAAGCTCACCATCTCGGGAAGACACCATCAGAGTGTAGACTAAAAATGTAAAAAAAAGAAAAAACAAGCTAGCAAGCCTTTTCCATCTAAACGCCAAGGATCTGGAACAACATCTCTGTATCCATTAGGACCACCCCCAACCCTTCTCCAATTTAGGAAAGAGTTGAGGACTGACCTTTTTAAAGAACACCACATCCTAAAATGTATTAATCATCAACAATCCTCCTTCCTCTACACAGTGACTTTTTGCTATTCTCTTACAGTGCTCCACTGCCATTTGGTAAGATTCCTTCTATAGAAATACCACATACATTAATGCATATATACATACATATAGCACTGGGTAATTTTGGTGTATCAGGTTGGGGTATCATTTAATTGAAATAACAGAAGGACTTGTTGCCATGAGCAAGACTGTTTCATCGAAATGCACTGGCATATTTTGCTCTTTTACCAAAATAAAACTCAAAATGTAGCTACTTAATACACGTATGCCTTCTGTGCTGCTTTTTTCCCATTGGAACATCTTTCATGGCAAATATTACACAGTATTGGTTGCTACTGAGTATTTATAGATTAGGTCAGTTTCCATAGAAAGAGAGTTTTTGTGTTGCTCTAATACTTTGGTGCCATTTGATGAATCATGACAACATTTTTCAAAAAAATGGTTCTTCACTTCAGCTCTTTAAAAGAAAATTTTCCACTGATCCGTTAAGCCGGGGTCCAAAAAAACAGAGATATGGTCACAAAACATTGATTTTCCATGATAATTCCCATCGGAAATGTTACTCTCTATTACAGTAAAAAAGAGCTGCACGGCATTAAATCAGATCCGGCAAATAGTTAGAAACGTACTCAGAAAGCATGCTTTTTGTGGTTTGGTATAAATCTCTTCAATGGTTTTCGAGAATTAAGAGTTACAGACGGGCTCAAATTGGGCACAAAAAAGTAGGTATATGTAGACGGTTGGTCTCATGGTAGTCTCGCAGTGCCAACATTTTTTTAAATATGGCCCTCTGAATGGCAGAGGAAGTGTTTTCTCCCTCGGGCCATTTTGGTTCCATGGGAGTGGCACCAGTTCTGCGGTACCAAGCATTCTGAAATTCTGAAGAAATTGTTGCGACCTCCATTACAGGACTCAGGAACTCGGTTCTCCATGTCCAGAAAATGTTTTTTGTAAAGAGCAGAAGGGAGCAGGGTAGGAAAGCTCTGACCCCGAGACGCTTGTAGGGGAAGGCTGGGGGAGAGGGATCCCCCAGAAGTTAAAATTTGTGGGGGGCCTGTAGGGACCACGGTACTCTCATGGGATCCAGTGCCACCCTCATGTGAGGCAACATGGCACTCCCACGGCTGCCGGTGTAGAAGCTTCCATCCAGTGGTACTGCAGTACCAAACATGCTTCCTCGGAGAAGCTTGCATGGTACCCGAGTACCATGGGGTGGAAGTTTGTGTGGTGGGTATCGCAGGAGTACTGAGGTATAAAAAAAACCAGCAAAGCAATTTTTGGGATATCACAAAACTACTAATAAACAATTACCATCATTGCAATTTTACATGATTTAAGATTGGTACAAAAATAAATCACACTTTAATTCTAAACTAGATCTTGCACCATGGTGCACTATTTACATCGAGAATCGTTATGGTGATTGCATGTTCATTCACACTGCACTCAGGTACTCATCTCCATTCCATTCATCTAAGAGGGCAAAACCACTTGCATCTTCAGGGACGATCCCCAACATCTCCCTACAGGACGCCTATCATGGGCCCACAACCCCCAACCAGGTCATAGGGGTTCTATCCGTTTCCATGTGACCATGCCCGATCTACCTGAATCATTAACCTTCACCCCCAATCCAGTGGTTAACATCACAGAATGGAAATGTCATATGCCAACCTCATCGCTATGCCAAGTTGATTCTGGAGATGACAGACTCGAATTGAATTATCTCCTGATATGGCCAGCATTTACCACTGCAATGCCTTCGCGTATTGCTGCTTGCGACCAACATCCCAAAGACCCTTCAACTCAGAGAATGGGGGAAGCAACCTTTGACTGTATCAGCTGGCTCTCTGGCCTGGAACTGATAGGAAGGAAGGGCCCAAGCCAAAAAGGCCCAACCTAAATAACCCTTAACCTTCTGTGAGTTCTCAGCGTGGACTGCCTGCCTACCGCCCAGTTGGGGCCAAGTCAACCCTCTAACCATAAAGGAAGGTGGAAGCAGGTGACCGAGTATCTCTGTGCTCCCTACCTCTTCCTCCACCACTGGTCAAGGGCTGTGAGTGTGAGGGAGGTGTAAGGGTCGCGGGCACTCCCAGCTATTGTCCACCATCGAGGTAGGCATTCACAAAGGGTCAAATCCAAGCACTGAAAAGAAAACACAGGAATTAGGTCTTGTGACGATTAGAATTGTTTTCCTCCTTCAGGATATTGTACTATGCTTTTTGTGACACAATACGTGTTTTCTCTTGCCAGTGGTGTGATGGTAATAAAATAGAGTTAGGATTGTTTTACTGTAGTAGTAACTACGAATGTGTGTTTATTAATAAACCTTTTTCAAATAAAGTGCTACTGGGTGACACTCCTTTTCCCTGACATGTCATAAACTTGTATAACTTGACAACCTCCCAAAGACCACAGCTAAGAACAGGCCGATCAGAATATACTTCCGGTTGCAATGCAAACATTTTATTTTCCAGTACCCAGTGAGCGATTATCATATAAATATTTGCTTCCAGTGCTTAGAGCCCCTTAACTCTGTCTGCCGGCGGTGCGGGGTGATTCACGGCAGTAACTTTGTGCATGCATTTATTTCACTGTCTCTCCCACCGGGGCTGTTGTTGCCTCTTCTGCATTTCAAGCGTGACTGGGGGCCTCTGGGTGAACCTCCCTTCTCATGCGGCGCTAAAGGCCCCGCCCCCTCCTGTGTATGGGTAACGCCTTCTGAAAACTCTTCTGCAGCCGGCGAGCTTTTGCATTCCACGCACTAACTTTCCACGGGTAGCAACAAGCACAGAATTTATAGAAGCCTTTAAGTGGCGGACGTATAAAAATACCCGAGGAATGGTCTTTGAGATTTTATGCACTCGTAAACTTTTGCTGATTGCTTCTGGGAAGTTGTCAGACATTTAACACTGCATTTATCTTACAGTGCAATGAAAACACATCTGCCCTGCGTCTCGTTACCTCGTTTAATTGTGAGGCAGCCATCCATCGGCGTGCCACGCCTCACCCTCGAGATTGCAGGTCTCGCGTGAAATGGGGGTGACGGGGCGTGTTGCGCTTTTAAAGAACTGATGAGTGATCGATAAAGCTGCCACTGCGAGTTTCACACTGCACGTGCAGGCTCGGCGCAGTCCGTCCTGGGCGCAGCCTGCTCGGGGCGGGGTCAGCGCTTCTTGGCGCTGAAGGTCTGCCCTGCATTGTTTTCAGTGATTTGTTGTCACGGTCTTCGCTGTAATAAAAACCATAAAAGGCAGGCAATCAACCCCACAGTCAATGAATTGTTAACACGTGGATTCAATCCCTACGTGCTTTAATTTCTGACTTCACTGGGCCCCATCCGATGTGTTTATTTGCCATTAAGCCCATTTGAAAAGGGAGCGTTTGTTAAAGACAACTCGGCGGTTTGGTCCTTACTGCAGAGATCTGCACCCTGCTTGTCAGACCAGTACGACGCATACGGAAGCCCTTCAACAAAAGTCTCACATGGCAGTGTGGGGCTGTATTAACTGTCAGCGGGTTCACAGGAGTGTGAATTTAGGGAACAAGCAGACGAATATATTTCATTAATGCCACCTAAAACATTAACAGCGCCCTGTCTGAATCGTTGTGAAATTCAGTGCAATACCGTGCCTTTGGAAATGTTGACTATGATGAAGAAACAATGAACGAAAAAATACGTATTGGTTACGTTTTGCAAGTATTCAATAAAAAGCATTTGGATTGGTCCAGTCTGGACTGAGCACACGCCGTCGCTTCTGTGTATTTATTGCCTGTAGTGTATTCATCTCGTAGGCAGGGGTAGGCGGGCACTTGGCGGGGGCTGGGTCTGGTGTCCGAAGAAGTGTAAAGGGGGGTCGGTTGTTCCAGACATTGCTCCTCACCTTAAAAGAGTGTTTCTATTACCCTGTTAGTACAATATTGATACTGTCTGTGCAGACATGCCATTAGGTTCACAGCTATTAACTAAAATTATATTTATTTGACCTCGGCGGAAAATTTAGCTTTTCGCTCATTCGCAATTTCATTGTTTCCGCGCACTTCACCCCTCACTGAACACGCTTCCGCGCGAAGACGTTTCTAGTTGTTCTGTGGCCCAAACGATAACTTAAGATGTTTCTTGTAGGGAATTGTGCCGTTTACCAGCTTCAGCTATCCCTTCTACGTTTATTAAATTATGCCGTCATTTTAACCGAAATTATGAAAACTAAACGGAGGCACCTGCACAGAGTCTGCGTTTAGGGCGGGGCTCGTCCATCTATTTTGCTAGTTCCTGAAATATTTTACCCGACTGGGTGAATTTCCAAATTGCAATGCCAGCGTACTTTGTTAATGAAGGAGAGATCCGAACAGCCAACAACAGTAGGGGGGAGATTAAAATGTCAGCCTGCTCTCCTATGGGGTTACTCTTTAATAAAAAGCATTGGAAGTGTACCCCCCCCCCCCCCCCCCCAATAAAAAAACACACACACACAATACTTTAAAAACTCCGAAGACAACCCCGGACAGAAGAGCGGCCTTCCAGCCCTGTTTATACATCCGACAGACGTTGCACAGGGAGGCCAGGGGAGGCTTCCACACGTGTTGTCACCGAAGGAAACTGTTGCCTTTGTTTGTACACTTCCCTCGGCTCGTGGTGCGCAATGCCAATCCGTTATTAATCTGCATTAGAGCTGCCAGTCAATAATTGGGCCTTGCGATGTGCCGTGCAACTTTCCTCAAGCCTCCTGCTAATTGGATAATTTCCTCAATATGCCAGAGGCGCACCAACCTGCCCCCTGTCGGGGCTCCTGGGCGGGAGGCAACCGCGGAACCTCCTATTTATGCACAACAAATTGAACCTAGTCGCTGAAATTAGGGTATCCAAGGATACGAGGACATATTGGGCAAATACTTGTTTATGTAATTATCAGGGTAACACGCTAGGTTATTTTACAGTTCATGTACTTGCGCGTGTTCTGAATCCAGAATGGGCAGAAGTGGCGATATATTTAAACGTGGTTTCTAGTGGATCAAAGTGGTAGCGACGTTTTATTTCGGACTTTAATGAAGTGGAATAAAACAGATCGGGTTAAATTAAGCTGCATCTGTGAAATAGTAGTCACCACTTATTGGGGTCTATTGGTTTATGTTACTACTTTTATACTGATTAATCTCTCTCACTCTCTCTGTATGTGTGCGTGTGTATGTATATATATGTATATATAAATAGCACTGTCATTTAAGAAACGACAACGCCTTGTGGTCCGTACCTGTGCGGCCTCAACAAGAGTATGTGGTGAGCCAGGATCGTGTTCGCACATATATATATATGTAGTAGACACAAGCAGTCCGCACGTTTCAATTAGTGCCAGTTTAAATCATTTCCAATTGGAATTTCAAGGGAGGTTTTCAGTTTTCTATTTCGAAAATACAATCAACATCTGAAGTTCTTTGATTTTCAAAAATGGGTTTCAAAAGAAAGTTTTCAGCTGCTTATTTTCTTCTTTGGAAACTGCTTCGAAGAGTGTAGTTGTAAATGTCAAGAAACCGCTAGCCCTCTAACAACAGTAGCGGTATTTTTTTATGCTTCTGTCCCCGGTTCTAAACGTTAGATAAGAGCCCGCTAGACTGTCCTTGCGCTCGAGAACACGCGTGCAAGTTGCCTCGGAACTGCATATAATCACCGTACTTAGTATAATAAAAAATAAGAACAGTGACTCTTTCGGTAGTCGGACTCGAGTGGAATAATTCATCATCAAATATTTTACAGAACTCACAGTAACCCCTCCAGACGCTAGCGGTGGACACAATGCACTTAACCTGAAGATTCGAGTTACTTCTGATACTGTTTGCGCCCGGTGCGATTAAACATCACTTCAGCTTTATCTACTTCAAAAAGCCATTCAAACATTCAATAAAATTACTAGAGCGCCATCTGCTGGCCAACAGTAGTTTAGCTTCGGTGAGCAGTCTGACCGCATACCAAGTGAGATGTTCGCACTTCAAGCGTGTATGTTTCCGAGCAGTTTAAACACCTGTCAGGAAATCCGTGTTCCTTGTCAAGTGAAGATTAAACCCTGCACTATTTTATAAACAAGACATTCCTCCGTTGAAAAATGTGCTTCTGGCTGCAGAAGAAGTGTTCTCTAGTCAAACGAGCAGAGAGACACGGCGCTGCCAACAATTGATGAGGCTCTCAGGATATATTCAACCATATTCTAAGTACTTCCCTACAAATCAAAAGGAGCGTAACCATAAAAAGATACAATGTAGAATTCCCGCTCACAAGTGAGCCTTTAAATTCTATGAAAGCAACAGTGAAGAATATTATTGTTGGACCTACCCTCTCTGCAGGGTCACCCCCAAATGTTTTGCCGAACACGTTTTTGTTGGCTTTAAGACTGTGCACTTTATCACAGCTAACCAGCGCTAAAGGGCCTATGTTCTTTCCTTTGAACCTGGTAAAAGTGGCTTACACCCAATCGACACATTTAATTTACTTATAAGTCCCTAGTAAAGTGACACTACAGATACCCAAATGCTACTGGTGGACCTGCAACACTGATTATGAGGAGGGCTAAAGTTGTACCTTCGCGAACAATCATGTCATCTCTGGGGTTACTGGGATTGTACACCTGACACTGCACTTGCACCTGAACTTGCGTCAGGGGACCCACGGGATGCAGGTGGTTTTAACTCCTTGAGTATCCCCTGGCAACCCCACATCAAAATGATTTCCAGAGTACGCTATAACATGGAGGGAGGGCTGACTGAATCTTTCCTATGTACTAGCGGGGTGAGGCAAGGTTGTATTTTGGCCCCCTTTTTATTCTCACTCTACATTAATAACTTAGAGAAGTATCTGACCAATTTAAAAACTGATTGCCCATGCGTAGGATCGCGTCCTATCCCGGTTCTCCTTTACGCTGATGACGCGGTCCTACTTGAACGTACCCCTAAGAGCTTACAGTTGCTAATAGATGGTTTTGTAAAGTTCATGGCAAACCTAGACCTATCGGTGAACCTGGGTAAGTCATACGTGATGCTGGCTGGAAATAAACCCTGTAATAATTTTTCTTATAAAATAGGTAGCCACACATTAGAAAAGGTTCAGGCCTTTTCGTATTTGGGTCTATTGTTCGATGGCTCCTTGCAATTTAAACCCCTGGTTGAGGAACGTTGTTGCAAGCTGATATCCTCCAATGGTGCCATCGCAGGCTATGGGCGTAGAGTGGGTCGATGGTCCCCCGAGCAAACAATGAATCTTTATGGAGCTATTTGCTGTTCCAAGGCCATCTATGGTGCAGAAGTGTGGGGATTTGTAAATACTCAGCAGTTACAGCGGGAGGAAAACTAAATTTTACGCTCAATCCTGAAGATACCACAGAGCACCCCTGCTGTAATAGCCCATAGAGAACTAGGGAGGCCATATTTAGAAGATCTAGTCAAGCTCAGACCCATTTTGGCATGGATGAGATCTTGGCTAAACCCGGAGGTGACCCTAAGTAGACAAATTATAAGTGACTGCATGGGAAGGGACAGAAGCTTGAGTATACCATGGTTGAAATATGTATTGACCAGTCTGGAAAACCTTGGCCGCAAGGATCTCTTCTTAAATCCATCGAGAATTGTGTCACAAGACAAGTTGGTTATAAAGAGATTATTCCTGGCCCAGAGAACCAAAAGCAGAGCAGAGGCTGAAGGGATTAAACGTACCGTGAACACCCATAGCCTGGTAAAAAATAGGGAGGGGATGGAGCCGTATTTGTACCTCATGCATAACGCTCAGGATAGGTTTTTAATGGCGCGTTTTAGGCTCAATCTTTTACCTTACTTACTGGCTGATCCACCAGGTTTTATATCATCGATTGAGCAGAAGGGTGCCTGCGGCTGCGACAATAGGTCTCCGCAGGACACCCTTCATTTTGTACTTTTGTGTCCTTTTTATTCAATGCCTAGGCGCAGATTCCTAGTAGGAATCTTAAAGCAAGCTAAATTAGCACACGCAAAAGATGCACTAATTTTTCTGCAAAAAGCGACCGACCCCCTGACACTTTGTAGTATCATGAATTTTATCAGAGTTGCGGTACGATTAAGGGCAACTAGAGAACCAACCCGATTGTCTTTTTTAAATGAAATGTGTGGTTTAGTTTTTTTTCTACTTATGTGTAGTAGCAGTCAGGATTCTGGATAATGATTTAATAGTATTTTTAACTGTCTGTTTATGTGTGCTTTTATGATGTTTTTTAATCATCGAATAAAGAAATACTGACTGACTGACTGATTTCCACCCATCCCATTGCAATGTATCACCTGCAGCTAGCCTGCATGTAATCCTCCTGGTGGATGTTCTGGGGTTGTGCCATGAAGCCAATGAGTCTGTGGCAGAATTAATTAATAAGACTGCACACTTGGTCCATGGGACTGTTAGGCGCAGAGGCAACATTTTCCCAGAGATTCTTATAGCAGGGAGAGTGGCCTTTGTGAGGAAGATGCGCAAATAATTTAATAGGGACTTCATTATTGGCAGTTTGAGGGATCCTAGAGTTGCTGGTGATCTTATCTGGTCCTCTAGACAAGGGTATGCCAACCCCAGCAAAGTCGCAACACTCCCCCAGGGCTACTTTTACAGACACCTTGCTATGAGCCCCAATGGGACGGAGAGACCTCCTCTACCCCAGCCTGTGCAGCCCTCCATATTTAGCCTACCGGTCCAAAATCGTTTTTCTCTTTTAAATGATTTGTCAGAAAACGAATGACAGTCTACCCGGCGTGCTGAGGAATTTAGTTGAAAAGAGTCCTTACCAGGACACGGAACCAGCCCTGTGCTAACATTCATGGCTAATGGTAGCCAAAGTTTCCTCCAACATGGAATAAGGGAAATCCTATGATACCATTTGCCCATGCCCACGTCATTACAGCTCACTTCTGGAACACTGATGGACTAGTCAGTAAAATGGACTGTGAGAGATGGGTCAGTCTTATTTACTGCTTCAATATCATATTTCTCCAGGAGACTTGGATGGCCGAAAATATTTGCTTAGAGGGTATAGGCCTTATTCTGTCCCTGCATTCCCATCACTGTTGGGCAGAGCTAGGGCTGGGCTAATGGCATGGATTAAAGTCACCCTGGATTGTAGAATCAGTTTGATCCCTTCTGCTTGCTCTTTATATCAAGCACTCCTTTTTATGTGACCAAATGATATAAATATATATTTTTTATACATTTTTATGATGGGGTTCTTCAGTTCGACAATTTAACACATTTTAACAAGTTCGATGATTTTAGTGTGGACTTGAAAGTCAAACATGCTTATTTGAACAAAGGGTGTGATATTATTTTAGGTGGGGATTTTAAGCTAAATTGAGGTTGACACAGCAGGGAGAGGAACACAACATGGGTCCTAACAATAAACCAAGGCACGACTCTGCAAAGAGACGGTGAGGCATAGCACTCCTCCAAGTGACTAAAATATTTTGATCTGGTTAATGTGAATGGAGCCCACAACCTTATTTACTGAGACAAATCAGCCTTTGAGAGGGGCAATATTCTTCTATTATTGATTACATTTTAGTTTCTCGAGAATTGTCGGCTAGGGTTGCAGGGCACTAATTGTTCCCAGTACTTATAAAGACAATAATGCCCTAAGTCTAGTTCTTTGCTTATCTATGAGGGTAGGGAAGTCAAGAGCGTGGCATCAGCCATTTACAACGAATTCTCAGGGCCTGCGCTTGGCATGGAGAAATGCTGATATGAGGTGGTCTTCCCATTAGCCTTGGAATTTACACATGAAGTAGTCTTGGAGGCAATTAACAAAAGACCACCCAATACAGCACTGGTTCCAGATGGTTGCTCTATGGGCCTGTTTAAATCGTCACCATATCTATGGGCCCCTCTCCTCTGTAACTCTTTCAATGCTGTTTGTAAAGTGGGTCTCCCACAAACATGGCACACTGCTGTAATAGTGCCAATTTTTGAAAAGGGTAATCGGCAATCCCCTGGGTGCTATTGGCCAATATCCCTGCTGGATTCAACATCCTTACCTGGATCATAGACCGCTTTAAAAATAAAAAGAAAGCTAAAAGGAGGGGAGATGCACATAGGCTAGTCGGCCTGGGACTTAAATCTCTAGTCTATTTGGGAATGCCGTCTCCTTGTCTGAACACAATCCACCGAAAGCCAAGGACAGTGCATTTGTAACAAAGTTTTATATGTCATGATGACTTTTAATTGTATGCAAAGTTTTAATCATATTACCTATTTTATATACCATAATGATTCTCTACATTGTAGACCGTTGCAAGGGTGTGAACAAATCACGCAATAAAGTTATAAACTGGATTCAACAATGAAGCTGGCAGAGGCATTCATTCTAGAGCGCCTCCTCACTTGGATTAAGGTCACGGACACGCTGTTGGAAGCACAATATGGGTTCTGTGAGAGAATCGGCACAATGAAACTATGCCTAAATCTAAACCAGCTGGTCACTGAATATAGTCACAAGGCAGGACACTGTCTGCCTGTCCTTCATGGATCATTCTTCCGCTTTCAACAGTGTGGTCAGGTTAAAATTATGGGGGATTTTTTCTGACCTGTCGGTGGAGAACGATCTGGTGCAGTTCTTGAGAGCCTGTCCTTCACTATGCCCATCACTATGACTTGCCAGCCTCAGTGAGGTTTGGCCTGTCAGGTGCATGGACAGACAGGTTTAAACTAGGGAGAGGGCTGTGACAGGTCTGTGCCCTGGCTCCTATACTGTTTCTCTTGTACATTAGGGCCTTGGCACACCCCTCTCAAAAACAGTATTGGATGCCCCCTCAATTGGCAGGAAAAAGGTCCCAGTTGTATTATATTCAGATGATGCGGTATACTATCTAGAACCCTCAATGGTCTTAATGTTTTATTTCAATAATTTTTATCTTTTATGGGAGCACTGGGCGTTGTTACTAATCAAAGATTTTTATTATGGTTTTGCAAGTTCAGAAGCCACAAGATGTGGGACATTTATCTGCATGGTCATCCTGTGGTGTTTTCATACCTGGTAGTAGCCATGGATGTTAGGAGCGACTGAGGACCATGTATAGTCAAAGTGAGACAGAAATGGTTAAGGATGGACGGCCAAATCTGCAATATGGCTTAACACTTTAAGAGAAAACCCCTAACCCCTCTATTGGAAGTCTACAAAAGGAAGTGCCTTCCAATACTCACCTATGGATCAGGAATTTTGGCAGATTAAAACATAAGCCCCCTCCAAGTGGAGCAAAATAGGGTGCTTAGGTGACTCCTGGGAGTCCCACCTACATGTTCTACCTTTAGTGTACATCAGGAGCTTGGTATGGAGTATGCTGAGGATACCATCAAGGCGGCTCCCTTGCTTTTGTGGTGTTCTTTCTGGGCCAATACACATGCTTCATTAAAAAGAGTGATCATCAATGACTTCCTCGCGTGTGAGAAAGGCCTGAAAACCCCTTGGTTTGATTATATCAAAACAGAACTAACGAAGCTGGGTAGGCCATCCCTTTTCACCAACCATTCCACAATGTGAAACACAGATAAATTGTTGGTTAGATCCGCATTCAAAGAAATGTCGAGAGCTCTGAGGGAGGACCATGAATACATAAAAGAGTATGTGAAGATTCACCTTTCCCCTTCTCTTGATATGTATCCCTCTGTAATGCAAGATAACAGTTAGTGTGCAATTTACTGATTGTTATGTGATCAATTCATGTATTGCGGAGTGTTGATCGCTGCTGTGTTTTATCTAAACTGTATTTTAACTTTTTTAATATATATATTTTCCAAAAGCAATGGGTTGTGTTTATTATGTGTGCTTTTATGGTCAAATTAGTGCCTGAAATAAAGTGAATTTGATTTAATTTAATTTGATTGTGCCAACCACTTAAGTAGCCTGTTTAAACATGCCTCAGGCCTGCTGTTGGCACCTGTATGCAGTTTTAAGCTGTCATTTTGACCTGGCAAAACAAGCCATTTGCCAGGCCTAAATTTTCCTTTTTAATATATATATGTCACCTGTTGAGAAGGCCCTAAACAGCCCATTGGGCAAGGTGCAGTGTATTTATAAAGCTGGACATGTATTTTTAAGTTTTACATGTCCCGATAATGAAAAACGTAAAATTAGTTTTTCACCATGGTGAGGCTTGCCTGGTGCATAGAATAACATTGGGTTGCCTTATTACATTTAATAAGTGATAACTTTTGTTTAGGAGGTGGTACAAATATCATGTTTGGTGTCTAGGGAATTTTAATTTAAAACCCTCTTTACTGGTAAAGTTGGATTTTAAGTCACCACTCTTAAATTGACACTTTTAGAACATTGGCATTTTGTTGTCCTAACCATTTGGCGCATGCGGGCTGTTATAGGGTCACATGACTAGGTGTAGTTGACAATTGGCATTTGTGTTTTCCTCCAAGACAGTCACACAATAGAGGGACTAGGTGTTGGCAAGATGGGCCACCCTGACTTGATGGGTGGGGCAGAGCTGTCACCTGACATACTTCCACTTCAAAGACACTGCCTCAGCACACACACAAATAACTTTGCACTAGCCTTTTGTGACCCTGGACCCAGTGAAGCCAGGGCAGGGAGGCAGGAAATTCCAGACCCAGACGTGGAGGGAAGTCTAGAAGTTTCTCCCACTTGAAAGCTAGCACCAGGTATAATCGGACCTTCAGAGTAACTTTTCAAATCACTTCTGGACCAGTGGAAGACTCAAAAGGACAGCTCTGTTGCCCTGCTGACGAAAGGATTGCTCTGCTGCCCTGGTGCAAGAAGGACTGTCAATCTGCACTGCTGCATGAAGAAGGAAGACTGAACCTGCTCCTTTAGGTCAGAAGAACCACCAAAGTGACTCCAAGGGTTAGCTGACTCACCTCGACATAACAAGCTTGAGAGACCTGCTGTGCATCTGCCCAGCTGCCCAGACTTAATTGGACCTGCCTGTGCTCTGCTGTTAGCCTCTGATGGAGGGAGTCCTGATCCCCATGATGTGCTCCCAAGGTCCTAGACCCTTGGGTAGCATCAAAGTGTACTACTCCTGGGGCAACTCTAGACTTCCCCAGAATCAAAGTAGCGCAATGCAAGTCGACACAAAGACATGCAGGACCTTGCAGCACAGCACCTCATAGCACCCGAACGGTGGCCTCATTAGAACAGACGCAGTATGACGCAACTCAATGCCGGACCCCACATTGTGTCTATTTTAAATGCTCACGAGCACAAGTATGCCTGAAATGGAAAATTCCCAGCCAGACCTTTTTTGTCATAGTTGTGGTTACAGCACTCCATCATGATGTGCTGAAATTGTTTGGACAAGCTTTGCAGAAGAGTGTTGTTTACATTACCCACCTGATGACAGACATATGGGCCAGTTGTTAAGCCACTGATTACATGTGTATCCCTGTATACTGGATCTCTTTTGTGGGGAATAGGCAACAGCTATCTGTAGGGTTTGGCACTGAAGAACGTTTTAAGAGGGGTGTTCGGCGGCATGCAACAGTAGTCATGTTCACCATGTAGAAACCCCACACTGCTGTAAACATCTTGGAGAATGTAACAGCAAGGCGTTTGAATGACTGCAACCCAGAGGTTTCAGATTTGAATTTGTTGCCACAGGGCAGTAATATAGTCAAGGCCATGGCAGATGGTGGCTATTTCAGGGTACGTTTGGCACACTACATCAACCTTATTGAGCAGGACTTTCTAAAAAAAGAAGACATAGTTAGCAACATATTGACCACCTGCAGAAGAACCTGTAATCATTTCAGCCATTCTTTTAAAGGCCAGAAGCAGCTGAGGATCATTTAGTGTGCTAATAGAGTACCAGATAAAGCCCTCATTGAGGAGGTGCCAACACATTGGAACTCTACATACTGATCAATGAGTATGCCATTCAAAGAGGAGGGGATTCAACTGTGATACACATTCCCATTGCGTTTTGAAAATGGGGCCTAGTCAAATGACCGAGAAAGATGCTACTTCCCTTTGAGGTTTTCATATGGAAAGTCAGTAAAGGGGACAGTACCATGGATCAATCTATCCTGTTGTTGCATCTGCTACAGGACCAATTAAAATGGTGGCTGAAAGCTTCACAGGGGCAAATGAAGATGTGCATAATTTGGTTCAGAGCTTAATGTTTCACTTGGCTGATAATTGAAGGCTACAAAGAGACATTGTGGCATTCAAAGAGTACATCTGTGCCACATAACTTGATCCACTATACAAAAATATACTGCCCACTTTTATTCCTTTTTCATAAGGGAATGTTTCAGAATGCAAGACCTGGATTGTTCAGTGAGCCAGACACCTGGAAAAAGAACAGCTGGAAATTAGAGTCCCACATTCAGGCACAAGATGATCTAGGTTGCCGGCTTCAACTTCCAGAGAGGGCAGTCCTGTTCTCTCACAGCAGCCAGCACCAGCAACAACAATATTGGCAGCATCAACAAAAACAACAGGAACACAACAATAGGCCAGAACCTCTGCATTTGGTTCGAGCCAATTGACAGGTGTCAGGAAAGGCAATCTGTGCTCCTCCTCTGCTCCCAAACTTGTAGCTTATAGGAGAAAACAGCCGAGTTACCCATGGAGCAGACTCTGTCGTTTCCCTTCCCAGAGACGCTTTAAATGGTGATTAGTGCTCCTTCCACCCCTTCCATCATGGCGCCTATTCAAGGAGCGATATCGTAGGTTAGTGGTCTAGTGCGCCGCAAATATTTTCAAGTTCGTGCGCGCGTTCCTCTAACGCAACGCACTTCAACTGAACTTTCTTGTGAGGAGGTAGTGTCTCCCGATTTTCCTCTCACAGCAATATTTTCCTCAGGGGCGAATTCCTTCCTCAGCAATATTTCGCCGCCTGACTTCCAGGAGATAAGGAGATTTTTGGCTGCGCTTCCAGTCCTTCAGAGACTCGTCCTCAAGAGCAAAATTTGAGGTAATTTCTGTGGTGTGTCTTGAGTCCTGTATATGTACTGGCCATAGGTGAGTCTACTCTAGTCTATTCTCGCTTAGTAATTTGGAAGACCGCACGCAGGAGTAGCAGCAGCTACAAATCATTTTAAGTAAGAACCTTGCAGCGCTTCAAGAGAATTTCTTCCTGAATAAATAATTTCTGGTCACTTTGAACTTTGCAATGATGTGACTGGCAGCTTCTTGGGCAGAGCAGTCTTCCTTGAAAATTTGAACATTAGCTGCGCAGGAAGGCTATGAGAATCTCTAGACAGAGACAGTACTTGAATTGATATTGCATGTATGTAGAAATATATATATATATATATATATTATGCTTACCAACAACCTTCCACTGCCTGCCTAGAAAGTACTTACATCAACTTCTTCAGCTCTGCATTATCTACAATATCTCCAGCATCATTCAGAGAGAGGCTAATCCACTGTTAGTTAAGGTAAAGGTGTAGTGAGCGTGGGTGGTGGCAGCTTGAGTCTTGGTAATAAACAATAGTAATAATGTTTATTTGTAATTACAGATGCCAGAGCAATCCTAGATAGAATCCGAGGAAGCAGGCATTGCAGTGGAGTCTCTCTTGTTTTCCCATTTTCCCCCTTCCCCCGCCCTGCTGGGAGTGAATTCATTCACTGTAGTGGGGCAGGGGAGTTGGGAAGTATTTCATCACTTTTGGGTCCAGGTTCTCCGAAGGTTGCTGCTCCAGTGGAAGTCACAGAGTTTCAGGTGCGTGGTACCTTCCTTCTAATAATTGTGACAGATCTAAGTGCCATTACTAAACTTCCACCTGGGCAGTATGGCGGAGGGACTGGATGTCAAGACACTGGCCTTAGTGTTGGAAGGAATACAGGAACAGCTAAATGTCATCATGGAGGCAAATAAGACGCTTAGTGAAGAGGTTAGGAAGTCTAGTCAGGAAGCGAGTTTCCTTAGACAGAGATTGGAAGAATTCATTACTGGTGCTAGCACTGAGCTTAAGGCCCCCAACCCATTCCAATTATCACCTTCTCCTTCCACATCTGAATTGACCAACCAAGTTATACATGCAATGTCCCCCACCATACCTTTGGCAGCTCCAGAAAGATTTGCAGGGGACCCGCACAAGGCCCAAATTTTTCTCACCCAATGCTCTTTGCACTTCCTTTGTAAGCTCATCGTTTTTAAGGAAGATCAATCCAGGGTGGCCTTTGTACTGTCTTACCTGAGCGGGGATGCGGCCGCATGGTCTTTGCCATTAGTATGTTGCAATGATCCTATTTTGTATAATTTTGAGGAGTTCAAGGAAGAATTCCTTCGAATTTTTGATCGCAGAACTGTTTCCCAACTGACAGATAATGAACTTTTGGATCTGAAACAAGGGAATCGGGAACTGGTTGCTTACATTGCACAGTATAACAAACTGATAGTGGAAACAAAGTGGCCTAAAGAAAAGAGAGCTGCGATATTTTATCGAGGATTAAAAGACGGATTGAAAGATGGGTTAGCGCAAATTCCTAAGAGGCCCACTGATGTTTCAGAGTTAATGGATCTTGTACTCCAAATTGATCTGAGGCAAAGTGAAAGAAGGAATGAGCGTCGCAATCAAGTACGACCAATCCCACCGCGATTTGATCGAGCTAGGCCTGAACCTACTAAGTCCTTTGAGCCTGCTTCAGTGGAAGAACCTATGCAGATAGGGTCTGTGAGGGGCCCCTTGACCAAGGAAGAAAGGGAGAGGTGTCGTAATGGGAAATTGTGTATGTACTGTGGAACAGCCGGGCACTTTGTCAAGGAGTGTCCACGTAAGCCTAAGACCAGGACAGGGCCAAAAGACAGGCCCCACCAGTAGGAGGAGTTGCTCTGGTGGGCGCAGCTGACAAGTCGACTCCAGATTCCCAATTGATCGCTAATACTCTTCAGTCCGCAGCTCTTCATTTGATTATTTCCTGTCTGATAAGTTTTGGAATAAGGTCTGTGGAAAACATTGCAGTTATGATTGACTCAGGCGCTACTGGAAACTTTTGCGATATCAAATTTTCCAAATCTTTGGGAACACAATTTGTTTGTAAGATCAAGCCAGAATCGGTACGAGCAGTAGACGGAACAAATCTTTCTTCTGGGCCTTTCACCTGGGATACCGAAGAAATTATTTTGGATGGTCCTGGGCGACTTAGAAGCATATTGAAGTTTGCTTTAATCGATGCCCTGCAGTTCCAACTAATTCTGGGTCTTCCATGGCTTACCAAACATAATCCTAGGATTGACTGGGCAAGAAGAACGATGGAAATGAACTCTGATTATTGTCACGAACATTGCTTTCGCTTGGAGGAATCTAACCCTCAAACTTCCCAATCTACTTTATTGGCGGAGCCATCTTTGGCGATCTGTGCTTTTGAAGTTCCAGCAATTCCAAAAGAATATCAAGATTTGAGAGCTGTTTTCGATGAGCAGGAGGCCAAGAAATTACCCCCTCATAGGGAGTACGATTGTACTATTGAATTAGAACCTGGTGCGCTACTGCCGTGCAGCAGAATTTATGCGCTCTCTGAAGCTGAGAACGTTCACCTTAAGGAATATCTAGACCAATACTTGGCCAACGGTTTTATCCGGCCTTCTCAGTCTCCAGCTTCCTCTCCTTTATTTGTTATCCCTAAGAAGGATGGAAAACTTAGAACGTGCATTGACTATCGCGCATTGAACCAGGTGAGCAAGAAAAATAGATACCCTCTACCTTTGATCTCAGAACTCTTGGATCAGGTGAAGGATGCTCGAGTGAACACCAAATTGGATCTTCGAGGGGCATACCATTTGGTGAGGATGGCTGAAGGGCATGAGTGGAAGACGGCCGTTCGAACTCGATTCGGTCTCTTCGAGTACCAAGTCATGCCCTTCGGCCTGTGTAATGCCCCAGCTGCATTTCAGCATTTTGTTAATGATATTCTTCGAGAATTTCTCGATCGCTTCGCAGTAGTGTACATTGATGACATCCTTGTATTCTCGGCCAACATGGAGGAGCATGTTCAGCATAAGCGAGCTATTTTGAAGAAGTTGCTTGATCATCAGCTTTATGTCAAATTGGAGAAATGTGTCTTTCATTCCACCGAAGTAGAATTTTTGGGTTTCATCCTGTCTCCAGATGGTGTGTCAATGGATGATACAAAAGTAAAAGCAATAAGAGATTGGCCCTCCCCGCATAATGTCAAAGAGATACAAAGATTCATTGGATTTGCTAACTTTTACAGACGTTTTATCTCCAATTTCTCAGAAAAGGTCCGCCCGATTACTCGTCTCTTGAAGACGAAAGAACCCTTTGTTTGGAACCAAGAAAATGAGGTGACTTTCCAGTCATTGAAAGAAGCTTTTACCACTGCTCCGATTTTGTTACATCCAAATGTGGAGGAACCTTTCTTTGTGGAGGCTCACACCTCCGATCAGGCCATAGGAGGAATCTTGTCTCAAAGACATCAAGATACTGGCCAACTTCATCCAGTAGCTTATAGGTCACGAAAACTATCGGCGGCTGAAATCAACTATTCCATAGCCGATAAGGAGTTGTTGGCAGTGAAGGATGCCTTCCAGGAATGGCGGCATTACTTGCTAGGAGCGAAGCATGAAGTCACTGTCTATACTGACCACCGAAATCTACAGTTTCTGAAATCAGCGCAAACCCTCACGCCTAGACAGCTGAGATGGTCGTTGTTCTTTGCAGACTACAACTTTGTCTTGACATATAAACCGGGAACAACAAATGGGAAGCCAGATGCCTTGTCTCGGCTGAATGCAAGCGAACTCCAGGAAACCTCCAGAGAAGTACACATTATTCCTGAATAAAAGATAATTGGTACCATTCATTTTACGGAATTTGAAAAAGAGATCCAGAATTCAATGTCCAAAGAAGAATTGGCAAAGTGGGTAAAAGAAGAAACTGGAAGAGAAATAAGAGATGGGAAACCTTATCATCATGGAGTCTTGTTCGTCCCTAGTGACAAACTACAAAGAGAAGTTATGCAGCATTGTCATGATGATCCCTTGACGGGCCACAAGGGAATAACTAAGACCATTGAATTGATTAAACAAAATTTTTGGTGGTCTGATTTGGAAGCTCAGGTGAGACAGTATGTGGCATCTTGTGCAATTTGTGTTAAGGGAAAAGCTTTAAGACAGGCCCCACAAGGTTTGCTCCAACCTCTGCCCGTCGCCCCATCACCCTGGCACACAATCACAATGGATTTCATTGTGGATCTTCCTTCCAGCCAGGGACTGTCCACTATTTGGGTTGTTGTAGATCATTTCTCCAAGATGGCTCATTTTATTCCATTGAAATCTCTTCCCAATTCTAATCAACTAGTCACTCTGTTCACTCAACATATAATTAAGGCACATGGAATTCCCAAGGTGGTCATCTCAGATAGGGGACCCCAATTTATTTCACGGTTTTTGGAGAGCCTTCTTGAGCAAATTGGGATTAGACTCTCATTTGTCCACCAGCTTTCACCCACAGACTGATGGGCAAACAGAGACGGTCAATCAAGAGCTGGAGCAATATCTGCGCCTCTACTTGATGGACTCTGAGGGAGATTGGCCAGAGTTAATATGGGAAGCCGAATTTGCATACAATAATGCTGTACACTCATCCACAGGGTTTTCCCCCTTCTTTTAAAATTTTGGCAGACATCCCAATACCCTGGTGAACAAGTCAGAAAGTCTGGTACCAGCAGTTGAAGAGAAGGTGCGAAAGTTACAAGTAACCTATCAGATTGCTACCCAGAACTTGATTAGGGCCAAGATAGCACACAAGAAACAGGCAGACAAAAATAGGAGGAAGAACCCCATTTTTGAGTCAGGAGACAAAGTATGGTTGTCCACGCGGTATTTGCGCCTCAAGGGAAATCGAAAGTTCCAGCCTAGATTTGTAGGTCCTTATGAGGTAGAAAGAATGGTGAACCCAGTCAGTGTCAAACGTAAGCTTCCTCCCAGTTTAAAAATTCATCCAGTATTTCATGTATCGTTGGTAAAACAAAACCCAGTAGGAATAAGAAAGGATTTGCCTCCAAATCCCATTCGAGATCTGTCCGAAGACGAATTTGAAGTGAAAAGGATCCTTGACTCTAAATTGAAGAAAGGGAAAATCTTTTATTTGGTTGATTGGAAAGGGTTTGGTCCTGAGGATCGTTCATGGGAGCCCAGTACCAATGTGCATGCTCCCAAATTGGTTCGTGAATTTCATAAGACCCATCCTAATAAACCGTCTGAGACAGAGGGAGGATTCTTGGTGGGGTGTACTGTCAGGAAAGGCAATCTGTGCTCCTTCTCTGCTCCCAAACTCATAGCTTATAGGAGAAAACAGCTGAGTTACCCATGGAGCAGACTTTGTTGTTTGACTTCCCAGAGACGCTTAAATGGTGATTAGTGCTCCTTCCGCCCCTTCCATCATGGCGCCTATTCAAGGAGCGATATCGTAGGTTAGCGGTCTAGTGCTCCGCAAATATTTTCAAGTTCGTGCGCGCATTCCTCTAACGCGACGCACTTCAAATGAACTTTCTTGTGAGGAGGTAGCGTCTCCCGATTATCCTCTCACAGCAATATTTTCCTCCGGGGCGAATTCCTTCTTCAGCAATATTTCGCCGCCTGACTTCCAGGAGATAAGGAGATTTTTGGCTGCGCTTCCAGTCCTTCAGAGACTTGTCCTCAAGAGCAAAATTTGAGGCAATTTCTGTGGTGTGTCTTGAGTCCTGTATATGTACTGGCCATAGGTGAGTCTACTCTAGTCTATACTCGCTTAGTAATTTGGAAAACCGCGCGCAGGAGTAGCAGCAGCTACAAATCATTTTAAGTAAGAACCTTGCAGCGCTTCAAGAGAATTTCTTCCTGAATAAATCATTTCTGGTCACTTTGAACTTTGCAATGATGAGACTGGCAGCTTCTTGGGCAGAGCAGTCTTCCTTGAAAATTTGAACATTAGCTGTGCAGGAAGGCTATGAGAATCTCTAGACAGAGACAGTACTTGAATTGATATTGCATGTATGTAGAAATATATATATATATATATATATATATATATATATATATATATATATATATATATATATATATATATATATATATATATATATATAATGCTTACCAACAACCTTCAACTGCCTGTCTAGAAAGTACTTATATCAACTTCTTCAGCTCTGCATTATCTACAATATCTCCAGCATCATTCAGAGAGAGGCTAATCCACTGTTAGTTAAGGTAAAGGTGTAGTGAGCATGGGTGGTGGCAGCTTGAGTCTTGGTAATAAGCAATAGTAATAATGTTTATTTGTAATTACAGATGCCAAAGCAATCCTAGATAGAATCCGAGGAAGCAGGCATTGCAGTGGAGTCTCTCTTGTTTTCCCATTTTCACCCTTCCCCCACCCTGCTGGGAGTGAATTCATTCACTGTAGTGGGGCAGGGGAGTTGGGAAGTATTTCATCACGTTTAGGTCCAGGTTCTCCGAAGGTTGCTGCTCCTGTGGAAGTCAAAGAGTTTCAGGTGCGTGGTACCTTCCTTCTGATAATTGTGACAACAGGTCTTAAGTCCAGTGCAGAGGCAAAGGCAAAAGAGATCAAGCAAGTGGCAGCACCAATGACCATTCAGAGTATGTTCCAGGACTATCTGGATGACCCAAGAGAGGTCTATGTGGATCAAAACCCATTGGTGTATTGTTATGGGAAGATGTGCCGATGCCCAGAGCTCAGAAGGCTGGCAATAAAGTAGCTGGCTAGTCCGGTAGCCAGTGTGTCTGCTGACCGTGTGTTCGGTGCAGCTGGTGTACAACGACACAAGAGGAAGCACATGAGATTACAACAGCTGATACAAGTTCCACTCAGCGTGCTTAACACACACTTGATCTTTGAAGTTAGAATTTCCGCAGTAGTAAGTGTTGCCCTCAAGAAGTCCCATGTGAATCGAGACAAAACGCGTAGGCTGTTTGTTTTGGACATGTCATCCTGTTTTATCCAAACACTTGAAGAGTTTGTGATTAAAGACTATGAAAAAATAACCTGAATGTGAAAGAACTTGGTTATTGCACTTCAGGTAGTGGTTTTGCTGTTGTACGTTTCGTTATGAATAATGTATAAATTATGAAAAAAATTCTCTACACTTTCTAAACTTTGTGCTCCTCAACTTGTGTAGTTGTATGTATTGATAAAATAGTTTTTTTTCGGTTGACCCAAATACTGAGCACATTTCAGACATTTGGGACAGACAGTGTGCAGGCAAAGTCTAAACCATAACCGTTTTTGCTGTAGTGAATTTGGTGCAGCTGATGTAGTCATCACTGTGAGAAGGACCAGTCTCTTGCCTCAAAATGTGCCGAGATTGACCATGATCAAAATGAACCAACGCTTTATGCCACACCATTTCTGAAATATCACAGGAGAAGGAGTAGGGTGATTGGTCAGATTCAAGTGTGTTATCTGACCAACTTCTTAGTGAACCACCTAAGTTTGAGGATGAATTCTACTTCTTTGACTGAGAGTAGGCCATCACAGAACATTTTAATTATTTATTGTTGAACTGCTTTGATATAAAAAAAGGATATAGCTAGTTGAACATTATGATTGTATGTTACCTATGCAATCCCACCATTTTTAGGCACACGTATGGCTGGATTGGATTTGGACCAGTGTGCATTGAAGAATGCTCCCCATTCCCTTCAAGGAGAGACAATGCATGCTTTCCTCCCATGCCTTTCCTTTTTTCATCCCCTAGGAGGACTGCCCCAGTTAAGATAATTTACAAGACTACCAAATTCCAATGTGCTGCTTGCATCAAAGAGGAAATACAATTGTGTACCTATCCCCGTGCTGAGATTGGAATAGGTAACTAACTATTGCACCAATGAGTGATATAATGTTGAGTGATTGTGAGTGATTATTGATGATTCATGTGGTGGCAAACAGTGAGGGAAGGTGTTCGTATAATAATTTGCAAACTCGATTTTGAGGATTGCCAATGTTCGGGCCTGATGGGTCATCATTTTTACTGTAGGTGATTGGTCCTTTCACACTTAGCGAGATTTACCTGCATGGTCCACTCCTTTTTTCTGGTTCTTCAGAGGTCAGAACTGTCACTTTAGTTTAAAAACACAAAGTTACATAAAATACTGAAATCTGTTTCTCTTCTTGTTTTTCAACAGCAGTGCACTACCAGTCTCGGGACTGAGTTGAATTGATTTGTTACTCAGATTCAGGAAGAGAATGGAAAGACTCAGACCCAGACTACCTCAACACAGCCAGAAGAAGGAAAGTTTGAGCCTATCATATCGAGTTCAAAGGGAAACCAACATGATGATGATTCCGAGGACTACTCAACTCTCTGGACTGAGTAGAGGTGCGTTTATTTGAGAAATGCTGCTGAGTGTGTGTACTGGCTAAAATGTCATACTGCTCTTATGTGGTCGGGGGGGCTGTTGCTTGTAACTGAAGAATGATCAGTGATGCCACAGCATCATCATCATCACATGGTTGATGCACGCTAAATGTTATGATGACAGCTGTGTGATTGATCAGCCCGGTACATGCAGCGACTTTTATGTGATTGGTTGTAAATTACTCTCACTTTTCAGTTAATCGATCTGCCATGAGCGATAAAATAAATGATTGCATCAGCAAGTGCTCTGGCTCTGCCTCTGAGTATTGGTAGTTGGTACATTTTCATGAAGCTTACCCTTTGTCCTTCTCCTTGACTATACAATACTCCTATTCTATTTTGAAAGCTCTTTTAAACCGTGTAGTTACCCAGAGGCATCCCAGCACTGAGAGTGTGACACAGAAGAATTCACTGGCCAATGCCGAGATTTTACAAAGATCTGTTCTGGAAGAGCCACATTTTTTGTAGTTTCCTGCAGGGAAGTTCTTTTTAACAGAGTGAATAGAAAGCAGAAGGCTATTCCACAGCCAATAAAGAGCCCTGAAGTACTTCACATTTGAGGGAGGAACTGATTGATGTGCAGTCACCCTGGAAGGTCTGGAAAGTCCTATCTTCCAGGAAGGACCTGAGCCAAGCTAGAGCGGTTCCATCAGTGCCAGATTTCTGCAGTCTATCTAGCAAAATATTGTGATTTACAGTATCAAAAGCTGAGCTAAGATCAAGAAGGATTATTGCTGTACAGCCTTCATGATTTAGGAGCTGTTTAGCTTCTTCGACAACGGCCAGAAGAGCAGTAACTGTATCATGACAAGGATGGAACACAGTCTGTGTGGGATGCAACAGATTATGTTTCTTTGGAGCCTGAGATTGATGTGCCTTTTGAGTGAGTATTTTTCTAATTTCAAGTTGAAGGCCCACTGGGCAAAAAGTTCTAAGATTGCCAGGTACGGGGTTGGGCTTTTTGCAGATGGCTTTGACCATGGCATGTTACCATGCCACTGGAACAATTCTTGTGGTTAACATGCGATTCAATAGCTTAAGCAGGGGGGGAAGAATCACCTCATCAGCTCTGAAACGAATACTAGGGAGATCTGGGTCACTAGGGGAGCCAGATTTAATTTTGCTCAGAATATCGGTGAGACTGTCTAAGTTCAAAGAAGGAAAGGCAACTCATTTCCTTAAGTTGGTGTCTGACACATGTTCCATGGAGTCACCAGTTTCAGGTAAAGTGGGCACTTGGAACATGTCATAAATGGATTGGATTTTCCTCTGGAAAAAGTTAGCTAGGTCATTGCATCTGGCATGAGAGGCATCAGGAGTAGGGATGGAAGAGGACGGCTGTAGGAGAGATTTCATAAGACGGAACATTTTTCACGGATAGTTGGTAGCATCATTAATTCTTCCCTCATAGTACGTGGCTTGAGCTTTTTGATTCCCACATAGTAGGCTCTGATAGAGTTCTCATAGCATTGTTTGGATATCTCTCCATAGTCTCTCCTCCAGATCCTTTCTGCTTTTTTGCAGACTTGCTTAAGTTTCTGGAGGTGTGGAGTGTACCAGGGAGAAGATTTATCCTTTGCTCTCCTGGTGTGCGTTGCAATCAGGTTAACAAGGTCGAGAGAGGACAGTATTCACTGAGAAAACCTATCATTAGTGAGGATGGATCTGATCCTAAAGCTGGCCGGGACTTACCAAGTGCATGTTTCCACTGCTCCAAAGGGAGTTTTGACCAGGTACAGTCTTTCCAACTGTTAGATTTTAATTCAGTAGACACCTGATGAGAGCCCAGGATAAATATGATCAAAAAATGGTCTAATCAAAAGACAGGATGTGAATCAGCCACATTTAACATATTATCGGAAGAAAATATGGAGGGCACATAGGTGGCCCTTCTCATGGGTGGGTCCAAGCACTTTTTGAGTAATTTGCTATACAGTTAGATCCTGTTAAAGGCATGAGACTTGAGCATTGGAAAACTCTTCCATGGATATTAAAATCTCCTAAAATAGAGAAATTCACTCTAGTACTTACCAGGGAGCACATACTTCTGGGAGAGAGTGGAAAAAACAAGCACTAGGTCCAGATGGTCTTTATTATAAGATCCCCAATAGCATGGTTGTGGGAAAAAAGGCAATATCAAAGATCATATTCTCACAATCAGGGATCTGTACAGCATCAATATGGCAATTTTATTAAACTTTGAGGATAATTGCTACCCCACCATCTTTCCTGTTTTCATGGACTTTGAGTAGGATGTAGTATCCAGACGGCAGAGCCTGAGCTAAATCAGAGCCAGAGTTGGCCTGAAGCCATGTTTCCATTAGAAATATTGCATCTGATTTGTTGTCCTCAATAATGGAGAAGAGTTTAAATGTATGGGCTGGAAGCTATCTAAATTTGATTGTCAGCAAAGACCAACTAGTTTTAAGGTTATGGTGCTACTTTGAGCCCCCCAGCTCAGAAAAAGACAGCAAGCAATTTTTCCATGAAGTGTCTCCAGCACACAAATCAACAGAGTGGAGACAGCTTTCATTAGGATTTGCACTTACCGCAATTAGTTGCCCTGAGGAGAACACTAACTTACTTGATGATGATGAACTAGGGCTCCTGGACCCTGGATCTGTCCAGACGTGGATGGGCGCAGACTGTATTGCCTTAGAATTACCAGCAGTGCACCCGCTGCATGTGTCCACTGTGTATCTTTGCTTCTCCCATCATTTTATATAGTGAAAAAGAAAGGCTGGAGCGCTGACAAAAATGGCACCTACACAGCCGACTCAAGTGCCGAAAGTGACGAATGGTAAAACCAGCCTTTTTAAAAAAAAAGCAGTGTAAAAATGAGTCAAAAGCTCAAGAACAAGAGAGTTCAAAACACTTCTATTGATTTCCCCCTACTAGCAGCAGCAGTGTCAATCCCCTGTGCGCATCTCTATCACCACATCTTTCCACCCGCCCATCATTTTATAGAGGGAAAAAGAAAGGCTGGAGCAATGACTGAAATGACGCCTCCACCGCCAACTCAAGTGCTGAAACCGTCAAAAGGTAAAACCAGTTTTTTTAAAAAGCAGTGTAAATTTATTTTAAAAGCACAAAAACAAGAGAGTTAAAAACGCATCTCTCAATCTCCCCACTAGCAGTAGCCCCTGCGTGCATCTATCTGCAATAATGTTTCTGTTTTACAATCTGCAGGCCTTTTCTTCTCCAGAACAGAAGGCGAAAGCTCTATAACACTCCTGATTACCTTACCGGACTGGTTCCGCCAGGCACCAAAGATGGACATTCCAAAAAGAATGCAGATGCACCGCCAAATTTGGCAATACACTATAATTTTTTTAAAACTATTATACGTTTTAGAACTCTGTGGGTTCACTAATTACAGAAAGAGGCAGGCTGGCCAAAATATGGTCATGGTTGTACAGTACACTTTAGCCAGGACATTCTGACCACCACTCACTGTGGGACCAGGATCCCCATACCTCTGCACCTCTGTCTCCTTTTTTAACCTCTCACTACACCAGTCTCATTGCCACTCAAATGTTTCTTCATGCTACACTGTGGGACCAGGATCCCCATACCTCTGTGCCTCTGACTCCTTTTTTAACCTCTCAGTACCCCAGTATCATTGCCACTCAAATGTTTCTTCATGGTACCCCAACTTTGATTGTGCAGCAACCTATTTTCAAGCCTTTAAGTGACCACAAACAAACTCCCTTCCTATTTGCCCTCCATTTTCATTCTCTCAGTAACCAAGGTGCTTCTGTCACTGATCAGTCTCAAGTGGCCGGTAGGATGCACATAGCTTAGGTATTCAGACACTTACCACTCTGTACAGCCCCACACAGCACACCCAGACTACACTTCTTTCACTCCACCATAATTTGTATTTTTCAAACCTGGATGACATATCATTTAGATATATATAATAACTGGGGTCTCTGCAGCTGAAGGACTGTTTGCAATGGATTTAGCTGAACTGTTTCTTACTCATTCCTTCATTTCCTTTCACAACAGATTGATGTTGATGCACTTCTCATCATCACCTTGATGAATATTGTTGTTGTGCAGTGTTTGTCTTTGTCACACCTTTCCCCAAATCCTCTTTCCCATGCATCCATTCATCAAACCCCTAACCCTCTTCCCCCAGGCTGTGTGATTTATTGAGGTGACCTAATTTACTCTATAAATGGATCACAAACTTTTTTGGGTGAATGTGGTGAAAGCGACACCAACTCAATATACAGGATCTTATATTACGTGAGCAATAGCTGACACCAGTCTCACTTATCTACTCCCCAAAGAGGGATTTAGATACAGAACATCATTTGTCAACATCATCATTCAGGCCTTGTGTTGCGTAAACGCTTTATCTTGTTAACTCAGCTCCTGTATCTGTGTCCACTTCTGCTACTTGAGGATTTCATAACTTTAGTTTTAATTAAATAAATCCCCAGTGCTTAGACAAAGATATTTTTGCCAGTTTTTGTTATAATGTCAGATATTCTTTTCTTTGTTGTGTCATGGTTGTAGTAGTCTGGCCTCAGTCATTGTAACGCTATGGAATGAATATATAATCCACTAACTCTGTGTTTTTATTCAACTTAGTTGCGTGTGATGGATAATCCTTTTGATTAATCCTACAGTTGGAGCTCACCTAGATGGGATTGGGACCTAGCTTGTTGTGAGGCCTTCCCTGTTAGCATACAAGCATGCTATTACTACCACCAGCATTAAGAAGGCACATTGGGAAACCATGCAGTAAGTTTTGGAAGAAAGGAAGAGGTAGCAGCCATCTTATAATCGGGGAAGAGAACTATGAAGTGAAGCGAACTAGTTTAGTTAGTAAGTAACCAGCTTCTACTGCAGATTTGAATTTCCTTCTATGTTGTTGTAGGAAATGCAGGCAATGACAACAAACCCTGACCCCCTAATGGGCAATAATATAGTTACAGAGGAAAGTATGACATGGGTATAACTAACAATAACTAAGTGGTATGCTTACACATTGATAAGATAGCAGATTACAAAACAAGCTGAACAAAAATGCCGCAGTGCAAAGTGAGAGTAAAATACAAAAAACTACAATAAAATAGAATACTTTTTCCCTTTACTTTGTTTTGACAATTAAAAACCCACCCTCTTGCCCACAAAAGGCCCACTTCTCTCACCAAACAGATCAACCCGTCCCCAACCAATGTCCAGAGAAAACTCCAAAATTGTCCAAAGTAACTCCCGACTCCCTTCTCAATTCCCAACCTCTCCACCCACAAACAATGTCCCTCCTGCAAAAACAAAAAATTAAAAAAGGGACAGAAGAGGGCTTTCTCCATGCATGTCCAGAGCGCCGCCTGGTTTTACTCGAGGCATACCGTCTAACAGGCCAAGTGCACCAGACGCTGCAGGATGCATTGTTGAGATTTGCTGTGTGAGCGGGAGGGGGGCAGCAGTGGTTGATGGAAGAAGGGCAACTGCCAGCTTCCTGCAGTGCTGGAAAAGTTGTTGCCAGGAGACTGGAGGTGCTGGTGGCTGGCTGGAGGAACTGGTGCCCATGGCAATGGCAGATGCCTCAACCCCATCCACTTCAGAGTCACCAGCCATTGATATTATACCTGGATTGCCTCCAATCTCTGCCTCCACAGCCCGGCTGCTATCTCCTGGCATGTAGGTGGAGCAGCAGGAGTAGCTATATCCAGAAAGAAAAGAAAAAGACAAATTGTAAATGTTGCTCAATTACATAGTGGCACAGGAGTGGTACATTGTTGCTCCCCTAGGGCCATTGGAAGTTGATATGATTACTAGTCGAAGGGCCATTTTGTAGCCATGCATGCCTCAAATAAAAGTACTGACTACCCAAAATGAATTAAGGAAGAATAACACCACAGCAGAGTTTAAAAAAACAGTTATTTTGTTTTCTTTTAAAGGGTTTCCAAAACAGTTATTTTGTTTTTTTAAAGGGTTTCCAAGTAAAAAACTAAACAGACACTTTGTGTAGAAAAAGAAAAAAGAAATTACCTCTCATTAATAAGTAAGGCATCATGCACTATGGAGTACAAATATACTTGTTGGGCTAAATTAATAGAGGCATGCTAGCTAGCACATCAAGTACTTTACTTCTATCTGCAGTCTGCAGCTGGGGCGGCTGTAATGGAAAATTTTCTTACTTTAATTCCAATGGCCCTGCTCTTCTCCAAATGTCTTTCAATTCTAGCCTCACTCCAAAGAGGCAGACGAATAATAATGATAGCATGTCATAACGTCATGTATAAAATATGGATATCCTGCCCGCTGTAGACGGTGGGAAAAATGATGCACAGCAGTAGAGGGAATGAAACAGGATATATAGATTTCATTTTGCACATTCGTCATAGAGTTTCCCACAAGAAAGACTCGAAATCAGGCATTTAGTCCCACTTTACTCCCTGACCTCACCCTTCACCACAAATTATTTCCAACAAATAAATTTGCCTGGCAGCATGGACAGGAAACTTAATTTACGCTACTGCGGGGTAAATTAGAGGGATTAGGCCTGGTGGATAGAATAGTGGGGTGTCACTGATCATCATCATAGGCCTAAGCTTTGGTTTAGTCACTGTAGTCGCCAAATGTCGACAGGGAAAAATATGGACATGTGTAAATCTGTTTTAGAAGCCATGAAATATATGAGTCATTTAGCCAGAAAAATGTGGCACATGCCAAGAATGGATTTTTCCATTTTTTTGATAGGCTGGGAGGTTAAAATAAAGGGGTGAAGTACTAGGAGGTGACTGAGTGGGAACTGGGAGGTAAGGGAAACACGGCTTGTTTTCGGTTTGCAATGCACTGAACACTTTGTAAATTCAGCAGACAGAACATTTCAATACCCCCCACTTTGAACCAAAGCATTTATAAAAACAAGCAAGCAAAGTAGGTGAACACATCACACTTCAAAAGAGCTCCCTTGTTTCTTCATCCAAATGATTATCCATTAATCCTTTCATTGTTCTATTCACACTTTGATAACAACCATTTAAGCATTACATTCTCTCATTCAGTCTTTTACAATTCCAATCTATGCATCCATTCATTTATCCATCCATTTACTTATCTACCCTTTCAGCCACCTTTCACCATCCATCCATTTACCCACCCACTTATTCTTTCACCCATCACCCTTTCACTCATGCAGGCATCCTTTCACCCATATACCCTTTCATCCATCCTTTTACCCACTCATGCATCCTGTCCCCCCACGCATCCTTTCACCCAACCGCACATCCTTTCACTCAAATACCATTTTATCCATCCTTTTTTTAGCATTCATTATGAGCTTTTGTCTGCTGAATTGCAGATAGAAGAGGCCATAAAGAACTCAGCCCCAGCTGTAGCTGCTAAAGTGGGGGGTTCACAACACCCTTGCAGTGAGTATAATTGCAATTGTCAATAAGGAAGCAATGTGGCTTACCATCACCTGTCTCTTCCACCATTGGGGCTTCCCCTCCAACCGCCACTGCATCTGCTGCACTGACACTGCTGCTGGCCCCAACACTGGTGGTCTGTGAGGCTAGAAAAAACATTCCACAATTGATATGCCAGATACACCTCCCCTTATTATCTTTTTTGAACAAAACACAACCGCAAAACATCACTACAATTCTATCTTCTTCCAAAAATATCACTTTGGGCATTTTGTTGCATGACAATGTTAGAACAGGCATGGAGTCAAGTGAGGCAAAAATAGTTTTGCAATGATAGAACAGAGCTATGATGTCTCTGAGTCATTGAAGCGCAATGAAGGGGTGGAATAATTGGTTAGTGAAGGACATATGTTCTTGGTTGGTAAATGCAAACGGACCATCCTCATACTACTTTCCAGCCATGCTGTACTGTCCCCACAACTGCTGGTATACTACAGTATAAATGAATGATAATACATAAAAGAATAACATAAGGGGGATCCCCCATGATCATGGCCACTCTCTTGTTTTACTGTTTGAGCACAAACAAGAAAGAAAGCCTCCTCAACAAACATGCATAGACTATCTTACTTGGGCAATCAATCTGTTTTTTTTAAAAACATACGCCATACACTCCATACAGCATAAAGTAGAGAGTAAATCAACATTTGTTATCCTTCAATAAATCTTTGGTTCTGTACATTTCAGGATAAACATTTCCATCAATGCAAAAGTGGCTCTTTTATGGCCCATTATCATTTGGAATGCACACATAAGCCTGAACAGCTTCAGCCCAATCCTCATCGTCGAGGTCTCCTAAGTCCCCCTTAAAGAGCAGTTCCCAGCTGCAAGTATCAAAAGTACGTAGAGTCTGCTAGAGTGTATTCTAGGCTTAGGTCTTCAAATCAGATAATGGCGTGGTGAGCATGCAATCGTCACAGTAGAGTAACTGTCCTAAAATCTGTTCTCTTAGCATTACAGTACCAGTCCGCAAGATGAATAAGGGGTGAGGGAAAGCTTACTAACAAAGCAGAAAAAAAGCTATAGACTAGTACGGACAGGAGGAAGTCAGCTACAGAAACATGAAATATAGAAAAAAAAATCGGATAGTACAGGGATAACAAGAAATTAACATATCTTAGATTGAACGAAGAAGACCAGGAAAACAAAGGAGATAGGCACAGTAAAAAAAAAGAAAAAGAAAAACATATTTAAAGTGGGAAGAGGTAAAAGTTAGGGAAACAACAATAATATTAACAGAAGGATTTACAGGGGCCAGCAGATCCGTCAGCCGCGTTGCTGATGGTGGTACCCCCAGTTCCCTGACCCGCCTCTGAAGCCTTCATCTTGGTCTTCGGTACAGAGGTAAGAAATAAATAAGGTAAAAACAATAGATCAGTGGTAGATTTATTCTCCTGAAAAATATTTTAACAGGTAATGGCAAAAGCAGTAACATTGTACTTTTCTAAATCAGATCGCCTATAGTACTAGTATCGAGTTGAACTATTCCTAAGTTCCTAAACCTAAGTCCTATTCAAAGTTTTCTAAACCAGACTACATTTGGATCTACTAATGCATTGCAACAAATGATCTTTGCCACTCATCTCATTCTCAACCCCTTTTGATGGGCCAACTCGGTCTCCATTTTTTGCAATGTATAGTTGCATACTACACATCACTGGAAGATTGCTTGGAACTACGACCTACATAAAGAAAGGCGCAGAAACCGCAAACTCACTGATATTACTACTAGCACTATCTTAGTGATTAGACAGAGGAGTCTGAATGGTTTCGTATATAATTGACCGAAACAATTTGCTTAGGTAGTGCCGAGCACCTGGCTAGCTGACTAGATCACATAATATTTGTAACGTAAACTTAACTTCACTTACCTCTGAGTATCACCAGCATTCTATTTAAAAAAAAAATATTAGCATTGGAGAACACAACAAATAAATTATTACTCACTGACCCTGAAACCTGGACTTCCAGTAGGTCATGCACATCCTACTCCCGGTTCAGTATGTCCGCCTAGAGGCATGTCAACTGCTGCTGGGTGCGCTGGACCCCAGTGTGCCGGAACACTAACCAGCACACCCTCCCCCACAGCAGCTGATGCTCCCACAGGACTTACCCACTCCCAGGCCCTACCCACTCCCAGGCCCACTTCCTGCTGCCAGCATGTAGGGGAGGTGGCACTTTAAATAGAAAGCAAGTGCGGCCACCTCCACCTCTGAAAAGTGGCGAGAGTTGTATCCTTTGGCTGCACCGGCAACTGCAAGGTGTGCGGCTAGCAGCCCTATTGGCACCACCACTTTCTGTCTCACCCTTCTTCACCATGGCGCTGGATGGGAAAAAAAGATGAAATAGGAACAGGAAGTAATTAATAGAATAAAGTAAGAACTAAGAAACCAAAGGGAAAACCAAAAAAATGACAAAAAAGTCATAGAAAAAGAAAAAAAACTAAAATGTAAATTACACAAACGCACTGACACACATTAAATAAAGTAAAAGTAAATGAGGTGTGGATGAGTGGGTTGAGGGAGGATTGATCTTGACCTTGTCCTGCCTTAGGGAAAACCTTGGTGGTAAAAATCCCCTAATGGTCTAATGTGCTTTACCTAAAGCTGGAAATGCCTACATGTATATATATCTTCTACAAATGTATTCCCACAGAAGAGGCTCTTAGCCCCTGGAACCTTTTGGGCCACATCCATTAATTTGCTTCAAACTTCCTCAATAGAGACCTATGGTGTTACTTGAAATAATCAGAATTAGCATTTCTAGGCAATCAGACTACTGCCTGGCTCCAACTCCTGGATCACAAAAGTGATAGAATACTAATTGGTTGCACATTCACAACCACTTCTTCAACTAATAATACAAAACTCCGGTTCAAAAGATTGGGAGTATTTTATAATTTTCACTATAGTTTTTAGGATCTTTGCCTTTCTTGGCGAAAAAGGCTATAATTTGACATAGAATCAACCAGAAACAAATTGTGATACCAAAATATCATAGCGAAACCTCAGAAAACCAAAATATATAATTTCTTAAATTACCATAATATTGAATATGAAAATATTATAAAAAATATAAAAACTGAAAAATATCAAATACCTAAATATGTGATACCAAAATACTGTGAAAATATGGAAAACATTGTGAAGCAACAAGGGTGTGTGGCAAAGATGACAATCAGCACAGACGTGCAGTGCTGAGCTCCCTGCTGCCTACCATGCCTCAGGCAAGAATCCTGAACTCACGGCCATCATCCACATCTACTTTGAAGGGGTGATGAGGCTGGCAGCTTCTAAAGAGGCAATATTGCCTGGGGGGCTTAGAACGTCTTCACTCCCATCCATGGCACTCGAGGCTTGACTGAGAGGTTGCGACAGCCTGAAGCCATGTACTCGGCACACCTGTGGCCTGTTTTGCAGAGGGAGTGATCAGTGACCTCCGATGCAGTGATACCAACTGCATGGACCTGCTACTTGATGCACCTTACACAGACTGGAAGAGAGGAGCATGGCTAGAGAGACCCTTGTCCGGGCAAACTTGAGGGACAGCGATACCGTGCCTGAGTCTGGGGCCAGCTACAGCAGAAAATGTGAGCGGGAGCAGAGCTCCGGAGCCTGTCAAAGACTGTAGATCCACCCATGCTGTAAATGACAACCATGCCCGGAAGCCTGGGAGGACTCAGGGGCCCGAGGTGTACAAGAATCACTGGCGCCAGGACACTGGAGGAGGTCTTACCAGAGCTAAAACCACCCTGATTTCAACAGAGGCCCAGAATCCCACAGTGACTTGCTACATGGCACCGAATTGGGCCCAGCAGATGCTTGGAGTAAGTATCCAAAGCCTTACACTGTGTGTCTCCATGGTGGGATCGCCGTCAGGGTGCATGCTTGTGGGCATCCACCTAGCTAGTAGCAAGCAAAGTAAGTTAACACTGGATTGGCAGCCTGCAGTCACGCAGGTCCCATTATCACAGCTCTGTGGGGTGCTCAGTCATAAGGAGAATATTTTGGATGCACACACTGGCAAGTTGGAGGCTATCTTGCACACTCTCCAGGATTCCAACACATCGTTAGAGGCCAAAATTGACTTAGTGGCGCTAGACATCACACTCCTAAGAGCAGACCACAGAAAGTTCACTGACAGAAGAGACAAGGCCAAGTCCACATTAACCACGTTGCACCCAATGGTCCTGGTGTTGCAAGTCCAACTGAAAGGTCTACAAGAAGAGGTTGCCATGCTGCACATATAGGCTTAAGACGCAGAGAGGTGTTCAAGGTGCAATAGTAGAAGTATAGTTGGTAGAAGGCTCCAGTACTGACCTATTTGTTGAAAACTGGCTATCCCATGAGGTGTAGCAAGGAAAAGCCTTGAATGTTTTCTCTGTGGAGAGGGTCCACGGAGTACCGAGCCGCTCAACCCTGCCTTGGGCACCCCTGAGACTGATTGTGGCTCGCCTCTTTAATTGTAGAGAGAGAGAGAGACCTCCTACTATAAGTGGCCTGCAGCCAGTTGCAATCAGCAAGGTTCGCAGGTGGGGGGGCAGGCGGGCATGGGGTCGTGGTGGGGGGAAGGTCACGTGGGGGGTCGTAATAAAAAATAAATAAATTATAATACTTACCTTGAGGCCGGGTCCCGTGTCTTCTCGGCTCCAGCTCTCCTGCTTCCAAAAGGAACAGGAAGCAGACATCCAGGCTCCCTTCCCAAAGCCAATCACAATGCTGCAAGCAGCTTTGTGATTGGTCTGGAGCACCGTTACACGGCGCTTATCCAGGGGCTAGAAGGGTGGACATGTTCTCCATGCAGGCTGTAGAAGGAAAAAGTACGCATGACTGGTTTGGGCAGCCCGAGAGGCTGAATGCTTGCGTGAACAGTCTGGTGATAAACATGCCCCCCTTTTTTTAAGCATAATTCCAGTTACTGGACAGTAGATGGGGTATAATAGATTAGGAGTGCTTGAATACATTATAATATCGGTTCAGGGCTAAAGGCACGACACTGTGACATGCCTCACTCTGAGGGCACAACCACACTAATTTGATATGTTGTAGTGTGCTTTCCTCACGATTTCTGTCTCTCGCCCACTTTACAAGAGACCATTTGCATGGGTGTACACGATTTTTAAAAAACATATTGCATAGGATTTATGTTGTCACTACATTTTCTCGGGTTTCCACACAATGGTGAATTGTGTACACCATATTATATGTTTTTTCTTAATGTGAATGTACATTGGTACAATTATTATCATATTGTTATAGCCCTGAAGAAGTCATGGGGTCTTCCTCTATCAACAAAACACGTGTTGGCTGGGCGTTTCGAATTAAAGACAAAGAAAAGATTATAACAAACTATATTCTTTACTGTTGCATAAACAAACGCATGCCAATTGTGTATTAGATATGTGCGTGTGCAGAGGATAAGAATCACCTTTATGAATTTGCATCTGGTGGAGATGGTCAAAGGTACAGATGCAGCAGTGTCTTTAGACATCTAGAAAGCATTCAGTATGATTGGCCATACCTTCACTTAGCACTGGAAAACTAGGGCTGGGTCCAAAGTTCCTATTGTAGGTAAGACTTTTGTACATGAACCCACTGGGCAGAGTGCTCATTGACAAGGTATTTCCAATGATTTCGACATAGCTTGGGGCAAACATAAAGGATGTCCTCTTTTTCCTGTTATATTTGTCCTGGCAATGGAGCATCTTTCAGGTAGGCAAATGGCATGTAATTTTGCTACATGTGAACAACTCCTTGGTTTATTTGCACAATCCCTGCAGCTCATTGGACCAGTTAATGCGTGACCGAAACAGGTTTAGAGAAGTGTTGGGGCTGCAGGTGAACTGAAGCAAGTCGTGCCTCTTCCCCCTTAGTAAATGTCTGTCTGTAGATGGCGTTCACACTTATACATAAATGGCTAGCATACATGGCTAGCATAGGCTCGAGACACATTCAAATATCTCAGAGTGAATGTGTATCATGACGAAAATGACATAGTGAAGAGTAATCTAGGTAGAGTGTTGTTGACATCGAGGCATTCCCTGCACTTCTGGTGTGCCCTTCTTTTGCCTTCGGCAGGTAGGATAGTTCTTGCCAAGATGCTAACGCTACCGTGGCTGCTTTATTTGAATTCAGCTCTCCTGGTAACACCACCTTGAACATTTTTTGCTGACTTGCACTCTATGCTATCAGACCTTAAAGTAAAGAGAGTGGCACTCATCACCAACATACATCTTCGCCTTATGGATACAATAGGACGAACCAGGGGCAACAATGTTTTGGTTTAAATTGCAAAGTTATTGCTTAGAACTTTGCTTACTCCTCAATTTGAGTTGGTATAACAGTTAGGATGGGCAGAATTTGTGGCATGTGACTCAGTGGAATTCCCTGGAGTTACATGAACATTCTGCGAGATTTGGTGTAGTTCTGATAACAGGCAGAAAATATGTAGGTTGTGCTGCTTATGTTTTAGCCTTATCATAGTTGGCAGAGTTTCACTACACGGAACACTGTGAAGTGACAAAAAACACTCCGTGAAGTTCCACAAGTGGTGTAGTGCAGTGTGAACTGCCATTCGCGCTGATCTTCCTGCCGCTCAGGTAGAAATTCTACCCGAGTGGCAGCTCGCGCTCTCCAACTTACCATTTGCGAGTGGGGGAAAAACTCTGCTTCACTATGCGGAGTGGAGTTTTCTACACTCTACCAGCTCCACGGAGCTCGGAGTGCAGAAAACGCTGCAAACTCTGCGAACCGAGTGGAGTTCACTGACCAGGCCTATTTATGTTGCAATTTAGCACTGGTAGGATGAGCAACGCTGAAAAATCTGAATAAACAACACCATGCACTACTCAGGAGCACACAGCCTTTGAGTGAATCTACTTGAGCAGCAGCAAATCTATTTGAGAAGCAACTAGGCCTGGGCATGAAATTCCACTCCGCTTGCGGAGTTTGCAGAGTTCTGAAAAAACTCCATTGAGCAGAATATTTTCCTCGCTCGTGCTCACCCACGTTAAGTTGGTGAGCTAAAGCGAGGAATATCTTACTCCAGACCACTTCCGGGTGAGATTTCTCAACGTGGGCGGTCACGAAAAGTCGCTACGGCTCGCATTGAGAAACCTTCCGTTTGCATTGAGGAAGTTGTTGCTCGAGTAGCACATCTACTTCAGCGGCAGAAAGAAACAGCACTCCCTTGCGCTATGCATTGTACCGTTCTTGCTGATTTTACAGCATGGGACAAACAACGGGCATGAAAAATCTGCATAAAGGGCACAACGTAATGCACTTCGACACTTGTGGAGCTCCGCATAATGCTGTGAGTTTTTAGTCACTTTGCAGAGTACTGAGTAGCAGAACACAGCCCAGTCCTAGCAGCAACCCTCTGATCACAACCGCTCGCAACAGCCAGAGACAGATTGCATTAGAAAATTACACTTACATGACCCAAAGCAGTATGGGAAAGAGCCCAATCAGGCAACTCTGGAATTTATAGGTTACAAAACTAGAAGCGAAAAATGACACCAGACCACTCTAGCCAAACAGATGTGTGAAGCAACCAGTGATGAGATTTTAAGCGAGCTTTGCACATAAAACCTGGTTAGCACCAGGATGGGCCATCACAGACCCCCCATAAAGCCAGACCAATCATATAAAGTCTTACATAATAGTCACTGTTTGTCACAACTGCAACACCCCCTCCCCTTATCTGTGAAATTACACTGGAGGTCACTCCCATAGAGGATCGGATATTTCAGAAAGTTTCAAATACATTTGCTGTTAATAAACACCTTAAACATTTGTTCACTTGTGTAAATTATTACCACTCGTTGACATCGGACACTTAGATATGTTCAAGCCCTAACCCCTGAATATCTGAATAGGCTGATGAGATGCCCACAAAAATACTGAACACCCTTCCTTTGCAGCGTAGGTAGTATTTGATTGTCAGTGACGATAACACAATATGATTGTTATTGTAAACCACATGTCCATTGTTGCTAAGTGTGGCTATTTTGGCACAATTGCTTTACTGTTAAAACAAATAAAAATATTTTCAAAAAGTTATAAAATATTGTTATAATTAACCAACACAACTCAAAATTACAAAATAATATGAAATGGACATTGAAATAACAGGAAAAAGAAATTAACACAAAATGAACACTTTAAAAATGATAATTAAACAATTAGAAAGCAAATTCAAACAAAAATGGCTGCTAATTAGTAAAAAAGGATTAAATAAAAAACAATAGGAGACATTCTGAAAGACACTAATTGCTACAAAAGCTAGTCCACTACAAACAAGAGAGAAAGCCGATGCTTACCAGCATATTAGAGTCTGAACTTACTCAACTGAAACAAGTGCCTAACAAAAAGGTATATCGATAGACTTAACAGATTCAGCAACAAATACAATATATATATATTAAAACTACTTTTAAACCATAACAAAAAAACTATAAAATGATAAATATATGGTCTATTATATTAATATTGCAAAATCAAATGTTGAAACACTGAAGACCCTCCACAAAACACAAAAGAAAAAACATGAACAGATACCCAAATAAAGGACATAAGCAAACAAGACAAATATGAAACAAAGAAATGATAAAATGTCTATTCTAAATATAACCAACAATAAATACATTAAAAAAATGAATGTTATTTTACATTTATTTTGTATATCATTCACAGATTCCAAAATATCCAACAAAGCAACCACCCCCGCCTTAGGTAAATGACCTTCGTTTACAATAAGGTTAGCAACATCAGTGAAAGAATAAACTGGAAATGCAGAAAATATTACTCAAACAGCTGCTATGGGTTTGCAAGCCCCATTAACGATAATTTGGAAAATGTAAAGGAACACAACAATTCTCCAAACATAAAAATTCCACATTTGTAACATAGTTCAAGACCCAAAAAAGTTAGCACTATCTCTTTGGTGTTTGACAAAACAGTTTTAAAAGACTATTTTTATAATGTTCATGAAGAAAGCATGGGTCATTTATACTCAATCCCAAATCTAAAAAGAATGATAACAAGAAAATGTAGAGCAGAAAGAAGAGACACTCATAATCAGAAGGTGTACCAAACCATCTGAAAATAACTCATACAAAAGAGAACTTTACCCTCTATGATCAAAACAATGAAAAAAGAAAAATAGATTTTAGCACTACTTACAACATACTAAAACGTGCACAATCCACAACAGGGTTAATGCATGACATTTAAACCTGGTCCAGCACTCTTTGCACAGATCTACACAATACATGGGCAACACCAAAATACATGCATATCACTAATAAACGTCCTGATAATAAATTAACAAAGCAGTGCATATTATGAATGGCTAAATGTAATAAAACAGACAGCTAACAATAACCACAGCCCAAAAATGATCATGGGCTTTTTTAACTACCCACAATTCAAACATGAAAAATCTGTAAAGATTTCCCACACACACGACAGTACAAGACTGGTATTTCCATTTCAATCAAGTTCTAGAGCCAAATCTGTAAAAAAATCTACCTTATGCACAGATTATTCCACAAAAACACAGTTTTCATATGGAATAAATAAACAAATTGCCCTTGTATAGGTACCTGCAGCAGAAGTAGTAAAACTTAATGACTTACTTCTGGAATCCCCATTCTAAAAACCAATGAAGAGAAATTTAGACCCTTCTTGGATTATTTTGAAGGCCCTTGGGTTGGACGCATGCACCACACAGCCTACAGACACCAACCCAAATTCCACATACATAACTCAAGAAGACCAAACCAGTAATGCAATGTAAAGTGACACAACACCTTCCCAATTTTTTTTTTAATAACCCACTCTACCCATTATTAATTGACAGAAATCCTCAAAAAAGAACACAGATATCAGGACCAAATAGAAGCAACTCCCTACACTACAGTTATTCCCCAAACAACAAAGGCAAATCCACCAAATGTGCAAACACACAAGAAGTACAGGCTAACAGGTACTTCTACTTGAAAATAACCAAGGTGTACCCTACCTTGAAAAAATAGCTTCAACCTTACTATAACTAAAACACATAGACCATTTGTATATATTGTAAAGCATTATGACAGAGCATGCTGAAAAACCCCAAGAGTTTATTACATTTCTAAAAATCATATACATTTTATTTATATTATATCATTCTGACATTATATTTCAAAACCCTATAAACAATATATCACGATGATATATATTATAATATATATTATTTTATGAACTCAAAAACATATATTCTACTTCCAAAAGTACATTACAAATTCCATAATCTAAAAACAAGATAATAACATCATATTTATTAAATATACATGAAAAGATTTATAACTTATACATTACATTTTTCATGTTACAATTGCACTCAATAACACACTACACTTCCAAAATATGTTTAACAGAAAAACATACTTACTATTTAGAAGCAGAAGACACATTGATGTTAACGGCCTTATCACGAGTCTGGCAGTCCATGGACCGCCAGACTTGTGGGGGCATGGCGGTGGTGGTCCAGCAGCTGCCGCACCGACAGACCAACTGTCATACTATAAGGTTGGTGGTCAGACCACCATTTGACCTCCGCAACTGCCAGTTAACTACGTTCCCTGTTTGTGGCACGGCGGTCAGGGGCTCAGAATATGCTGGTGGTGCTGCTGTGGCACAACCATAGATATTTTGAGTTTCGTGACCACCAGCCTTACATGGAGGTCAGCACCACCTTGTAAAAGCTGGTGGTGGGGAAACAAAGGGGCCCTACAGGGCCCCCTTTGCCTCATGCAAGGTGGCACATGTTGTGCCCCCCTGTGTGCAAGCATCCCTCAGTTCCAGCACAGAAAAGACTTTACAGTCCGTGCTGCACTGGAATGCGTTTTAATGGTCCCACAGTGGGGCAGTATTAAAGTCTTGCTGATCCTTTTTACTGCACTGCTGCCCACCAGACAACTATTGCATTTGTAATCTAGCAGACAGGCAGCATTCCGGATCAGTGGTGCAGGAGTAGGGCAGTGGTGAACCACCCTGCTCCCACACCGCCAAACTCATAATGAGACCCATAATCTCAAATCCTCAATTACAAATACACAAAATGAAAGTCCTAAAAATGCAAAAATAATCTCCATATTAGGAGCAAAAAACATCCAAAAACCATATCACATCCACTGTAAATCTCAAAAACCTTTTTTTTTTCAATATATTTTTATTGAGAGTTCATAAAAACAAAATCAATCGATACAGAGCACATTTTGTAATAGAATTAATTAATACGGTACGGAGCATGTTGGTACAAAAATATTTTCACATTTCATCAATTCAAAACTTAATTATAAAGTGCAAAGTGTAAAAATAGATTCAACGATTCAGATCTTAATTATAAAGTGCAAAGTGCATAAGAAGAAACAATCTAGCAGATTGTTAGTTGAGATAATATAGTTAAAAATTGAATTTTTAAAAAAACTTTTAAATGCTGTCAGAGAAAAAAAAAAAAAAAAACACCCTCCAGAACTTCTCATATTTCTTAAGTGTCCCTGATCTCAGTGCGTATTTCCTTTCCCTGCCCTGGATTCGTAATAATTTTGCCTTCCAAGCCTGAAAGGTTGGTACTTGATCGGTTTTCCAGGACTGCAAAATAAGGGATCTGGCTATTAAAGAGGCATGAAAAGGGACTCGTCGTAGGGAGTGTGGCTCATAGAGCAGCCTAGTACAAGAACTAAGTCGTCAAAGATTATAATGGCTTTAAGCTCCAGGGAAAGGTATTTTTCAATTTCCTTCCAGAATGGCTGGATTTTTGGACATTCCCAGACAATATGTTTCCAGTTCCCTTTCTCCTCACACCGGAAACATTTATCGGCAACTAGGGGGAGGATACTGTGGAGATAAGAAGGAGTTCTATCAATCAACCATTTATTATAAAATTGCATGCGTCTAAAATTGGCGCCGCGGAAAATTGTTTTATTAAATTTGTTTATCTTATCCCATACGTACTGGTTTATTTCAATATTTTCCCTCTTCTTCCACCTCTCAATGATCCTACTGGAGGATTCCTGCCCTTTGTCCTCTTTTAATAATTTAATCCAAAATACTCATCTTTTTTTTAAATTTTATTATTCAGAGCTGTCGAGATGATTTCTTTGTGGTATAGATTTCCTATATCCAACTCTCTAAGCCTTGGATTGAGCATACAGAAAGACCAATTCAAGGTGGAATAAGAGAGATGTACCTGTCTGGAAATTTCATCCCACGACTTCCACCTATTTCCGATAAGGAAGTCTTCAATCTTTACAAAGCCATTTTCTTTCCAGAGATTTATTGTTTTACTGTCCATGACTCCCTCTTCTCCCAAGTTAAAGTTGTTCAAATCCGTTGTATTACTTATTCTAGGAATAGAGTAAAATTTCAAAAACTGAGTTTTCTGTTTGAAAATCCACTGGAGGGACTTATAACGAACTTTCTTTGGATCTTTCGTGGTTCTAATCGGATCAGATATTTTTACTTCTGACAGCATCATCTTCATGAAAAAATTGTCTGCCTCGTTAGTGCCTGCCTAAAAACCCCTAAAACTGTGATGTGCAAAAGATGCAAAGTAATAATCTCTAATATTTGGGAGGGACAGTCCTCCTTGTGCAGAAGGAAGGTATAAAGTGTTGCGTGCAAGCCTAGGAGATTTTTTGGCCCAGAGAAAAGAGGAAATCAGGGTGTCCACTTTTTTAAAAAAAGAGACCTGGATTGCACAAGGTGCAGCATCAAATATAAAAATTAAAAAGAGGTAGAACCGACATTCGTATTAATGCTGCTCGTCCCATTAAAGACAGGGGTAATAAATTCCAACGAGCTAAGAGAGACCCAACCTTTTTTACCAAAGGTGAAAAGTTTAATGAAAACAGATCTTCCAGATTATCCGATATGTATATTCCCAAATACCTCTTTGGGGATGAGTTATATATTTGCCTAAATTCTGGTATTAAAGTGTCTACAGTGCAGTTTACTAGAATAATTTCCGTCTTGTTAACATTGATTTCATAGCCCCCTAATTTTTGGAAAGCCGAGAATATTTTTAAAATTTTCAATTGACTAGAGGTTTTATAATCTAAAAAAAGGGCGATATCATCCGCGTATAATTTTATATTAGTCATGCCAACTACTGGGACTGTTTCGGACCGTATATTCCTAATCGCAATCGCCAAAGGTTCGATAAATAACGCAAATAGAATTGGCGACAGGGGACATCCTTGTCGCGTACCTCTAGTGACCAGACATGTCCCAATATTAGAATTGTTGATGATAATCTGACCCTAGAATTCATATATAGATGTTTTAAAATAGTAATAAAAACCTCCGGGAAATTAAACTGTGCAAAATAGCAAAAAAGCAGTCCCATGACACTAGATCGAAGGCCTTCTCCGCGTCTAAAAGCCAGATTTGAGCCTTCACTTTATTAGATTTAAAAAAATCTAGTGCCTCCAATACGTACTTTGTGTTTGAGTGGAGATGCCTGCCTGCTATAAAACCACACTGATAGTTAGCTACCAGACAACCCACTATTTTATTCAAACGGTTTGCTAAAAGTTTTGTAAAAATTTTGTAATCTGTGTTTAGAAGACTTATGGGTCTATATGAATTAATATTTTCCTTGTCTTTTCCTTTTTTTAAGATACTAACCACCACAGCTGAATGGAAAGAGTCTGGCGGGCATCCTCCTTGGAGTAGGTCTTTCAGCAAAAATAAAAATTCTTTATGTAGAGTTCCTCCAAATTTTTTTAAAAATTCAATAGGAAGGCCATCATCTCCGTTGGCCTTGCCATTGGGCAGGGAACTAATCACCTCGGCTAATTCTAACGCTGAGAAATCCTCTATGAGATATATCTTGCCCCCATCATCCAATTTCGGTATTGGCAGTTGCTCTAAGAACTCCCCAATAGAATCAGACGATGCCCCTTCGGTCTCTTGATGGACTCCCTTATAGTGTTTCAAAAACAACTCGCCAATAGAGGCTGTGGTCTTAGCATACAGATTGGTAATGGGGTTGATTAATTGATCTATTCTATTGCGAGCCTGCTTTTCTTTGGCTTGCCAGGCCAAGAGCTTTCCTGTGTATTTGCTCTCCTCATAGATCCTCTGGGCATAGAGATTACTATTAGTTTCGCCTAGGTCATAGTAAAAGTCCCTCATCCTGCTCTTAGCCTCGTTAAGTTTTTGCCCAGAGTGTGTCGATCTGACCCTATAGTGTTCTTGGGTTGCCTCCGTGAGATCAGTTTGAAGTTTTATTTTCTCCTCCTTTCTTGCCTTCTGCTTTGGTATTTCTTTAGATGTTATTAACCCACGCAGAGTGGCCTTAAATGCGTCCCAAATCTCTTGTATTGGGGAAGTGCTTCTATTCTGTGTAAAAAACTGCTCGATAAATTCTTCAATGTCTGCACACCATTGAGGATCAAGGAGGTTAAGATTATTAAATAAACATCTTCTAGCAGGGCTTATATTTTGTAATCCCAGCTTTACCTCCATGGAGATTGCCGCATGATCGGAGAAAGCATTAGACAAATGTGCGTAATTATATAACTCTAAATCATGAGAGGTTAAAAAAAAATCTAATCTAGATGCAGAGTTATACTTTGCTGAATGGCATGAGTATTCTCGTTTAAGAGGATTAGAGAATCGCCAATGATCCATGATATCAAGGTCCAATTTGCAAGTTTGGATAGCCAAAGCAGTTTGGGGTTTATTTTGTCGACGATTTTTTTTGGAGGAGTCTAGTAAGGGATTCTGAAGAAAATTAGAGTCTCCCCCCAAAAATATTGACCCAGGGAGCCCTGTTATGGCATTCTTTAACTGCAAAATTGGCAAAACGTCATCTAAAATTGGTGCATACATTGTAGCGAGAATTATGTCTATATTATTTAATTTACCGTAAGCAATTGCCCATCTACCTCTATGGTCTGTGGCTGTACCAGCCAAAGTAAAACCTACATGTTTTCCTAATCTCAAAAACTTGAAATTACCTGAAAATATTAACAGTTAATTAAAAACTTCAGGAAAACCAAAAATATAAAGCAAATATTAAAAATCTTGGACAATTTCAATATCAAATCATTCTGAAATCGTGTTCTAATTAACACCATTATACCTGTAAAAAAATATACTCCCACACACAAAATGTTTTTTTACCCACAAATAAAAGCACAAACAATACAAACTAAATGCACATCCTAATAGTTCTATGATAAATACAACAAAAGAAATATAACAACCTAATACATGACAAAGTAAACTAGAGCATATCTAAGAAATCAATTTGGGTCACTAAACTAACTAACCTTATTACCAACCCTTTAGAAACAGTAAAACAAAATGGCATTACCAGAAACACAGTCACATCACTGGACCAAAAGTCCATGCTGACTGCCACTGAAGAAGAAAAGAGACTACAAAATGGAATAATTGTGAACCAAATTGAAATTAAAAAAGTCCTTAGCTCCATTGAAACAATTAATTGAATTAATGTAAGCATGTAAACTTGTGTAACAATGTTTATTTAGTTGTGAAAATAACCGAAAAATTGTATTACATAAAATACATATTTTAACAGCTTCCTCTAATTTTGTAATCAATAAATAATGTAAATAATGAATATTTTTAACAGCATTTCTTTCAGTAAAATATTAAAGTACCATCACGTTACAACTGAATATAATTTACTATTTCTTTGATATTTAAAAATACCATATATTTTTTCATGACATTTTATTTGCAAAATGTTAGTACAAATGTAACCTAATTTCTTTAATGCCTTACATAAATGTAATACGTTTATTGATTTTGAAAATCAACTGTACACTTATAAATAATGTAAATAACAGTGAGTTGAGTAAAATGAATTTCCTGTGGCATTTTGCTTTGCTAATACATTTTATCTTAGTAATGTTTAATGTACTCCATACATTAGATTAGTCCAATGTACACATAATGTTTCAAATCTTTCATCAATAAAATATTCATAGAATGTTTTGTTTGAAATCTTACAAAACCACTTTTACACTCATTTCAGAAAATATATTAAAATGTATTGAGGTCATAATAACTATTATAACTATAAACCCTCATTCAATGGGAAAAGATTTAGTTTTTGGGAGGTCAAGTGACTATTGTAACACTAACCCCACAAATATTGTATAAGGACTTTTAGGTTTGGGATGGGGGTCAGGTTTGATATTCTAACTCCAACCCAACACATGTTGGAGAAAGTAATTAATATTGGGATATTCAAATTTATAATTCTATGTCTAACCCCAGACATATTGAGTAAAGTGTTTAATGTTGGGTATAATTTGTATTATTCTAACTACAACTCTGCACTCATTGCAGAAAGAGTTTAACGTTGGGGAGTGATATCTACTATTCTAACTCCAATCCCAAAACATTTAGAAAAATATATAACTTTATGGAAAATATATCTGTATGTGGTATTTATAAAGGGAAATCTAGCCACAAATGGCAGCAGAGCTCTGTAGATGGCCAAAGATAAGCATACAGCGAGTGGTAAGAGATGTAGCTGGGTACTAGGAGCAGCAGTGTTCTGTTATTAGGATATATTTCAATATATTTATTATTCTTTCTTTAACCCAACACACATTGCGGAAAATGTATAATGTCGGGTGGTCAAATATTCTGTTCTAACTCCAGCACCACACAAATTGGAAAAAAATATTTAATATGTGGGTGTTGATGTTTACTATAGTGTCACTAACCACACAATCAATAACTAAAACATTTATACTGGAGAGGTTATAAATAGTTTTCTAATACCAAAACGAACCTATATTAAGTTTAATAATTAATTTAAAAGTGCACATCTAATTCCTAAATCAATCTTTTAAGCTAATAAAACAATCAAAAATGTATTTATATATTGCAGTTTTCATTTTAATACAATATACATGTATCTTTTAATGTTCATTGAAATATAATATATGGCATTTCATAAAGTTAATATGAAACACTCATTACAAAGTTTTATGAAACATTTTTGAAAATTATAGCATGTTAAAGTTCATTAAGTTTTAAAAATAGTACACTTTAAATCAAATTATTAAAATGTGATCAAAACAGAAAAATGCATAGCTTACACATTTATTATTATTATTATTATTAAATGTATTAGGTGCACAGCTACCCTAATAGGGTTTCCCGGCGCAAATAAGTCTGAATTTAGACTAAGTAACTAGGCCATTTGCTGAATGAAGAGCCAGATCTTAATGTCTCGGCGAAATTTTAGATACGAGGGTTCCAGCTTCACATGATTAGGAAGGGAATTCCAAAGTTTCGGTCCGAGGTACGAGAAGGAGCGTCCACCCATTCTTGTCAGTTTAAATCTGGGAAGTGTCAAGTTACCCTGGGTGGAGGAGCGCAAGGCGCGATGCGGTATGTAAGGGCAAATGAGTTCTCGCAGATACACTGGAGCTGCACCTTGTTTTATTTTAAAAATATGACAAAGAGCTTTAAATTTGATGCGGTTATTAATGCAGAGCCAATGAAGATCCTGCAGAAAAGGAGTAACCGAGGCTCTCCTTGCAATATGGCAGAGAAGGCGCGCTGCAGAATTTTGAACCATTTGTAGCCTCCTCACGGGTTCCCTATTGCAGCCTAAGTAGAGTATGTTCCCGTAGTCCAATCGGGACATTATAAGGGATTGGACTATGGTTCTTTGTGTAGAGAAAGGGAGCATCCAAATTATTTTCCGCAGCCATCTTAGTATAGAAAAACAGGTACCCACAGTACTTATTGCTTGTTGCCGCATGGAAAGTTGGCTGTCAATAATGAAGCCTAAATTACGGGCTTGGGTAACTGGCTGAGGAAATTAACCCATTTCTTGAGGCCAATGAGAATAGTGCCAAAGATGTTTATCTTTCCCCAAGATAATGACCTCCGTTTTGTCCCCGTTTAATTTAAGGCAGTTGGTGTTCATCTATTTCGAAACTTGGAGCAGACCATTCCTTAGAGAAGATATTGTCTTGTCTTTAGAGAAGGATAACGAAAAAATGATTTGAGTGTCATCTGCATAGGAGTAAAGGGTGAGCCCTGCGTCCTCAACGATGGTAGCAAGGGGACGCACATAGATATTAAAAAGTAGTGGACTCAAGGTAGAACCCTGAGGAACTCCATATGCAGATGCTCGAGAGGTGGAAGAAACCCCCGAAGAAAAGACCTGAAATGAACGGTCACTCAGAAAAGAGGGCAGCCAAAGCAGAGCTGAACCTTCAACACCTGCTAACTGAAGAGAATTCAGCAAGATAGGGTGAGACACGGTGTCAAATGCTGTGCTCAAATCTAATAAGATGAGCGCCATGGTCTCACCCTGATCTAAGCATTGACGTAATTTTTCAGTTACTCCCAAAAGGGTAGTTTCAGTAGAGTGGTGTTTTCTGAAACCCGATTAAGAGGGGTGCAGATATCCAGATCTTTCAATATGAGTGGTTAAGTGAAAGTTGACATGCTTTTCCAGGATTTTAGAAAATACTGGTAGAAGTGAAATGGGGCGGAAATTCACCAGAACCGAAGGATCGGCATTGGGTTTTTTCAGTAGGGGAATCACCATCGCGTGTTTCCAATCTATTGGAACATGTTACTCGCGTATTGAAGTATTTAGGAGATCTCTACAGAGTCCCAGTATGGTAGGGGAAAGTAGTTTTAAAATATTAGCTGGTAGGGGGTCCAAAGGGGAGCCTGAATTTACCTTGGATAGACAGTATTTAAATGATTCCTCATTAAGAAGAGGCCACTGTGAAATTTTCATTGTGTCAAAATGGGAATCCATTTGCACTGTGTTAGGGGGGGGCATCCATGTGCCTCATATCTGTGTCGGACAGATTTGAGTCCTGAGACAAAGTGGGAACAAATTTACTATATATTGTCTTCACTTTCTCGGTAAAGAAATTAGCAATGTTGTTGCATTTGGTAACATCCAGGGCAGGGGGTACAGGAAGAGTGTCTGCCCCGGACAGTTTTTTAACCATTGAGAACAAAACTTGAGGTTTGTTCAATGAGTTAGTAATGGTTTTGGAAATATGCATTGCTCTTGCTGCCTTACAGGAGGCATGGTATTTATGAAGGGCTGTCTTATAGTCAATTTTACAATTGGGAGCATAACGTTTTCCCCACTTCCTTTCTAAAACTTTACATTGTGATTTTATAATCTTCAAATCTTCATTAAACCATGGAACTGGGGTGCGATGGGAAGAGCAAATTTTCGACGAGGGGGGCAGACAAAGATTTATAGAGGAAAATAACAAGTTTGATATTGCCTTATTTAAAGGGGTAAGTGGAAGTGTCAGATCTGGGAGATTCCCTTCAAGAAGATCATTTAACGTGTCTAGTTTCAACTTATGCCAGGGTCTCTTATTCCTCGATTCACATATTGGCCGAGACACTGGAGAATCAAAAACCTTAAGTTGGAAATAGACCGCATAATGATCAGACCAACTTAGGGGCAGAGCAGGGCGGTTGCATACAAAGGAAAGATTAGAAAAAATAGGGTCTAGCAAGTGCCCTGCTTGATGTGTCGATCCCTTGTTGTGGAGAGATAAGCCCAGGGCTTCCAGGTCGGCTAGAAGAGTAGAGTTATCCGAACTCGTTAGATCTTCCAAATGTAGGTTGAGATCGCCCAAAATCAAAAAATTAGCGACGTGTAGAATGACAGGGGCAATTAAGTCTGGCAGGGAAGATGACCAAAGTTTTGCGTAGCCAGGGGGGCGATAAATGAGAAGTCCAGAAATAGTGAGTTGCGGAGAAATAGCAAATTTAAATAGAGCAGACTCACAACCTGGGAGGGATTGGGACTCAAATTTACAAGAATAACTCGATTTAAAAATAATCCCTATTCCGCCGCCTCTTCCCGTACTCCTGTCACTCCTGACAAAGACATAATCAGGAGGAAGAGCCTCAACAATATCCGGCCCAGAGCCATCATGAAGCCAAGTTTCAGTAAGAAAAAGGGCGTCAGGTTTTTTTAATGTAAAAAATCATAGATATGAGCCCTATTTTTAGGGAGAGAGCGACAGTTTAAACTCCAGATGTGAAAAACCTTGTCTGCTCCTGGAAGTGACATATTCTTTGGAATAGACGAGACTGAAAGCCTCTGGCGTTTTTTCAGGCCGCGGCCAAGGGGCGAAATGGCAATTAGCACATACAAATCTTTGTTGTAGACATGTAGCTACGGTACATTTTGGAGAGGCCAAAACTCGTAAAGACCTCAAGTTCGCGGCAGAATATTTAATAATATTAGGCCTTGCAATGACATGCGAAGAGAGCTTACCTGGCACTGAGCACGGCAGGGCGCGGACGGGCGCAGACGGGCTTGCCTCTGGCGCGCCGTTGGCGCGCCCGCTGCGCGCGCTCGCTGCGCGCTTGCATCCGGCAGTCCAAAATAGAGGCCGGTGCAAGCTGATAGGCTCGCGATAGACTCGCGAGTCACGTGACCCTGAAGGAGTCAGCGACAGAGCGCTTCAGATCAGCGCCATATTAGGCAGTGCAAAATAGCAATGATGAAAGGTTAAAACAAAGTAACAAAAGAGTTCCGGTGAATTTCTTTTTTATGGTGCGGGTCATAAATAATTATTCTATTAGTATTTTTCATAAACAATTGAACTTTTGTAAATTACACTAATTTAATTTATTATTTATTAATAATGTATTAAAAGCAAAAACAATGTGCATTATTGTTCTTAAATTAAGAATTGTCATGTAATTATAATTAAACAGTTAGCCAATTAATAAAGATTACATGTTTTATGAATTGCAGAATTTTAATTATAAAACATTTCCCAACCCATTCCCCTACACACAAAAAAGTCTGCTCCAAAAGTAATGACACTTATTATACATTAAAAAACTAATGTATATAAATATATCTAATCACTTAATTTATACAAAAAGTAATTACTAAATCATTTAAATATCTAAGTTTTGTTAAATATAAGGTTTACAGACTTTAATAAAGATTTAGATTGAAAGTAAAAAACTGCAAGTTACATTATAGCATAAACAAACAAAAAAATTACAATATCTATACATTGATATGTAAGTGAACAATATAATCAAATATATTTTTATTAAACTATAAAAATGGTATTCTTACCTTTGACATTATCTCACATGATATTCAACACACCATAATGTTTAGGGCACAGTTTTATGTCCCAAAAATATTCCTCTCTCAATGTTTAGGTGGAACACCCACAATGGCAACCATCGATTGGTTCATTTAAAGGGTTACTCACAATATTTCCTAGAGAACCGCCCTTGGGCCCACTCAGTGCAGCTTATTTCTATTTGAATTTTCCATAGGATTTCCAAGCAAAAAACATACAAATGTATCCGTGGTGGGACTTGTGTCTGTGTATCTGATGGATTTGGCCCTCTCTGCGGGGTCAAACTCAAACCTTTTGCCTTTACCCCTCCTATTTTTGCTGAATTTACTTTTGTTGAAAAATTGTAGTTTAAAATCCTCTTTAATGGTATAGTCAGATTTTAAGTTACAGTTACAATTTTGAACATTCCTCTTCTAGAAAGTTGACATTTCCTTCCCTAGCTATTTGGTGCCTACAGCCTGTTCCTGGGTCCCATGACTGAGTGCAGTTGGCATTTGGATCTTGTTTATTCTTCCCAGACAGCCACACAATTGAGGAATTGTGTGCCTGGATGGGCCATTACTGGCAGGATAGGGGGGAGCGAGCACAACCCCACTTGCACCTGAATAGGCTATGCCCTCACACCAAGGACTTGTCACCCCGGAATTGTTTATGCAGCCAGCTTGGAGCCAGGGTAGGTGAAGCAGGAAACTTCAAGAACTTCAAATGGAATTATCTAGAAACTTATCCTTCTTCAAATAAGGCACCAGGTATACAAATATCCAAATCTTGGGACTTAGAAAAGTTTTGGCTAAAAACGTCAATGAGAACCGAGAGGAGATTGGGACGGACCTGCTCATCTATCCGCCCAAGGCGCATTGCAAGTCAGCATGTCTTCAGCCAGTAGCTCCTGCTACGTTCTCTGCTGCACAAATCCTCTTCAGCAGTCCTTCACCAAACACAAGGCTAGTCTCTTGTACTCTGAAGGCTTCCTGGGGGCACTTAGGGACCCACTTTCAACAGCCATCCATCTACTTTTGGTTTACTGGCATTGAGCCCAAAAACCATTAAACGCCTAGTTTGAACACAAATCCTTAAGGTTTCTCTTCACCCTTCAATCTTTTGGATTCGGGAGATTGATTTGAATAAATCTGTGCCAATTGATTTGAAGGGACCTGTGACCTAAGGTTGCCTTCCCTCCTTCCTGTTATGAATGCCAGCCAATGTTTGTAACCAACATTGGTGTCAGAAGGATACTAAAGTAAATGTACTGGACAACAATCAAGAATATATTCAACTAGAAGTATACCTTGACTCTTTCACCTAACCGTGAAAATTCTTGGTGGTACCATGCATCCACATTTCCCATTAGTCATGTGATTCTTCACAGTCTCCTCGAAATTTTGACACATTCATCATACATGCATACCTTTGTGTCTGACTCTCATCTAATTTCATAATTGTTTCCTTACCACTGAGATGCAATCAGCCAAGTAAGCCTCCTGCTTTCTCTTTTTTACTGAGCTTGTGAATCACATAAGCTAACTCATAAGATGACAGCCAAAGCAACACAATATCCTTGTGGAAGCAAAGGCAGACGGTTAACAGAAGTAGGCACTGTCTACTGAGCTCTCATGTTCCGCAACATTATAACTGATTCCAGACAATGAGGAAGGTGATGATGAGGACACTGACCATGACTGTGTTAATGTGTGGGAATTGCGCACCAAGTCAAGACCAGATAACCAATGAAATGGCTGATTTGACTTTATTACAGGATGGTTCTTGTCTGAGAGACCATCAAGGGGCACTAAAGGCTTCTTCTGCTGTCTGTTATATTTCTGAAATCTTTGAGGCATGCTTGTCTGATGTAACTTCGGGACAAGTGGCAGAGTACATCGCTCGGACAGGGGCTCGCTATCTAGCAGATGAATTAAGTGTGACATTGTATACAGACATCCAGGATGGATTTGCAGTGGTACCCGATTTTGGACAGTTCTGGTCACAAAGGTGCTTTATGACATCCTCTGGTACTTCCATCAGGAACAGTTCCCATATTCTCAATCTTTTGGCTGCAGTACAGCAAACTAAAGAAATAGCAGTGGTAAAATATACAGCCCACAAAGCTGGTGACAAGTTTTGACAACATACACATGATGTGAAATAATTCCGCTGATCAAGTGCCTGTGCCCTTGAAAATATGGCTTGGAGATTAAATTAGCAAACGCTGTTTGAGAATAAAAACAATCTGAAACCAATGTAAGAACTGCTGAGAATGCGCATAATGTCAAATGTTTGTTGTTGAATCCCAAACAGGCCACATTAAGTGAATTGAGGGACATTCATAAAGATGTACCAGAAGATGAAAGAAAGAAATAGGAATTGACTGGCTATAAGAGAAATTTCAATGATCTGTGGGTTACACCTTGCCATTAATAGGTACTCCAAGACTCCATGCAGTTATGTTCAGGGCCATACATATGTAGGGAGGAATGCAATGGCCAGTGTACAATGCAACATTCAGAAGAGTGGCAAATGATTTGGGCCAAAGATTTGTTACTTGCGAGAGAAACAGCTGGAAATAAAACATTAGTAGTCATGAACCATATAGGTAAATTAGGAATCCCATTTACTAGACTTCAAACAGATTTCATTTAAATACCTGTTTGCAATGGGTTTAAATATATTCTTGTGATTGTGGGCTTGTTTTCTAAATGGGTCAAGCCCTATCCGAGAATTGAAAGCATGACAGTGACCAAACTCTTAGTTGATAGAGTTAATACCATGATACGGATTGCCAACTTCTATTCAGACAAATCGCGAAAATCATTTTAAAAATGAGATCTTAAATTATTATGTGTTGCATTCCAGATTGAACAAAAGTTGCATTGTAGTTATTGCCCACAATCATCAGGAGTCATGGAGAATAAGAATGGCACCATCAAACGTAAGCTGGCTAAGTTGAGTGCCTCTGCAAACCTTAAATGGCCAAATGCTCTTCCTCTTGTTCTCATGAGTATTAGAAGCACTCCAAATAAAAAGACTGGTCTCTTGACCCATGAAGTTTTTATTGGCAGAGCTGTGATTTGTGTACATCCCTTCAGCAACACTCATATCAGTCTGCTTCAAAGGTCTGGCTAATGTGGTAAAATATGTCTCCCCTAAGGTGAATCTGGCAACAGGATTGACTAAATAAACTCAGTATCATCCTCTATGACCAGGCAATTGGACACTGATCAAGAAGCATTTTTTGGAAAAGCTGCTAGGAACTGAGATGGCAGGGACCACATTAAGTTGCGCTTATGACTAACACTGCTGTGAAGTGTGCTGGAATACCGCAGTGGATCTACGTGGCTCACATGAGAAGAGTAAAGATGAAGCATGAAAAAGCAGTGACAACAACCACTGATTCACAGAGGCAAGCTCAAGTTTGCAGCATGGATCAAGGGGGGAGAGAAATAAATCCTGAAACTGGTGAAGCTGGTGAGAGTGAAAATCCAAGTGAAGGTACTAGTAGCCAATGTCTATTTGACTATCAGAATGAAGAACTGTTTAAAAATCATGAACAGCAGGAACAAATAATCTCTGATCCAGTTCATGACAAAACTCCATCTGAAAATTTGAGTTTCAAAAACCCTCAAGGCAAAGAAGCAATGCACAGTGAATTGAGTTACTGATTCTGACCAAAGTAGAAGTTCATCAGTGAGTGAAAAAGATTCAGCAGTTGTCACAAGTAAAGAAACAAAAGTCAAAAGAATGCATTGAGGAGATAAGTGGCATAAGGCAGCAAAAATTACTTCGAAAAGACATTGGAAGGATGAAAGATCAGATTCAATTAGAGAAAAATCAGAAATAAATGAAATTGGTTCTGAAAATGTTTGTGAATCATTGTTTGTTAAGAGAGTAACAAGAAAGGGAATAATGAACTGAAAATACACCTTGCCTGAGTGGGTATCTGTGTTTGAAGAAGAAGAAGTGTCAAATATGGAAGTCTATAATATCACAAACTGTTGCCAATTCATTTTGAAGATGAACTAGAAGAAGTATCCCGTTACATTTTTGCAAATCTAACCCCCGATAATATTTGCAAGTCCAGATAGTTGTAAAATTTTGAAACTAAGAATTTTATCTCTGTAGGAAAATTATTGTTTTGCCGCTTACAAAAAATCCAGATGAAGACATAGAGCCCTAAATCTATGAACTGAAGTGAATGAACTGAGAAATAAACCCTTCACTGTCTAAAGATTTTTGAACATTGTATGAAAAAAAAGAAATAGAAAAATGTATTCTTGTTTTGAAAAAAATCTTGAAGACTGATTTTTGGTTCCTGCACTCTTTTAATGTTTAGTTTTGTTCTAACAAAATTATATACACAGAAGCTGTAAAATTGTTAGCATGGTTTCACTAATAGTAATATTAGAAAATGTAATTGGTCTACTGTTGGGCTTCATTTCTCTGGTTGGATATATTTAATCACAAATTGAACTAACTGCAGTTCATATTAAACTTGAAGAGGACACACTGACACATAGGGAAAGATTAATGAGTATCTTTGAGAATAACATTTAAACAAATCTTTTGGAGGAAGATATAGACATTGTTAGACCTGTCAGCCCTAGGGTGGTCTTCCCCCAAACCTTTTGCTTTCATCTCACCTATTTTTACTGATTTTGTTTTTGCTGGCCCTAGGGCTCAGGTTACTTTACCACAGCTAACCAAAGCTAAAGTACATTTGGTCACTCCCTGAAACATGGTATCATTGGCTTATACCCAAATGACATTCAATTTGCTTCTAAGACCATAGTAAAGTGTTACTAACTGTGCTCAAGGCCTGTAGATGAAATGCTACTAGTGGCCCTGAGGCACTGATTGTGTCAACCTCTTATGTAACACTTTAAACTTTACAGGCCTGCCATTGCAGCCTGTGTGTGCAGTTTTAAGCTGCCATTTTGACCTGGCACAATAACCCTTGTGCCAGCTCAGATGGCAAGGTCTAATTTATTTAAAAAGTGGGACATGTAATAACTCTTACATTTATTTTTAACTGTTGCAAGGCCTACCTCTCCCATATGATAACTTTGGAGTTACCTTATTACATTTAATAAGCTGTAATTTCCAAATGGTAACAGGTAACCAGTTCATGTTTGGTGTCTTTAGAATTGCAATAAGAAATCCTAACTTATGTTGAAGTTGGATTTTAAATTACAATTTTGAAAAGGCCACTTTTAGAAAGTTGATATGGGTGGATGGAACTCCTCCAAATTACATGGCGTTATAGAAAAACTCAGTGAGATTCTAGGTGGTGCTCCAATTTAGCACTGGTAGTGCAAGCAGCGCTAACAGTCAGTGCAAATGTATCATGTGTTGTGCAAGAGCGCAAGCCATTCGAGTTGATTTTGATGTAGCTCGAGTCGATAATCTGCTGGCAGTGTAGCAGCAATTCTACTTGAGAAGCATCCCTCTGACCGCACCTGCTCATGAACACTGGTGACTTCTTGAGTTAGAAAATTGCTACAGGGGATGCCAAATCTCACTCGCACTCGCCAGCTCACTGGAGCCATACAAGAGAAACATTCTACCATGCGGCGATTGCCAGAATTTGGCTGGAACTCCGCATCAAAGAGTAACTCGGAATGGTAGAAATTCCGCCATTTCCACTAACACCTAAATGTTGTCAATTTTCTGCCTTAGCCATTTAGTGTCTAGAGCCTGTCTCTGGGTTACATGACTGAGTGTAGTTGACATATGGGCTTTGTGTATTCCTCCTAGACAGCAACACACAATAGAGAGCTTAGGTGTGCCTGGATGGGACATCACTGGCAGGATGGGGGAGTAGCTGGACACAGTCCCACCTATACTGGAATAGGCTGTGTCCTGCCTTCACACAAAGGGCTGCATACAACTTGTGGTTAGTCTGGAGCTAGCGCAGTGGAGGCAGGGCAGCCTGTGTTGGCTTTGTGGCTAGAGAACATAACACTGAACAAAAGATTGCAAGAACTAAAAAAGGCTACTGTTGTTTTTATGACTGGATGACATGTAAATGTACATTAGCGTGTGCTGAAGGATTTGATTGTACTTATGCATCTAAAATTTTGCACAATAGATGCTTTTGACAGTGAGCAAGAAAAAGTATTTTGTTGCATCCTTTTATTGCATCCTTAAGAAAGCCTATGTGCACTGTAAATACAACATCATGGTATTATGACAGCAAAGTGAATCAAATAAACATGCAATGGTAAATAATGAATAGTACTGTAATTTTAAAGCAAGCTACAGCACAAAAAAGCACTTCATGAACAAAAAAGCCAAAACCGGTAATTAAAATGTAACTGTTTTAGCAAAATATATGCATTCAAGATCATAGACCGGTTCTATTCTAATAAAAGGCCTACTTGAACTATAGCTATAGATGAAAAGTAATATGTGAGCCATGAGCTAATTTTAGACTGTAATTTTACAATATTAATACAGTAAAATTCTTACTCTTCATTTTAGCTTTTGCTATATGTGTCTATGATTTTTATTTAAACTGTGGACAAACATTTATATATACAATTAAAAATACACATGTCCAACGCTTTCCCCTAATTGGTTTAGGTTGAAGTGGAAATAGTAAATTTCACCTCTTTAGTATCCAACACCTTCCCCCAATCATAATAATAATAGGGCAGTTTGTAAAGCGCATAGCTACTTCAAATGAAGTGGCCCAGTGCTAGGATCCTGTTCCTGTGAGAGAGCTACGCACAGTGATCTGAAACCAATAAAAACCAACATAAAAAACAATGCTTATTCCAGAAAGATGCTTCATATGGGGCATGTCGAATTGTAAGAAGAAAAGAGTTCCACAGATTTAGGGCCAGATGGCTGAAGGAAATGTCGCCAGTTCAAACTCTTTTGCATTTAGGAATAATGGCGAGCTTCGCTTCACCATATCTCATATTCCTGGATGGAACATATGGTGTCACGTGGTTAGGATAGGCCTGGTAAGAAACATAACTATTTACATACTCCTGTTTCTTAAGTTGCCTTCTCTTTTACAAACAATGACTTTTAACATGCATTTGCGTGCATGGCATTGCAGGATAACACTCTCTGAATCGACATTACTTACATTTCCACTTCGTCAGCATACTATCACAGCACTTTGAACATTCGGTGCAAGGGATAAAGTTCCATGCGCAAGTGCCATTGTTGTTATTGCCCGGTAGGCAATGAAGCTACCAAGCCACAATAAACAACTGAGGCCTGACTGGGGTTTCGACATGGTCACATGGATGCTGTTTATTATATATACAAAACCACTTCCCTTTTGAATGTAGAGGAGCACTCCGCTGACATTGAGAAGTCACTGCATGCCGGAATTCCAGCTCAGCTGATTCTGTTTACTAACACAATGGATGTCCAGCTCTACTAGAATGGGCCCCCTTAGCAATGAGGGAGCAACATATCCAGTCTTATCCGGTTACACATCACTCCCAAACGTAGTTAATATGACAGCAGCACAGTTACAAAGACTGACCCAGTTTGTCATGCGAACAATTACAGTAAATTCTATGAGGACGGCTCAAGCTGCACCACCACAAATTGGCTAAACCAGGCATTAGTCCACAGACTATAAATTCTGTTATGGGTAAAATTCCCACCAGATGTTAGAAGATTCCATTCTGAATTGAACACAATACAAGTCAACTGGAAGCAGAGTTTCACCCATAAGGGACCCCAGGAAAAACACAGAATTCTTACCATATACCCTGTGGAAGACTGTGCCACTTGGGGGACAGTCGTTGCTGTGGCATTTACCAGAACTCATGGTACCCCCTCATTCATTGTTTTGACAGAGGTGCTTACACAGATCCAAAATGAGTACATAGCAGCCCCTGCCCAGGTTTTGGGTATGAAGCTGATGGGCAATTTTTCTGTAGTGTTTGCCATTATGTTAAGTAACACTAAAGGGGATGCAGCAGTTTTGGCTATATGCCAGTGGCTCACTAATTTGGCACCAGGACAGCAGGAGTGCAACCTATCAAAAATTATCGAAGAAACGTATGCAACTGTTGGTAGAGAAAATTTAGGAGGCAGACCTAGTAAACCTCAAATTATGAGTATTTCTGAAAAGGATAACTCAAGGCGAGCACCCAAATTTTTTGGGGTGATGGGATTATAAGGAAAAATTAAAAACTAGGGAAGATATCCTCAACAGAAGGCCAGTAAAAAGTGCTATAATCTGTGTAACTGTGATAATTTTAAAAAGCCTGACAGGAGTCAGGATACTGATACATGTTCATCTCTTTCCTTCCAGGAGTCATTTGAAAACGCTTGGAGAGAGGTTTATGGTTAAAGTGCAGATCAGAGGAGTATGTGAGACCAAAGAAGGACTCACAACGTGTATCTGACTACATAATGAAGAAGGAAGACAAACGAAAACAGTCAAAGCCTCAATTAAAAAAGAAGATGGTAGCAGGACTTAAAGTCAAGCATGCCACAGATATTGAGGACACTGCTTCTGAGTGGGAAGTGGGCTCTGATCTTGCTGGGCAGTGCGGCATAAGTCACAATAGTTTTCTGGAACCTGATGGATTGTCTGGTGGCAATAGTGTTGAGTGACTATATTCAGTTAGAAATACTGGATACTAGGGTAAGTGTCCCGCATCGATTATATGAGATGCTACTCCAATTTGAGGGGGACTTACCAAGATACATTATTGTTCTTTTTGGGAGAACTTTTCATGTGGCTACAACATTTTCTTGTCCGTAAAGGACTGGCCACCTGAATTTGTGATGGATTGCCCAGAGGGAGAAATGGTAATTTTACCTGCTTTTTCTGACCTTGTTCCAAAAACACTTAAACATTCAAACGCCAAGCAGTGTGGATTAGAGCTAGCTCCTGCGATATATCACAGACATGTGGGGTGGAATGACAGTTCCTCATATCATGTAATACCAGTGAGGTCAGCCCCATGACCTCAAAGGCAATACCCCATTAAAAATGAGCCTGAAAATCAAGGTGGAGAGATCCTCACACATCCCGAAAACCAAGGAGTAATAGAAAGTTGCACTTCTCCTATGAAATATCCCTTGTTTCCAGTCTTGAAACCAGACAATTCACATCATCTAATATTAGATTGCAGACATCTAAACACAGCTGCACATACATTTGCAGTACAAATGTGCATAGCTCGGCACTGATGTACAACACAGTGTGGAAAAAATACAAAACCACACTAGATATCGCAAATGGATTTCTATGCCAAAAGGAAGTGCCTGAAATCAGGTACTTGAACGCATTTAGAACGCTCAGTTCTCAAAAACAGTTCTGTCATTAGCCCCAGGGGTATAAGAACAGCCCCAGGTTGGTTTCAGCCCGGGTTACAGAACTTTCACAACATTTTGACAGGTATTGTCCTATGTCAATGACATTTACTTAAAGGATGATGACCTTTCTACACACTTGACAAGAGTGGATTGCATACTTTTAGGATTCGCTCACACGGGTATCTAATTTCATTTTAAGAGATCTAAAATTGCCCATCTCAATGTCCTGTTTCTGGGATCCAAACTGTCAAGTGAGGGCAAAAACCTTGCAATGCATTTTTTAGAGATGTGTGTGCTTTTACAACAACCAAACTCATTGAAGAAACTTCAGTCCATTTTTAAATTACTACATTTTGGCAGGACTGACATTCCAGATTGCACAGAATTGGTTAAACAATTCTATTACTTGATTCATCCAAACTTTTGAAGCACACAGTGGACAACTGAACAAACACAGATTTTATGTTCAGTACAAGCTGACATGCTAGCTTCAAAACACTTACACTCACATGTTATTCAACAAACCAAGTGATTCATATAATTTCGGGCACATCAGGGTATACCTACTTTGCATTCAATGAGGGTGAAACTGTACCAATGGCATGCAAATTGCACTTCTACACCAAAGCTGATATACTTTTTGCACCAACAGAAAAGAGTCTGACGGTGGTACAGACTGCTGTGGGGAGAGAAACAGAATTGGCTCAAGGGAAATGAATAATTGTTGTGACTCCAGTGCTGGCCTTAGAGGCTGTCACAAAGGCCAGTGTTCCTAACGCTAAGGCTTTATATCCACAATGGATACATTGAGCCAACTCTCTCTATAGATTTGACTCTACACTACAAACACAAGCATACCTGCAATATGAAAATCAATACCCTCTGACTAATGAAGTCATTCCTATTGATCAGTATGGTTATATCATCTATACTGATGGTTCTTCACAGCCTGCCATTGGAACAAAATACCAATACTCGGCAGCATGCACCACTGTTAAAGGTAGTTTGCAGGATGGTAAATTCTACCCTGAAAAGACCTACACTGGTCTACTCTGGGTGATTACACAGCACACCTGGCAGAACGTAGAACTCTAATTCTGGCAGTGGCGAATACGTATTCCCCACACTCATAGTGTGCAATTTGCATTATTGTGTCAAGTCTTACAATGAGTATCTACACTACTGGAGCTAGAATGGTTTCAGAGATTCCAAAGGGTGCACCAAAAAGCCCAAAGCACTTTGGGGACAAGTGGCTAAGCTGAAAAAATGATTGTCACTGACTCATGTGATTCACACATTGAGCCATCAATGTGTAGGAATACAACTTGCAGGTAATTCCATGGCTGATGAGGCCACAAAAGCAACAGTGCAAAGTGTTGCTGTCATTGCAAATACTACTTCCAGTACAAGGATAGATAGAAACATTATGACGGCTGTCAACACTGCACGTGATGACAGCCACTTGACGAAAGGTTTTCTAGCGAAGCATTCCTACCAGTTAAGTAAACGTGCCATTCGCTCAGATTCTTGGAGTAGGGGATTGAGTAATACCTATTTCAGATCACAGGTTAGATTTAATCCTAGCTAAACCTGGGTGGAGTTCCGTGAGCAGGTGGAGTTGCTTGTTCTTCCCATTTGTTTGATGTTTCTGCCATACAGCAATGTTGATTGCGAGTTTGGGGGAAATATCGTGTAAACTGCACCACACGGTCGCGCATGGTCTTGGCCATCTTAGTTTCTTCTCTCTGTTATGGTGCTGGGGCCTATCTCAATCCTTCCTTAATCTTTTCAATCCTACTTTCTCAAAACTTTGTTTCTGATCTTTTTTATTCCTGTGTCTTCTTAAGTGTGTATTTTGTGTTATTTTCTACTTTTTGTGTGTGTTTTTTACTGCGTTTTGTACTGTTGTTCTATATTACTTGCTTTCTAATTTATTTTATTTCCCTTCTTCTTCTCCTCCCTTCCTTTTTTACTTTCTACATTTTCTTTTCCGCCTGCCCCCCCAGCATCAAGGCAGAGAGTGCGACCCGGGCAAAGAGGAGCTGCCTTGCTTGCGGAAGGTGGTGTTTGTAAGGGGTGAAGCCCCGGGCCTTGTTTTCGGACCCCAGAGCAGCGATACACTGTCCAGTGCACCCTCGCCCACAGCTGCTGATGCTCCTGATCCCGTACATGGACCCAGGCCTACCACCTGCTGCCAGGGTGGAGCGGAGGTGGCGCGGCACAAAAAATACAAGTGCTGCCACCTCCGCTCCACCCTGGCAGCAGGTGGTAGGCCTGGGTCCATGTACGGGATCAGGAGCATCAGCAGCGGTGGGCGAGGGTGCACTGGACAGTGTATCGCTGCTCTGGGGTCCGGTGTACCCATAACCAATAGATGCACCGGTGGTCCGATATCCTGGGCCGTGAGCAGGACATGCTGGACCTGCTAGATGTTGAAGTTGCGGGGCTTGGTGAGTAGCTAATTATAATAATTATTGTGTGTGTTCTATGTTATTTTCCAAATAGCAGGAATGCTGCTGCTCATATGCAGGTAAGTTAGGTTTAAAACTCATTTATTATGTGATCGTTACTCTAGACAGGAGTTTGGTGCTACCTAATCATACTCCTTTCCTTTTTCCTGTCACTAAGATAGTGGTAGTTAGTTAGTTACTTAGCATTAGTTAGTAATTTAGTGGCCCGTGTCCTCTCACTTCAGTCCTTGGCTCCTTAGTAGAACCTTTTTTGTAGTTCTTATAGTGAGTGAATAGCAACCAACCAATTTGGTGTATGCAATATTCATGCGTCCATCTATGCAAAGACTAAATGCAGACTAAGTGAATTGGCCCATCAAAGGGGGTTGAAATGACTGCAAATGAGATCGAAATGTGGAAGCAAATATAATTATTTTGCAATTCATTCCAAAGTCTTTGGAATAGGCTGGCTAGGTAGGCTTAGGATTCAGGAATCAGAATGGAACTGTGGAATAAATAAGATAGGATGGTCCGCGACTGCAATACTAGTCTACTATTCCTACTAGTTGATCTGATTTAGGAAAGGTCAAGGTTATTGCAATTGCAGTTTCATGTAAAAAAAAAAAAATTGGGAATAATTATTTAAGATTTATTTAACACCAATCATTTTTTTTGTCTCTTTATTTATGTCTTACATGATCATCAGCATCGAGGGGCAAGAACACAAGGTCTTCCGAGGCGGGTGTGGGAGCTGGAGTTGCCTCCCAGGGCAAGGAAGGCTCCTCATCAGATGGCTCTGCTGGCCCCAGTAAGTTCTCTTGTTATTAATAGTAATATATATTTCCCTAACTTTTGCCGCTCCTTATTTTGAACTATATTATTTCCGTTTTCTAATTTTATTTTTTCCCATATCCTCCTCAGTCTATCTGTTTCTAAATTCTTGTTATCCCTGCATTACCTACTAACTTAATTATTTATATTTCTAGTGTCTGTTTTTTTTACCTCAAACTACCTCTGACGCTGTATTAGTTTGTCTGTAGCTTGCTTTCTTCTAGTTTTTCAGTCAACATTCCCTCTCCCGTTATATATTCTGTGAACTGCTTATTGGTGGCACTGTAAAGACTCAGAGAACACATTGGTCCTTACTAGTACTAGCAGTACTACTACTCTGCTGTGCAGATTGCATGCCCAAGTAAGGTATTCTACGCATGTTTGCTGAGATGAGAAGGCTTTCTTTTACTTTCTCATGTTCAATCAGTAAATGATGGTCACATTGGACACCCCAAAGTTGTGTCTTATTCTCTTCTAGGCCCAGTTCTATTTTTATTAGCAGCTGTTGATTAAATGATTGCCGTGTACCATGGCCGGAAGGAAGTATGAGGAGGAGAAGGAGGACAGCACCATTACATTTTCCAGCCAAGAAGACCTTATCTCTGATTGTCTGCCCGGTTGGCCACTCTTTTTCTTTATAAAAACTCAGATTCACCAATAGCTCTAGCCACTGAGTTCAGTCCTTTGGGTTGTCCTCTTCTTGAGAGGCTTCTCAAAAATTGCCACCAACAAAATGCCCAACCGGATATTTTATTATTTCTGATAGGACATACTGTGTACTGTAGTCTGTGTACCTGAATTGTAGTGATGTGTGTGGTATATGTATTGTATTTTCGATCTTGCTAGTGAAAAATAAATAAATAGGGGGGGCATACATGGCATCTAAGAAATGTGTAATGTTTTTTCTAGGTGTCCCAACCACCAGTGCCGGGGCCAGTGGGGAAGGCCACGTAAGCCAGGAGAGAGCAGATGCGGCAGCTGGAGGGGTAAGCCAGCAGCAGCGGCGGGCGGTGGTATGTCATATTCCTTGCTTATTGACTATCGAATGTATACACTCGCTACAAGGGTGTACACTGTACACTGTACTGTTGAAACTAAGTTGTGAACAGTTGAAGAAGACACCCTTTACTTAGCATTAGCAGGAGTTGAGTAACTAATGGCCTCTTCTCTTCAACGCAGCAGAGAAAGTTTTATGAAGAAGACTAAAGAGTCAGACCTTGATGGGTTAATGGAAAAGGGAAAGAAGTATGACAGGAGGAAGGACGGGTGACATGTAATATATATGACCGGCAGAGAAGAATGCGTGGGTGAAGGGGGTTTGGGATGCACATAGGTGGCTAATGGGATGCATGGGTGGTTGAAGGATGGGTGAAAGGTGAAAGAAAGGATGCCTGCCTGGGTGGGTGAAACTGTATGGGTGAAAGGAATCCTCTGGGGTTTGATGGGTCAAACCAAACTCAAAGGCAAGCAAGGACGCATGGGTGGTTAAATGACAAATGTATGTTGGTGAAAGGTTTATTGAGAATAATAGCCATACTTGGATGGATGGATGCCTGGATGGAATTCAATCATAGGTGAAGACTGGATGAAGAGAATGCAAAAGAAAATTAAACCATGCCAAAGTAGCAAGCCAAGGGTAAAGAATAAAAATATAGCTAGAAGAACAATGCAATGATAAATGGAAAAATCCCTGAGAAGAAGAATAAACAAGGAATGTTTCTTTTTTTTCAAGGTTTTATTTCAAAGGTTTTGAGGTTGTATTTCAGACAACTACCTTGACTCACAGGAGTTTTACAAGCAAGCACAACATATATATGATGTACGTATGTACCCACCCATCATCCATCGCCTCCCTCTGACTCCGAGGCCCACCCCCTCCCTACCCATGTCATTTCAACAGTGTCAGCCATGGGTGGCCTATCGGCTGCATTTTTACAATAGTAGTACCTCACGTCACGTTATGTTGTGTCATATATAGTCATTCATATTAGTAATTAATCATATTATCTGCCTTGTTGTAGTAGTTAGGGTGAAAGTGAGCATTTGCCATTGACGCATGGCCATATTAATAGAAAAAGAGATCATTGTGTAGTGCAGCTGGTCCACCTGCAGACAGTAGTAAAGTAACGCGAGTCTACGACACAAGTATGTCTGTCTAGGGCGCAAGCTGAGCTGGCATGCCTACAAGATTAATTTAGCTAAACAAGAGAGAGAAGAAGAATACTTGTCTACTCCATTGTGCCCAATGCCTGAAACTCTAATCACACCCAAATCTTAGGGCTGAGGAATCGAGGATACCACAAATGTTATGTACTGCTAGTGCTACTTTGCCACTTTAATTGTATGTGTATAATTTTATGTGTAACTGTTTTGCTAAGAGCATTGGTCACAATTGACTTTTTTCTTTCTTGATATAGCTACTCCTTCTCAACCCAACAGGCAGGAGATAGCAACCAAGACCCGGCAACAGAAGCTGGAGGCCATTAGGCCAGAATATTGGCAGATGGTGGCTCTGGCAGAGGAAGAGGAGGAGGAGGCAGCAGCTGCAGCCTCCAATGCCCCAGGTCCCATCAGGCCCTCCCCAGTGCCTCAGGTGGTACGGCGCCACAGTCTGGAAGCTGCTTGCTGCAAATCATTCACTGCTGCTCCCCCCTGTTCATGTAAAACCTTTCAGCGCCGCATGCACACCTAAAGTCGAGGATGGAGGAGCATTCTACCAGCTTGACCGAAAAATCCATCTTCTAGCCCGCCGCTAGATGATAGACCTCTCTTGCCCCTTTTTAATCTTTTTTTAGTGGGTGGGACTTGTTGGGGAAAGGGTGGGAGTGTGGGAGTTGGGGAAAACTTGGGTGTTCTTTTTGGTATGGACAGTTGAATTTTTATGGACAATTGGATTTTTTACTGGACATTGGTTGGCGTTCGGGGGAACTACTACGGCAACCGACTGCTGACGAAGATGAAAATCTTCACGGGTAGGACCCGAATGCAGGAGTTTTACCACTTGGCGCGTCTACCATTCCTGAATGGCTGATTTATATCGCAAGCACCCTATACTGCTTTACCAGCAGGTCAGGTTAGATGGAATAGAACGTATTGTGTACTGTTGGATCGACCAGCGCCCACACAAGGTGGATTTGATTACAAAGCGGCATGCCTGGGGGGTGGGGAGAGTGGAAGTTGGTGTGGGGTGAGGTGGGAGGAACTCTGTTGGGGCATTGATTGAGAGGTAGAACCTCAAGGAGATTCATTACTAATAGCATACGCTGCAAAGCACTAAAGAGCAAAGGATTAGAAATCAGCCTGGGTCTTTGATGGACACTATTTTCTTGATCATTAGAGGGACTGATGGTCGATTGTGGCTGGATATCCTGAGGTTACTATGCTTAACTACTTTAAGATGTAAGATGAGACTCATGCATAATCCCAATCATATTTGTGTGATGTTTAATTATGACCACTGGAAAATCAATAAAATCTGTTTAAAACACAAAATTGGTTGGAGTTAGGGAGAGGGGTGGGTCAGGTGTAGTTTCTTTCATTCTAGTTTATTTGTTAGGGGAATACATTTATAATTTTACATATGATGTAAATCTTTTTTACGGGGCTACTCTTTTACTTCGCGTAGTTTCCTTTGACCACACCAACAGAGAGATGCGGTACCCTCAGTTGTCCTACTACTGGCAGTCTCTCTTCCTCATCTATGCAGTTTGCAACTAACCCCTATGGAATCGGAAGGGGTGTGGGTGTGTGAATTATTTTCCATAGTATATAGATTATTGTATCTTGAATGAATCTCCCATACTTCTTCTCTCTCACCTGTGATAAGGCAAAACGATGGCGACATGCTTGGTTTCTCAAGGTGCCATGGTGGTGCCAGTGGTAGACAGTAGGAGCATGCTAGCAGACTAGTCGAATACTAGAAGCACCAGATTCTGCAGTGAGGTTCAACTCCCTCCTAGCCAAAGTTAAACTGTAGCTTGAGGAATATTCATTGCAATGAACTAAATAATTACATTTACAAACTGAGTTAATGCTTTTTGATATGCAAGCTTTGCAAAAACCTTAAGGCAGCCAAACAAGAAAAAACATGATAAGCAATGCTAAAGTAAAATAAAAAAAGAAGTAAAACGGTGGGCTAGTACAAGTTACAAACTGAAGTCGACTCGAGCTAAGAAGTGGAGTGGACAAGCGAAACATTTAGTGCTGGAAGGATGATGATGCTGAAATTATGATGAATTATGATTTTCTGAAAAAAATTTGATTATCGAATACTGTCTGTGCATGGGTGGGCAATCTAATATATATATTGTCAGCTAGGGCTATAGTTATACTTAGAGCAGAATTTAAGTTCCTCACCCTCACTGCCCTGCCTTGAGTTGGTGTTGCTTTCACAACATCCACCCCATCAAGTGTGTGATCAATTAATGGTGTAACTTTAATTTAGTCACACCAATAAATCACACAGCTCGGGAAAAGAGGGTTAGGGGTTCGATGAATGGATAGGAAGGGGGATTTGAGGGAAAGGTTTGACAAAGACAAACACTACTACACAAGGACACATATTCATCTTGGTGGCCGACCATCATAAATCTGTTATGGGAGGAAAAGAAAAAGAACGCATGATGATGAGTACTAGACTAGTACAGGTAAATTAATTTTCTGTCTGGCCCCAGAGAGACCCAAGTTACATTATTTTCTTGTAGCGGGCCTTGAAAGATAGCAAATAAAATTTAAATATCTATAGGAGTCAAAAAACAAACATAAACAACACACACAGTTATAATGATTGAAGAGAAAAAATGATACTGTATTGCCAAATTGGGACTCGGAGTTGAATCTCTGCACTGCATTCTTCATGGATTGTCCGTTAATCTTGGGTGCCTGGCAGATGCAGTTCAGTAAGGTATGTGTGAGTTGTTTTGCAGTATGGCGCAGGGTAAGGGCCTGTAGATGGAAAAATTATATTGAAGAATCAATGGGGGAAGTTTAACTGCATAAAGTAGTGCAACAAAAGTTCTTTGTTTCTGAGGCAGCATGGCTAAATGTCTGTTTCCGGCAGTTATCTCCTAAAACAGGCCCCCCACCCATCCTCCACTTAGCTTCTAATTTGATCCAGACAGCACTGAGCACCGAGCACAGACACACACAGCAACATAGCCTTTTCCCAATTAAGTAAAAAATCAGTGCAATCAGTCACACCACACTCACCACCACCACCATTACACAGACATATGTAGGTCTGGTGGTGGTGTTGTTTACCTTTAGGCCACTTCAAAGTCATCATCATCCAAATCGGTTGGTTTCAGTGAATTTGAAAACTTACTCCTTCTTCTGGTGGCAGTTCTTGAAGTAGACACGCCCACAACCTGAGTCATTCCATCATCTCTGATCCTCCTGAGTCTTACTCCGACTCTGAGTATGGTGTCCAACTCTGTACTAACAGTGTCTTGAGTGAGTCCCGACTCCATGCAATGGATCAGCCTGTGGTAGTACTATTTTGTTATTGAAAAACAAGAAGGGAAAGATTGACTTAATGGAGTCACTTTTTGTGTGTAGAGTAGACTAGATTTGTGTTTGCAAGCTTTGCATTAACTAGTGACTGGTCAGGTCTGATTTTTTGAGGATCTTAAGTTAGCATAAAACATTTTTTTTTTTTAAAAAGCAGTGTGGACAGTGTGGAGTGGACCCTGTGAAGGAATCTCATTATCCGAACATTCAAAGGGGAAGGAAAAAAAATAACCTTCAGAGGAAAATTATTGATCAGCCATCTGTAGGACACCACAAGATTATGAATCTCAATCATCATCATCATTAAAACATTAAGCGTAAGAAATATTCACTCTGTCTCTCACTGCCTGCTGCCACCACAAGAGTCATCTCTTCTTCTCAAGTCTCTCAACTCAAGTTGACAGACACATGATTCATGATGATTGTTAGAAATGGGACCTCTGGTTAGCGAAAAGGCTTGTGCCAAAGCCAGGCAGAGACCACCACTCTAGTCAGGGCAAGGGAGTTACACGCTGAAGATAACCCCTGCTCACCCCCTTGGTAGCTTGGCACGAGCAGTCAGACTTGTCCCGGTGGCAATGTGTAAAGCATTTGCGCACGCACCCAGCAACAACATCCCAGGCACACTACAAAAGGAACTCCACACAAGGTTATATCAAAAATAGCCTTTGTATTTTCATAACACATAGTAATCACATCATATACATCGTGCCACCTGGCACTAGGTCATATTTATAAGGGATTATTTACACCTGACAGGGCCAACTGGACCACTGTCCGAACCATCACAAAGTGAACTTAGTAGATGTAGAACTTATCATAAATATACAACAAAACCAGTAACTACTGGTAACCACTGTGCTCAGCATCAGCCTGTAACATAAACTACATTATGCACAGTATCACATTAGGTGTGAATTACATTCTGCGCCAACCTCACCAGCATAAACACATTATGCAATCTTCTCATAAGTCTAAACGCATTAGACCCTAACCTCCTAAGCAAAACTCACATTAGGGGCATAAATCACAGTGGAACATAATCTCACTACCATAAACCATCATATGCAAAACAACCTCATAATAAAAACCACATTTAGAGGTATAAAACCTCTAAATGTTAAAAACAGGGTGCATAAATCATACTACCTGAATCACATTTCCTAGCACCACATAAATCACATAGTTTCCTAAGAAAAACCATAGTAGAGACATACATTACATTAGGTCCTGGCGCCCTACAATCCTAACAGCCCCCCCTGGCCAACTGGCCATCTCAAAAAGGGCTCAAATGCCCTATGTCCCAAGAGGCAGGGCACGCTGCCAAGACAGCGGAATCCAATTGCGCCATTGTGCAAACCTAAACGGTGCAGCTGGCACTAAGTGCTGCGTAGCTGTGAAGATATGGGGCAAAGGAGTGCATCTCACTCCTAACTTCAAAAGACATGCCGCCCAAAGCACTGTGGCCTAAACGATGCAGCTGCCCACTACTTGCTGGGCAGCTGTGAAGAATTGTGAAGGCCTGGCACCTCTGTGCTGCTTCTGTCCTTGCAGGGACTCCTGAATTATTCTGTGCCAAACGTGGCCGCAGCCCCCTATCAGGCGGGGCAGTGGGGAAAAATAGCCTGAGCCCTGCTCTGGGGCCTTTGAACAATAAAACATGCCCTCTTCGTTGGGGTGGCCCGCTCTCTTGCGGGACCACCCAGGCGCCGACAATGCGCCTCGATCTGCCTCCTAGACTCTGGGGCCCACGGGGGCTCTCTGAGCCATTGCAAAAACTGCCCCCAAGCGTTGGAGCACTCGGGCTCTCAAAATAAACATGCGCAAAACAGAACTTGCCCCCAAGAACGGTGGCCCTCTGGGGCTCTTTTCAAACAGATCTGCCCCTCGTAGGAGCGGATGGGTGCTTTAAATAGATAATGCCCCCAAGCCCCCACGGGGACTTCTCACCACACATGCGGCTTTCCGCCAGAGATCAGCCCTACTCACTGGGCTCTCTCTCGGGACTTCGCTCTTCTTCTCGGTCTCCTCTTCACCTGGGCCCCCTCCTGGGACCCGGGACTTCTGTTTGGTTATCCGGGAGGTGGGGTGGGCTCCCGTTCTACCTCTCTCTTGCTTCGCCCGGTCCCCTATCTCTTGGGACCAGGATTTTGAATGGGAGCCCGCGAGGCTCCGGACGTGCATTAGGCGCCGTCCCCGCCCACCTCTCTACTTTCGGGTCACGATCGGCAGTGGCCTGGCAACTACTCTTCTGCGGGCAATACGGGGTAGGCGCCCGTCTTAGGTAAAGGCACTTGCGGCATAAGAGCGGGATGGGCACCCGCAAGGCACCTTCAGAAAGCGGGGTGGGCAACCACCAGGGAACAAATATGCGGGGTGGGCACCCGCAGTAAAAATAAAGTAAATGGCCATAGCGGTAGTAACGCGGGGTGGGCACCCGCTCTCAGGGCATCACGGTGGAATCCCTAATCTGAGGATTCCCTCTCTCTCTCTCTCCAAGCAGCGCGACGCTGCAGAGATCTCTGGTTCCTCCTTGGTGACAGGGAAAATTAAAGCTCTCCCAGAACGGAAGATGCTGCCAAGTCCCGGGGGGGGGATGAAAAAGGAGCAGAAGGTCCCAAAGGTCCTTTTAGGAATCTAGGGGCAATGCAGGGCCCAGGGAGGCAGCCCTCATGGCAGCCTCCCCTGGGCCCCAGCAGCAGCACGCCCCAGCAGGAGTCTGGCACAAGACCAGCACATTTTTATGGGGGTCACAGTCCCTATATTTATACTATCTTTCCCATTGTGTCACAGCACAGGGCTTGGGGATACCAGTCAGAACTGGTTTAGGGGAGCTTTGGAGCACTTTGTTTTGCTCAGCTCCTCTCTCCTTTGTCAGGTGGGGGCTCAGGGATCAGCTGCACCACAGGGGGCGGAGCCAGCATTGTGGAGGGAAGGTACAGTCCTATTCAGGTCCCAGGTGCAACTCCTCCCTCCCATCTGTATGCAGATCTCTCTATTCACCACTGGGCAGACTCCCCGTCTCATGGAGCCACCCACACCTCTCAGCTCCTGTCAATCACAAGCCAGACATGCAATTCACATCAGGCAGGCAGACACGCAGTACACAGAAATGCCAACTTCTAAAAGTGGCATTTCTCCACAGTCACCATAAATCTGCGCACACCATTGTGCTGCATTTATTCTCACGAGTTTGCACATATTAAACTCGACCCTGCACTCCTCTCATACCAGGAATAACCATGGACACACTCATCCCAAATGCATTACTATGGGAGGGCAGGCCACTCTCCCCACACATACACAGAAAGCGCACGCACTTTACACTAGACCACAGTGCTAAAGTGCTCAGAGGCCTAAATTCACCAACACCAGGTTACAGAAAAAGGCTAGGAGAATGCAAACGTTTTTCGGGGTGAACCTGCCAAAAGGGCCAAGTCCAACAATGATGACATCTCATCATTCACAAGTTGACATCACAACAACCACTCAGCATGCAATGAATGCCATCATTTACCTGTTCTTCTGGTGTGCTCACCGAGATCAATTGGTGCCACATTGTAGAATGCAGATCATCCATTATTTCGCTGTAAATCAAATTGTTAATAATCTCACATGTAGGGCAGTCCCTCTAGGCTAGGAGGAAAGGATAAATAGATAGATAGATAGATAGATAGATAGATAGATAGATAGATAGATAGATAGATAGATAGATAGATAGATAGATAGATAGATAGATAGATAGATAGATAGATAGATAGATAGATAGATAGATAGATAGATAGATAGATAGATAGATAGATAGATAGATAGATAGATAGATAGATAGTCAGGGTCCAGGGGCAGGCACACATTTGTTTGTATTCTCCATCAAATGGCTGGCTTGAGGGAAATGGCTTTAGGGCAAGTCTGGACATATTTGCAACTCCAATCCAGCAATAAAACATGTCTAAGAGTAAGACGGTGGGGATGGATTGGTAAACAAGACACACATAAATAATAAAGGAAATGATCATGTTCCTTAGCTATATCTTTTTTTTTTGGTACATCAAAGAAAGAAAGAAAGTAACTTGATATTAAAGCCTAGTTGTCAGGGAGGTAGAGCTCGTCTTCAAACTCTGGGGTTCACCCAGAAGTAGGTCACCTAACCCACTACTTCCATGACCTGAGTCACAGTCATCATCTTCCTGCTATGGTACTTCAGTTATGGTGTAATCCGGTAGTATAAAGTGCTGATTCATTTTGATTATGGTTAACCTCTCCACATTTTGGGGTGAGAGACTGGTCCTTCTCACTGTTAGAATGGCGCCAGCAGCACTGAAAATATGGTCAGCAGAGACACTTGCTACGGGACAAGCCCGATAGTTTATTGCCAGCCTGCTGAGCACTTGCCATTTGCTCCTTTTCCCATATCAATACAGCAATGGGTTTTGATCAAAGTAGACCTCTGTTGGGTCATCCAGACAGGCCTGGACCATCCGCTCAATGGTCATGGGTGCTCCGCTCAGCCTCTTTTGCCTTTGCCTCAGCACTGAACTTAAGCCCTGCCTATAGCAACAATTCCTTTGCCGATTTTGGGGCTGATGCTCCTGTTCTTTTTGTTGTTGATGTTGGTTTCGCTGTTGTTGGTGGTTTTGGCTGCTGTGAGCTAACTGCACTGACCTCAGGCTCTGAAATTGAACTTGAAGGCTTCCCTGCAGTACTTGCTGTGACCTGGAGAAATGGGCCTGTAATTCCAGGCTGTCCTTTTTCTAGCTGACTGGCTTGCACAGCTATCCAAGTTTTGTCATTGGCAACATCCCCATATGAAAAGGGAATGAAGGTGTCCAGTAAGGGTTTGTACTGTGGATCAAGAATTGTGGTACAAATGTAATGGTTGGATGACGCAATGCCTCTTTGCACCCTTGTAATTCAGTTAAGCGAAGGATTAAGCTCTCCACTAACTGATATGCTTCTTTTTTTCCCTCCACACCTGCGCAGATTGCAGACACCTCCTTTAGCTGTTCCTGTAGCATGTGCAACAATGGTATAGCTTGGTCCATTGTACATTTCTTCTCGCTGACTTCAAGTGAGAAGACCTCGAAAGCAAGCAGCATCTCTGTCAGGCATTTAACTAAGCCCCATTGGTTCATCTCAATGATCATGTCTTTCACAGTTGCATCCACTCTTTGCATGACATATTCAAACAGACGTTCAAGCATGTAATAAGTTGAGTTCCAATGTGTTGGCACCTCCTGGATGAGTGCTTTAACTGGCCTTCTATTATCATGTTGAATGATCCTCAGCTGCTTCTAGGCTTTAAAAGAATGGCGGAAATGTGTGCAGATTTTTCTGTAGGTAGTCAGTAAGTTGCTGACTCAGGATTCTTTTTTCCGAAAGTTTTGAACAATGATGTTAATGCAATGCGCCAAACACAGGACGCTGAAATAGCCGCCATCGGCCATGACCTTAACTATATTACATCCATTGTTCGTGGCAACAAAACCAATGTTAAGCCCCCTTGGTCACAGCCATTCAAAGACCTTAGTGTTAAAGTCTTCCAAAATATTTGCAGCAGTATGGGATTTCTCCATGGCGAACATGGCTACTGTAGCATGCTTCTGAGCGCCATTAAAAATGTCAGCAGCGTCAACACCTGCAGATATCTTTTCTCTAACCCCCACAGAAGAGATCCTGTGTCCAGTAATGCATATGTATTCACTGGCTTGGCAACTGATGACTGGCTCGTCATCATCCTCCTCTTCTACATCTACCTCCATAACTCTAAGGCTTTCCTGAACTTTCCGTTTCCCTAGCCTTGTCTTGTGGGCGTGGCGTTTCTCACTCTCAGACTGAGGAGGGATCCAAGTGGTGTGTAGATCATCAAGGGGGGCTTGGAGAAGAAGTCGATGGACTAACCCTCCTTTTCCTTGCTGGGGTTCTGGAAGACTATGGATCTTCTGAAAAAATGGCTTGCTCTCCTTCCTCAGCAGGAAGCTCGATCTCCTAAACTGCCCCTACTTCCGGAGGAACTACTACTATTGATGGTGGTTGTGACTGTTGTTGCCCACTTATCTGAGTTTCCTGCATTGGTGGGTACTACTTTGCAATAACGATAAGTCAATTTCAACGTCACTGCTCGTCGGTGTTGTCATGATTAGACAGGCTGCCACTGCAAAAGACATTGGCTTGGGCCTAGGTTGGTGGGGTGGGTCTGCTGATTCAGTGGTGCTGCTCCCAGCTTGCTCCCCAGACGCCGTTGCTGCAGGCACACTTTTTGGTTTCTCAAAAAAGGTACTGGGTGACATACCGGTGGTGGTAAGTGTCAGCGCCTTCTTCTTCTCACTGTCAACTTTGACTTTCTTGGTACTGGTACTTTCCTTTGGGGCCATCTTGAAGCTATCAGCACCCAGCTGTATTTGTTTTAGATTTACAAGTTGATGGGATGTCTGTGGTGACATCTCTTGTGACATCATGTGCAGGGCGCAGGCTTTCTGTCTGGTAGTACAATGGGTGATGTTGTCGCCTCCTCTTGTGCACCTAGAAAGCAAAGAAGCAAGAAGAACATCAGTGAAATGTAGTTCAATAATTACTAGTACAAAAAAATAATGTAGTATATAATTTAGTGTGTGGTCACACTTGTTAGTGTTACCTCAGTCATTAAAAAATTAAGAATTCAGCGTAACCATTTGTGAGACTTTGACAGCAGCAAGGGCTTTCATGGTGTTCTGTACAGTCCAATACACTCAGGAAGGACAGGAAAGAAGAAGAACAACAAAAATACAAATGTAACAGTTTGGCATTGTGCATCGCGTGGCAGGGAATGGATGCGGCACTCAGGGAGCTGCAGCTGACAAATGATAATGGAATGGAACAATCCCTGGACAATGAATACTGTTGTGCATTTCGTATAGCAGACATGGGGTTAATGTTACTGGTTCATTGATGCCAAATCATGTTACTTTGAAACTGATTTTTAAAAAAAAAAAAATTAAAAACATGTAAAACATTTTTTTGTTAATTTAATTGAAAAAAAATGAAAATAGATAGTTTTTTAAATTACACAAATTGGAAAAATTAAAACATGAAAATAAGAATTAGTAATTTAAAATAAAGAAATAATTATAAATAAATACAAAATAAAAATAACCCTCAAACGTCGAATTATTAATTTATTAAGCTGCTTATCTCATTGATCAACCATCCATGCAAGCATAAGGCAAATGGGCACACTGGCTGAACACATAAAATGGCTGCCAGCCACATGGCCAGGCCACAACAGGAAGCAATAAGCCAAGGGGAACGAAGGGAGGACATGCAGGCCTATGGCAAAAGCACACTGACTGCCGTTACAAAATGGCCACCAGCCAAATGGCCAGGCCACCACAACAAGAAGCAATAAGCCGAGAGGAACAAAGGGAAGACATGTAGGCATACGGCAAAAGCACACTGACTACCTTCAAAATAGCCGCCAGCCACATGGTCACATCACAACAACAACAAGCAGGAGGACTGGAAAACAATGAACACAAGCAGGACACAGACTTTACAAAATGGCGCCCGCCACATGTCCCTGGGTAACCAAGGCAAATTCATTGCTGGCCTACTTACAAACACACTCACACACTGGCCAGACAAAGAAGTCATGCTCGCTAAACAATACATCGTTAATGCAACAATGCCAGAAATGAAAATACACAAGGCTAAAAAGGTTTGCAAGTTATAACCACACACATCCAACTAAGTCAATTAATGAATTTAACACATGAAAATAAAGTGAAATATCACAAAAACATATTTTGTATTTTAAGCCGATGGCCAAAATGATATTTAAATTAAACAGACACCACAGAAATAGTTGTTTCATGCACCCATGAGTAGCTCTGGGTCTACTGGCTGGAAAACCCATTGGCAGACTAGGTCTCATAGTGACTCAATTCAAATCAATAGTGCACATTTATTAAAAACATGGAGAAAATGTAGTGAACTGTGCTCCATTTTTGCTGAATGAAAGAAGAAATAATTGCATGCAAAACAACTACCCAAAAGAAAACATAGCCACCACAAAAAAAGGCATGCAGGCCTATGGTAGAGGCACACTGGCTGCCTTCACAAAATGGCCACCAGCCACATGGCCAGGCCACAACAAAAAGCAATAATAAGCCTACAAAGGGAAGACAACGCAGTCCTCTGGCAAAAACACACTGGCTGCCTTCAGAAAATGGCCGCGAGCCACATGGCCAGGCCACCACAAGCAAGAAACCTACAAAGGTAAGACAATGCAGGCCTATGGCAAAAGAACACTGGCTGCCTTCACAAAGAGACCACCAGCCAAATGGCCAGGCTATGACAACAAGAAGCAATAAACCAAGAGGAGCAAAGGGAAGACATGCAGGCCTGTGGCAAAAAAGCACACTGACTGCCTCCACAAAATGGCCACCAGCCACATGGTCACAACAACAAGCAGGAGGCCTAGAAAACAATGAACACAAGCAGGCCTATGTTAACAGACTTTATAAAATGACCCCTGGCCACATGGAGAGCCAAGGCAAATGCTGGGTCCTACTATTACAAACACACTCATAAACTGGCCAGACAAAGGAGGTATGCTAACCAACACATCTCATAAAAAAAAAGTGAAATACCACAAAAAAACACATTTTGTATTTCAATCCAAAGCCATCCATGCTCTAAATTATGGCTTAATTCAACAGACATAATTGAATGTATATATGTCCCGCACACCATTTTACTTCAAGTTTATCATAGATTGTTCCGTTAAGGGGAGCTATCTTGGAGTACGCTTCATCCTCGTAGCGCCAAAATAATATCCATGAGATTGCTGATATAGGTGATATCAGTCCCGAGATGCTCACACCGTATAAAGATGAAAAAATCATCGTAAATCAATTTCATTCAAAGCTTCACCACGTTTAGTTGTAAAATCTTCATTTTATTATTCTTTTGTATGGAATGTGAAACCAGAAATTTCCAATATTCAAATGCTTGTATTATGCTCAATCGCCTTTGATACAGCATGTTAGAATCCCAGTTTCTTTGTAGAAAATACCAAATATTTAACCCAATGCATTTCGGGCACCTTCTGCCCTTCGTCAGGGGTTTGTATCTGTAAAGTTAAGAATCAAATAAATGCTGTTACAATGGTGCATAGATTTCCACCCAACTAACGTTTAAACAACAATGTATTCATGTAAATACCCGATCTTAGCGCTCCCAACAATAACGCCTTCCCGCTAAAAAAATTCAGCCCTTTATCACAATTTTACCCCCTGGTATACTAATGCCTCATAGCACTCCGACACCACAGACACCACAGAAACAGTTGTTATTTGTATGCACCCATCAGTAGCTCTGGGCCTACTGGCTGAGAAAGGCCTACTGACAGACTACTGGGCTACAAAGTGAATTAAATAAATATTGGAAATTGATTTCAAAAGCAACACATAATGAAAATGTAGTGAACTGTGCAACATGTTTCCTTAATAAAAGAAGAAAAATTACTTGCAAAGAAACAACTAGGCCCCTACTGAAACTACAGGCCACCCACCACAATAATTTAAAAGAAACAATGAAAAGTACAAATAAATCTCGGTGCATGGCCCCAATCAAACAAACAACACCAGTTCTCCAACTCACTTGTGAAATCTGAAATTCAAAGTCCCCAAATCCAATGGCATATTATGCAGCAGATCCAAAGAGTGATCCTTCAAGCTCCAAATCCAAAGGAAAAGTGCCCAGGAGATGGACAAAGCACTGGGAGGAGCCTGCTGGACGGGAACAGGAAGTTGCAGGCTATGGGGTACTTCCTTCCTCTTGAAAAAAAAGTAAAAAAAGAAAAAGGACTTCTTGCACAAAAAAGTATAGCCAAATTTCAATTTGAGGAGTTTTTTTAGACCAAATCATTGTTTCGAGAAGGATTTGATGCTGCTCCAAATCATAATTTCGAGAAGGATTTGATGCTACTCAGGTAGAGAACCTTCTCCAGATTGCAGTACCGATAGATTCTGCATGTTTGGGATCGCGTTTTTCACAAAACTCCCAACGGAATTCCGCTGACGTGCTCGAATGACATGTTGGTGTCTGCAAATTCTCGCAGGACCATGCGGCCACCTAGCAAATCTCATGGCATTCGCCAATGGCTCGCAAAATCTCGATGGCAAACGCAGGCACCTGGTTAGTTACTCCCACATGCACAAAAACACTTTTCGAACGTGCCAACATAAAAAAAACCTAAGCTCTGTTGCAGAGTGCGGAGTTTTTTGGCAACTCCGCGTTCCATGCCCAACGCGGAGTTGCCAAAACCCTGCAAACTCCATGAGCGCAGCGGAGTTTTAAGCCCAGGGTTAATCCTAGCAGCACATGAGGGCCTAGCATCTGCACATGCATGGGTGGCTGCTACAATCTTACTATTGCATCAATGCTATCGGTGGTCAGGTCTTTATAAACAGACTAGGGACTTTGTCCTTAAGTGCAAACTCTGCCAGCTGATGAAGAACTTCACCCACCACAGCCACCTATATTAATATCAAACAAGCCACTAGGTTGTGTTTATCTGGACAACTGTGGCCCCTTACAATCACTTGCGGTGTACAAACGCATCTTGGTTGCAGTGGATTCCTGCTCTTGATTTCTATGGTTCTGGCCACAGTGATTGACTGATATCCAAACTGTTGTCAAAGATCTGCAAGTCTTTATCGGGACCTACGCAGTTGGCACATTCCATTTGGACCAGGGGCTGGCATTCACCTCTAAGGCTTACAAAGACATGTTGGGGAAATTGGGTGTGACCATGCGGTACTCCTCCCCCGATCATCCTGAGGGAAATTCAGTAGTGTTGAGGAAGAACCAAGACTTAAAGCAGTCTTTAACAGCAAGGATATTGGGCTCAGGTTTCAGTTGTGTCCATCACCTGTATGTGGCCCAAAAAGCCCTTAACAATCTGTTAAGAAACTCCCTCGGTGGTCGAATTCTCAATGAGATCCTGTTTGGGGTTAAGATGTGAGTACCTGACCTCAACAGTGCCAGCACAATGGTGGCAGAAACACCCTTTAACATTAATTAATGTTTGGCTGTTTTACAGAAGCTGAGCAGTTCTGAGATGCACAAAGCAATGTTCATGTATGATAAGAAAGAATTTGGGACATATTACAGAGCACCTGCTACATCAACGACAACTATACAAACAACTTGTACAGAAACACAGATTTCTATTGGGAAACCCGACACAGATTGTGTCTATGTCAATGTACTACAATTCGAGTCAACTCCAAGTTCTACACAGCTTCCAGAGCTGCCAAAAATGGATCGAACAGCCTTAGTGACTTTATCTACTTTGATGACTTCTCTTCAGATTTGTCTGACCCACCTCCACCTCTAGATTGCGTGTATTCTCTTTTTGGCTAAAGAAGACTTGCTATGCCCCTCCATGGCTATACCTGTGGATTACAAGTCTGTTACTTGTCCTCCTTCTTTGGACTGGTTTTGTAACAGTCTTCTTCCAGCTTCTGAATGGACACTATCTCCCAGAACACTCTGCCAAGCAATTAGTGAACTTGGTTTTAACACCCCATCCTTCATCACACAAAGTGTAAAAAGACCTTTCCCTGGTGAACATTTCTGCTTTGTTACAGTTCTGATGGAATTGTTTGTGTTAGGTGATCATATGATCTATTTGGTCCAACTGAACTTTGCAAATACCATATGTATTCTGCATTTTTTAAGTGACATTATCACCCCTAGTACTATATCCAATGATTGGGACATTGATACAGTGCATATAGAGTATTCAACGGTTTTTAACTCTGATGATGTGCATGATGGCACAACTAATTATGATGAAATGTTCTGTTTTCAATATTATTGTCACCACTTTTTGCATAAAGCAAGTACTCCACGTGCAGAATTTAATTACACACAATGAGAACACTGCCCTACAACACCACGGGTAGCTCACAGAAATTTACACTGAAGTTTACTTATTTCTCTGGTCAGACTCCAGCTGACACAGTTTCATATTATTATAGATTCACACCATCACCAGCAAAGAAAAATATGCTCACTGATACAAAGTTGATATTCTGAATCTTTTCTTTTCCAGTTTCCGCACAAGGGTTTGACTTTTGGAGAGACACCATTGATATAAAATCTATTTGGGGAATAAAAGATTGACAGGTTCAGGAGAACGAGGCACTATTTAGAGCATGTCAGATACAACATTAACCGGGTTTCCTGAACAAAACTGTGCAGCAAACATCATGTTGTGGCTAAGATAAAATATTTAAATACACCAAACATTCCCACATTTTCACTTTTGCAAACTGGCGACGGTTCACAAGTTACATGGAGTAAACATTAAACATCATGCTTTGCAGCTGGTCATACAATTCTTTTGTCCTCATCGCGCAATACTTGAATAGAGTATATTTGACAAGATTTACCATGCTAGGGGAGCCCTTTCTTCCACACTATTCCTGCCGCAGCCCTTCCCCGGCACACTAGAGTTATCTCCATTTCTCGTATGGGGGTATCCCATTGGCCATCAGGCATCCTCTGCGCATCTTGCCCACTCCTTTTTGTAGGGAGTCGAAACTTGTGCCAACATCTCCCATTTCTTTATTGCTGCTGCGCTTAATCGTTGGACTTCATTGGGTCTTAACACACAGGATTTATAGCACCTTGCCCGTCCAATACTGTTCCCAAATATTTCCAAATTCTAATCTTTTACTAGGTGTACCAGCTCTATCCAGAAGATTCATTCTGAGCACTGAATTCACCCATTCTTCCTGTGTAGGCAACTTTGAGTTAACCCACTTGACACATATCTCACGCCTAGCGACTAATATCAGTAAGAAAAGCAGGTTTCTTTGCTTTTTACTTAGACTAGGTCTTCCACTATCGCCTGTATCTCCCTCCACCCCAAACATAACTAATTGGACGCTTTCCTTTTTTCTTGGCGTAATACCTCTGAGAGGATCTTACCCACTGTTTCCCAAAAGCTCTGTAGTCGGGGGCACTGCCAGAACTTATGGATGTCGTTGGCTCGTTCTTCATCACATTTAGGGTACCGCTTCACCCCTCCTCTTCTCAATTTAGACATCTTCTTAGGTGTCCAATATGCTCTATGCAAAGTCAATAGATAGTTCTTTTTGAGAGGTGCAGATTTAATGACATCCCCACATGTAGCCTCAGATATTTGCCATAATAAGGATACATCCAGCAATGGCAGCGTTTTCCACCATCTCGGTGGGTAGGGTGAATTTTTCTCGTCCTTCAGAGATAAGCACCCAATACCAGAATGCTACCTCTTTCTTTCAGGTTTCCTCCTGGAATTTCAACTCCAGCTCCAAATGTCATGCCCCATCTTTTTCCAGGGATTTAGCCCAACTTGTGAGTTGGTAGAATTTAAACTTAGACAAAGCCCCATTGGTCAATACTGCCAAGTGGCCCCAATCGATGATTGTGGACCCAGATAATATCTGTCCCCATTCCACTACTCCGCCCTCTCTTTGCAGCACAGATAACGCATCCTTCAAGCATTCCGGCATTCCAGGTGAATCCCAAATTGGGGCATGTTGACAGTAATAGAGGATCTTCCACAGACGCCTTAGCTGAACCCACAATCTCATAGCCGATCCCAGAACTTTTATTTAAATGTTCTTTAAAAATTTTGCGTGGACAAATTTGTATAGAAAATCACTTCCTTCTGGACCTATCTTTGCTTGCATGTAACGTGGATAAGAGCAGTAGTTCTTGAATAATACTCTAAAGTTTTTAAAATGAAAAGCCCTATAATATTGGAACAGATCCGGACTGGCTATGCCTCCATACTCCTTTTTTCTCCTTAGCTTCTTCCACGAGATTCTAACCTCTCTCGAAGCCCAAATAAAGCTACTAATATCTCCCTGCATTCTGTTGACCCATTCTGTTTTTTAATTCAAGTGGTATCGAGTTAAAGATATACGTGAATTCAGGTAAAATCATCATCTTTACCAGATTAGAACGACCCAAGAATGACAACGGGAGACTCTTCCAAGCATTGAGAAGTTTTTGGGACTCTGTTTGAATTTTATTGAAATTGATTTGAGCAATCTTCTTGACCTCTCCCACAATCAGAATCCCCAGATATCTTTTTTGATGTTTTACCATGGGGTCATTACGCTGGCTATTCCAGCACATAATGTCAGTCTTTTGCTGGTTTATCTGGTAACCTGATAAATTACCAAACTGCTCCAGTGTTTCTATTGTTCTGGGAAGAGAACCATTCAGATCATCTGTAAATATCATTAAGTCATCCGCATAAAGTGCGACCTTCTTCACCCAGTTCCCATAACTCAAGGGGGATATGTGGAGGTTTGACCTCAAAGCACTAGCTAAGGGCTCTATGTATAAGTTAAACAACAGGGGAGAGAGGGGACGCCCTTGTCTGGGTCCTCTTTTGATACATATCATCTCTGTAAGCAACCCATTGACTAGTACACATGAGGATGGGGATCTATATAGAGATCTTACTGCTCTTACAAAATAGCTTCCCAGCTTAAAAGCATCCAGAGTTTTATGTAGAAAACCCCAGCTAACCCTATCGAATTCCTTGGCGGCGTCAAAAGTGATAATCGAAAGGGGAAGCTTCTCCTCGACCGCCAAGTCTATTACCCCTATTAATTTGTGTGTGAGTTCATGGATCTGCCTTCCTCTTATAAATCCTTTCTGGTCCTCATGAATTAGGCTCCCTGCCCACTTCCCCAGTCTTATTGCTAGTAATTGAGTAAAGATCTTATAGTCTCTGTTTAACATCGAAATGGGTCTATAAGATTCACATAGCTTAGGGTACTTCCCAGGCTTTAGTACAATGCAAATAGTTGCTTTGTCACAGGATTTTGGAGGTTCCTGTCCCCTTACGCATATGTCATTGAATAGGCTAGTGAGCTCAGGCACGAGTTCCCCTTTCAAGGCCTTATATATCTCATTAGCCAAAGCATCAGACCAGCCGCCTTTGCTTTTTTCAAACCTTTAACCACCTCACTTACTTCTGATTCAGTTACCTCTGCATTTAGATCTTCCCTGTGCTCTTCTGACAGTCTGCTTAATCCAGGAATTAAGGTAGTCCTTAATATGATCTTCGCTAACTCGCGATTCCTCTTTATATAGTTCTCTAAAAAAAACATAAAAGGCTTTCATGATTTCTGACTGTTCTATAGTAGGGTGAACTTTATCCTCCTCCTGGATACTTAATATCTTATTGCGGTTTACATCAGTCTTAGCTTTCCAAGCTAAAAGCTTGCCACACCCCTCACCATATTGATAGTGAGCAAACTTACTTGCCTCCCATTTTCTTTTAACTCGAGCATCTAAGATATTAACGAGCTCCCTTTTCTTGTTGTTTAATTCCCCTGCAAATGCTTCCACTTTATCAGTTAAGTTTTCCTCCTTAATACTCTTCTCTAGCAATGTATTTCTTCCTCTAAACTCCCTATTTCCTTTTTAATTAACTTATTTCGATAGGCAGCTAAACTAATCAGCTTCCCCCTAAGTACCACCTTGTATGCATCCCACCTGACCTGACAAGGGGTCTCCTCAGAGTTTAACAGGAAAAAAGATTTTGTTTCCACTTTCAGGTCCTCTATTATCTTAAAAGCAAGGTCTTATCTAGTGTTCACCTTGACTGAGACTGCCGGCTCTGAAATTCAAACTCCAGCAATACTGCCAAATGATCCGAGAGATGAGCTGGAAGATGTTCTACCTTTTTTACTTCACCCCCTAGTGATTTATCAATTAAAAAATAATCAATTCTAGAAGAATGACCCAGTTTTTTTATTCTTGAAGGTGAACATCTGAGATTTTTTACCTTTTCCTCTCCATATGTCAATTGGACCTAAATCATCCTGGTATAGCTTCAGCCAGCTCCTCATTTTAAATAAAGTAGGGGACTTTTTTGGAGGGCTCCTATCTGTTTTGGGGTCAATTAGTATGTTAAAGTCACCCCCCAAGATGATTTGACCAGGAAAGTCCAAAAGATATGAATGAATAGAGGGCCTGTAGAGCCGAGGGGTCGTCTACGTTGGGGCCGTAGTACCCTGCTATAGTCAACGATCTTTCGTTCATACTTATGTTCGCTACGGCCCATCTCCCCTTTATGTCGGTCTTGGATGACTCTATGATGGCTTTTGCTGTCCTTTTAAAAATAATAACTACCCCCTCGACGCAACATGCCTGATCAGTGCAGATATAAGAGTCCACCCATCGCTGTCTTTTCATGATGTCACCCCACTCTGCTTTTAAAAGTTGGGTCTCTTGAAGAATTAGTATGTCGCACTTTATGCATCTGAGATACTCTAAGATCCTTTGCCTTCTAGCTCTAACACGCAAACCGTTCACATTCCAAGTGAAAATGTTAACTCCCATATTTTATGAAGTAGCTTTCCCTTATACCCCTTTTTTTTGCGAATCGGACCAGATTTTTTAGTTTTTTTTCCCTAATGCTCCCACACCCTTAGTGCACCATATTTTACATGACCCATACCCATCCCCTCCTCCCACCTCTGCCCACCCAAGGAGAACCCTCCCTTTATCCATTGGCAGGTCAATCCTGCCGCTTTGAGACCCCTACTCTATAGGTGTATTATAATTTTTGTGCCTTAATCTTACTTATCAAAGATTCTACCTCTTTGGCCTCCCTCAAATTGAGCATCTGGTTGTTCCACATAATCCTTAGCGATGCCAAGAATTTCATCTGTACTGTGGCTCCCAGGGATTTCAGCTCCTGCATGTATTAGCAAACCTCCCATTGTTGGTCCTGTGTCACCTTTGATATATCTGATCTTATTCAAAAGGACCAGTCGTCCTTTTTATAGGATCCTGCCCTTATCGCCTCTCCCAAAATTCTCTCCTTAAGTGTGTAGGTTCTGAAGTTGACTAGAGTCTTCCTAGGGTTCTTCCTATTGTTACCGTTCCCAAACGGATCTCTATGTGCCCTTTGTATGTCCTCATAGAGAACCTTAGTTTCAATCCAAGGGAAGAAATCTTTCAATAGGTTTACCACAATGTTTTTTATATCTTCTCCCTCCTGACCCTCCGGAACACTTAGGAGTCTCAGATTGTTACGTCTGGACTGATTTTCCAGAGACTCAATCTTTCCTCTTAACTCTTTCTCACTTGTCTGAAGGACCCTCATCTCTTCTTCGTTGGCCATGACCCTTTTCCCCATCTCTTCCACGGAGGCCTCCACTGTACTGATCCTTTTCATGATTGAATTAACCTTGGTTTCTAATGCCTCACAGACCCCCTGGATTCTAAGCTGGTTTCTCTCAGATGTAGCGAAGTTTGATCTCAACTCTGTGATCAATATCTTCATTAAATTGTCCGCGGTTTTAGCTCCATCTGTCATTTTTTGAACCTGTTACGAGTGACCCTTTGCCCCCTCTAATCTCGACTGGGTTCCCAGGGCTAATGTATGTATCATTTCCTGTAGCTTTATCTAGATCAAGACCTTCAAGCCCCTCAAATCTATTGACACTAAACGGGATGCCTGCTGTTAAGCCACCATCTGCCATTGTAGTATTTTGTTTATCTTCAGTGTATTCTATCTTCTGCGGACTAGACTCTTTTGGGAGGGATTGCTTAACTTTAAAGTATGATCAAAGTGAGGGAGTGATTTTGACTTTTTTAGTCGCAGCCTTGGCTCACATTGATACTATGGTGGACTCCAGGATTTGTGGGGGGGACACCACCTTAGTTTTGTCCTTATCACTCTGGTGTACTACAGTGCTTACATTCTGGGGGTGTTCCGCTACTATTGTGAGGTTGTCTGGCAAATTTCTACTTCTTAGACAGTTTCTTGCCCCTCTGCTAAGCGACGTCACCTGTACCTGTTCTATGGGGTAACCGCTAGTTTTATCCTTTTTCTGGCCCTTGCTTTTCCGAACCGGAGTTTGAGAATTTACTGATCCTGCCCCCTTGCCTGCCTCACTTACCCTATCAGCTTGTAGTGCACCTCGCAGAGTTCATGTCCGTCCCCTCCTGGTCGAGATAACTGCTTTGGATGCCTTAGTGGGACCTGCTGGCACCGCCGCGCTGCTCTCCCTGCCACCGGCGTTCCTACTGCTGTAACCTTTGCACGGAAGGAAACTCTCGCAGCCGCCTACCTGTTCTCCCGCAAGAATGGACCCCCCTTAGCCCACACCGAGCTTGCTCTGAGGCTTCGATCACCTGGAGGCTCTGAAGCAACGGGAAGGCCGGGAGACGGAGTCTGAATGCTGACCTGTAGATTGTTCTGAGCCGCCGAGAGAAGCGGAGGCTCCTTTACTAGTTTAACGGGGCTAGAGGACATGCTACGAACATCAACGGCATCTAGAAGCCATCAGAGCAAAGTCAAACGTAAGTCAGCCGGCAAACATTATTGCATATTCAAATTCTGCCTATAGAGAAAGGGATCTCCCGACCGGCGCTCCTATCCGGCCGCCATATTCTCCCCTACTCGTTCATACAATTCTTAAGGGACCAAGCAGTGGGGATGGTTAATGTGCCCGTTAGATACTAATGGATGTCATGCATGTTTCCTAGGTGACACCAAAGGGTTTAAGATCAGCAGGCCTGACCAACGTTACGTGCCGACACAACACTCAGGGGTTGTAACAACTTACAGTGTTGGGAATTTGTTTCTTTTTTGGCTTAAAACCTCGACATTGTCCCTGGTGAAACAACACTTGTCCCTTCTTTCTGATGACATGGGACTACAGGCTTTTTTATATTAGGCCCTCAAAAACCAAGTCAAAAGCGTTTCTTCTATGCAATATACAATGAAGTATGGAAAGTTTCCCAGCAGGAGGCTGCTGAGAGACTGCATGAAATTGAAAGGGGAAACGTAGAAAGGGCTCTAGATGAAGTTGATAATGGTATGCCTACATTGTCCACTAGGATATCTCTCAGGGTAACATAATGCCATCTGCAATAGACATAATACAGAATGACATCTCCTCTTTACAACATGGGCAGTCACAGTTTAGATTAATTTTGTTACTGAGCTGATCTCTTCAGAAACTTTGTTCAGTTGCGCAACATGGTGATACCTTAATGCCACTAGTTTTTTTAACTTTACCATCTAATGAAACAACAAACCATCATGTCAAGAAAGGACGTGACGTGTATCATGTTACACATAGAAAAGTTGGAGAAAATACCATTCACTATTGCAGAAATACTTTCCGCAGATTGGATAATCTACACATTTATTTCTCTACCAATTTGGACATTTCACCTTCAGTACTGTTTACAACACCATCACGTACGCAGATACAAAGTGCTAGGAGAAGTATATGTGCACAAGTCCTGGATCTTACCTTTTAGATATTGCTGTAGGAATCACGAGAATTACGTTTTGAGAATACTTTAGGACATTCCTTGGTATGCAGGGAGGTTTTGCTTCATGGTGCATGTAATGCGTCCATGGCACATTTGTACTGCTATTTGAAGGGTTCTCCAACAGCGTTGATCCATCTGGCTTTCAAATTACTCTTTAATGGTAGTTATTTGATGTTGAACGATCAGAGCTGCTGTGTCATGAAACTGCAAAAACTAAAGTTGATGGACAGAATGCAGAACAATGTCATAAATACAGTACAGAGATCTGGGCCAAAATCCATCGTTTTTTTGTTCACCATGCCACCCCAGTTTAGACCTGGCCATATGCAAATCAGTCTTGACCCTGTGCCTCATGGGAACAGTCCAGCCCGAACTACCAAGCCAGGTCCTCCCTGGACCGGAAACAAGCATCCTAGGACCGGTTTCGGGGTTTCACCCCTCTTCAGCCAGGATAGCTTTATTCCAGTGGCATGGAGAGCACGGGACTCACGTCTGAGCATACCCGTCCCACTCGGGGTGACAAATGCAAAAACTACAGTAGATGGACAGAATGCAGAACAATGTCATACATTCACCCCAGTACAGAGATCTGGGCCTAAATCCATCGTTTCATGAAACTGGGCATTGCCTATCTGGTAGTGGTTTCTGCAATCGTGACCTGTTGCACATAAGTACTGTTTCCACCTGCCCACACAGTTAGGGAGGCAATGCTTTGGCCTTCGATAAACCTTTTGAACATGCACCTTGATACTTTGAGCAGACTGAAAGCCTTATTGTTCAAGAAAGATGTGGCCCTAACATCTGCTAAGGAGTTGTTTGATCTTAAAGTTGCAAGTTCTTCTTATGGGATACAGTCGCTACTCTGCACTAATTTCCCCGCTACATTTTGGGAAACTTGTGCATCACATTATTAACATGTCTAGTACCGCAGGAATAGCACACTTCTTTAAGTAAATTGGCTCTCGGTTGGTTAATACCTTCCAGACAGTCTTTGGAGTTATTCCATCATTCATACACTCCATGCTGGGAAGAGTTTCTGGAGGTCTTCCGCTGGTCTTGTTCCTGATTGTCATTTTACATTTTCTGCTCCGCGATTGCTGTCCCATTAAGAGGCCAAATGGAACTGGCACTTCCACTTGTACTCCTGTGTTGAATGTATGATAGTGTTTTGGCGCACCCTTGCTTCAGGAACTAAATGAACACCGGTTCTTGTCCTTTTGGCCCACATGGCTACACATGTACTTTCGAGTGTCCCCTGGACATATACCTAAGAATGCAACTGGTTTGGTCTCTGGACATTAACCTACTGGCAAGCCTGTTAACGGCCCACTTGTACTGTTGTCCCTTCCGCTTGCTGTTGCTTCTGAATACATTCTAGTAGCCTCCTGGGATGTTTCTCCTTCTATGTTTGGTTCACCTTTCAGATAATTCTGAGTTCTACAAATCTCACTTCTACACAGTGGCTCAAACATGGTGAAGCAGGAGACATAAAACACAAAAACACCTAGAAAAGGGGTTCACTTTATAAAATGCAAAGACTCTCTTTTTAGAATAAGTCTTGGGTTTTTATTTATGCAATGCTCTCTAACAGAAAGGTTTTCCCATATGTCAAATGAATAAAATGCAAATGTATATAGATACATATATATATATTTATATGTAAGCAATAATATCACACTTGGTAAATGCAACAGGTAAATGTATGAATAATAATATGAAATATAAGCAGCAACTAATACGAGATAAAACTCAAGTAAATGATATGGGACATCCTCCAAGAGATCAGAAAGATATATATATATATATATATATATATATATATATATATATATATATATATATATATATATATATATACATCAAGGGCCTCATGTAGGTAGCTAAATACCGGTCGGTAACGGCCGAAATTCGGTAAATATCCCGTTACCGACCGGTATTTAGCTATTTGGGATGTAGGAGGCATAATTCAGGATTCGGTAAATTACCGAATCGGTAAAATACCGAATCGGTAAATACCGAATCCTGAATGTAGGGAGCACTCTAAAGAGTGCAGATTAGAATTAAGAATTCGTTATTTACCACCAAATACAGGTTGGTGATAAATAACGAATACCTTGCAAAACGCAATATTTTGCAGATGTAAGAGTGCCATGTGGCAGACATACATGCCCTTAAGGCATGTATGTGCGCCACATGTGCACACATGCAAGAATCAGGGGTGCAACAGGGTGTCAATGTGACACCCTGCCACCCTTGTATATGCTCCCCCCATTACCGAATCGGTATTTACCGAATCGGTAATGGTGACTGGCTTCCCATTGATTCCTATGGGCCTCCAGGCCCATAAGAATCAATGGGAAGGTATGCCCCATTACCGAATCGGTAAATACCGATTCATATTTACCGAATTTTTCCGATTCGGTAAAATTTACCGAATCATTACCTACATCACATTTACCGATTCATAAATACCGAATCGGTAAAATTCAGTATTTATGAATCGGTAAATGTGTTGCTACCTACATATGGCCCCAAATGATTACTTTGTATGTGCACTCTGAGTCACTCAGACATCACAAATAAAACACCTCAAATGACCTCAGCTACTGGAACCACGCATCACAATGGCACTAGTCAGAAGCAAATCACCTCACCTGATTGTTCACTCGACATCCTTGCCAACTCAAGCTGGAGGAGCCTGTTACAGCCAGGCAATAAACTCTGGACCGGAACTCAGGTTATGTTCTTTTTGTGGCAGCACGTCTTCTCCCACAAATAAGCTTCTAAACTCCGTGCCAATATTCCATGGCTTTATTGTCTCAAAACACACTAGAAGGTTCAAGAGTCTTCCCCTCTCCACTAAGGAAACTTACTGGAACTGGCCAGTTTCCAGGGAAGCATTCCATGGCAAGAAGGAGTTCCCACATTCCCTCTACATTCTCACACGTTCCAGCCTTTATCTTGACGAAGCTTACGAAAGCCTTCCAGGCTACAAATTAAACAATCTCTCACAAAACAAACCTTGAATGTGATTAACTCAAGCAACTTGCAAACACTCTGGGGGCCTATCTGTGCGTGCAGAAAAGCTCAAGCAAGGCAGAGTCAGAATTCAGGATGACATGAGGTCATGTCTAAACAATTTAGTAAGAACTTCATAAAACTTCCCAATGTACAACACAATGCACATTTGTGCACCACTGCCTATAGCATCCCTTTACTTGATCTCTCAATGTACAACATAATGCACATTTGTGCACCGCTGCCTATAGCAACACATACTCCATCTCTCAATGTACAACACAGTGCATATTTGTTCACCACTGCTCATAACACTGCACTTCGAGACCAAAAAGTACATTCAACACCTCTCTCTCTCTCATGCTTTCAAATGCACATCCCACACATTCTGTTCTTGGAAAGCTGTTCTACTGTGACAGCTCCCACTTCAAAACTACATGAAGAAATCTTCAAAAGAAACACGGCATATACAGGACGTCGTACATTCAGGCTAGGATAAAATAACACACCAAAGTTAATTAAAATGATGGTAGTCAAAGGTCATCACGTGGTGTCAGACCACAAGAGTGCCTCTAACCCCACACTCCTAGTGATCTGGATCTTGGCTTGGCTTCTATGGATCCCGTACAGCCTGTTCCCCCTTCGACAGCTGCTGAGGGGGATGATTGCGGACATATTTTCTCCATGGATCTGATCTGATGAGTACCTCTGGAGTTGCTGGAAACAGGAATGTTTCGTCTACCTCTCGTAACACATAAAGAACCTGGCAGTTTCAAGTCAGAGGACTTATTTAATTCTGATTTCTTTTAAATGCAAAATTGCTTTTTTAAACTTGTTTTAATGTGACTTATATTTTTAATCATTTTTTATGGCTTTCTGTATGTTCCTTGCTATTAAAGGAGTGTGATGTTTTTTAGATTGTAATAGGGTTTTTATACTTATTGGCCCTTAAATTTGAGCATTTGTCTAATATAGCTTTTTACCGACTCACGTCCAAGGAGTTGGTGCCCTGTGGTTAGGATAGGCCTGGTAAGAAACACCACCATTTACATGCTCATGTTTCTTAAGTCGCCTGCTTTATTACACACAATGACTTTTGACATACATTTGCATGCATTTCATTGCAGGATAACATTCTCTGAATTGACATTGCTTACATTTCCACTTCGTAGGCACACTATTACAACTTCTTGAACATTCAGTACAAGGAATAAAGTTTGTTGCATAAATGTCATTGTTGTTCTTGCCCAGTAGGTGATGAAGCTATCAAACTATAATGACTAATTAAGGCATGCCTGGGGTCTTGACATGGCACATGGGTGCTGTTTACTATCTATACACAGAACCACTTCTTTGTTGCAGTCAGAAGATCACAGCTGACACTGCGAGGTTCTCTGCATGCCAGAATTCGACCTCAGCTGATTCCTGTTTACCAACATAAGGAATGGCCAGCTCTACACCAAAATGGATAGCCAGCCTGATTACACTTACTTTCAGGTAATGGGGCATTAGACCACCCGGGAGGGTTTGGCGGATCACCCACCCTAGGCAAGTCTAGGTTAAGGAGCACCAGGGAGCAGTACACTAGACACAGAACTTATATGCCCAGGTATATTCACTCTATTAGCACAATAGTGGGATTGTTAATCTTTTTCACTATTTTTGTAATGTTAACTATGCTACTCTGCCTCATTTTATTGATTAACACAGCACACGTATTTTACACAAGAATCACAGTGCTTCAATAAATATTGAAATGCCTAGCAGAGTATTTCTTGTGCATTTCTCTTGGTATGCATGGGAGTCCAAACAAAAGGGTTCTAGATCTGTTACCGTGATTTCCTTGCGAGATCAGGGTAGTCATGTTCTAAGTATGTAAGTATGCTCACTGCCTGTTATTTCCATTAGGCTATTGGAATTGGAAGTCATACTGTGGAAATTTAGCCTGCAAACTGAACATTATCTGCGCCATCTTGCCTCTCCCCAGCGCCACGCACAGCGAATGCACGGCCGCCATTTTAGGCACCCCACTCTCTCCCCGCTCATTCTCGACCGCCAGCGCTTTCCCCTGGCGCTGCGAGCATCCCCCCGCGCGCCGGCCACCCCCGCTCTCTCATACAGGCCATAAACCCTCTCCTTCTGCGCGACCCTGCTACGGAACCACTTCCGACCGACAACCCATACATGGTCATGCCTCTCCTTTGATAACCCCCTTCCTCTGCGCCCCATTGTCTGAACTGGTCCCAGGCCATCACCTAGCCCTGCGGATGCAGTTTATTGCCCCTACTGTAAGGGAAACACCCCACATCAAAGGGATTACAGTAGATCAAAGCCCCTACCCCCTGAGACCCGGCCGGTTGCACACACCCCCGGGAATTAGCGGAATTCCCTGCTGCGCGATAGCCATCTCCCACTGCGGGTAGGGTGGGAACCTCTACTGTAACCATGTGTGGGATCAGATCTGAGCCGGGGGCTTCAGGGGATGTTCTTTCAGGCATCAAGGGAATCTCAAGAATATACTATGTATAATAAAGCAATAAACCAGTGTATAAGAGACCAGGTCTCAGAGATGCAGTTAGAGCACCTCGTGACCATACCTTGCTGTCAGATCTGATGTGTTCTGCTCCGACGGAATAAAACTTTGTTTCCTGCCTTCCAGTCTCCGGCGCCTGCCTCTTTTATTGGTAAATTATCGAGTGGTATGAGAGGCGATTACCGCCGGGCAAATACTTGAAAGGTTATCGACTGAAACTGCCGCTACCATTTAACAATTGGCGTCCCAAACGTGGGGCCCATCAGCGACACGTGGATCCAGTGGGAGAGGTCCCGACGACAGAGTGAACGACTGCAACGATCGGGAGAGCTCCTGCCCAATAGACCCTCGTCTGGCAGCCGATCATCCGAACTTCACTGGTTCCGAGCAGACCTCTCTCGAGTGATCTACGGTCCTGACTGGGAACCATCAGGAGTGCCGCGGCAAATACGGAGAGTAGAGGACGATCGGGCGCTGGAGGCGGAAGACGAGAAACTGTCCACGCGGTCCGGGTAAGGTCGTGAAATACGACAAAAGTGCGAAATAATTGATTGATTGTTTGAATACTAGTATTGCTCATTGATTGTTCTCTTTGAGATATTCGCTGTCTACAAACGGGGAGGAGTAGAAATACTCTCTCTCTCTCCCTTTGCAGATAGTGAAGGGTAGGTAACGCAGACTTTTGTCCCCGTTGAAACCCGTCGTGCCTATCTTTATCTCCCCATTGATTGATTGTCCGAACATTGATTGTTTTGAAGAATAGTGCTCTTTGAGATATTCTCTGTTTGCAAATAACGTAGAATAGGAATATTCTGTCTAGTCTTTGCAAATAGTAAAGGGTAGGTAACGCAGACTTTTGTCCCCGTTGAAACCCGTCATGCCTATCTTTATCTCCCCATTGATTGATTGATTGATTATCCGAACACTAGTTGTTCGATATTGGTTCTTTGGAGGTATTCTCTGCTTACAAATAACGAAGAATAGAGATATTCTGTCTAGTCTTTGCAAGCAGTGAAAAGATAGGTAGTGCTGACTTTTGTCCCCGTTGAAACCCGTCATGCCTATCTTCTCCCCACTGATTGGTAGTTGGTTCTGCCCGGACCGCTTATTAGAGGTGAACCACCCGGCTCCACTGGAAGGCACCCCTAATAAGGACATGTTCACTAAATATGGACTAGTCGCCGTAGCTTATAGCAAGCTGTGGCATAAATATACCAAGAAGGACCCCGAAAGTCAGTGGCCACTGATGGGATCCTTCGACGACCGCAAGATAGAAGCGCTAGAAGTAGCTCTGCGTAGCAATAAGACGACGCCTACTATGCTTGACAGTATTGGCATGTGGCGCAAAGAAGCGACGCAACGGAAAAAGAGGGAAGAAGTAAAAGCAGAAAAGGAATTACGAAAGGCAGCTCACCTTGCCGCTAAAAAGTTAGAAGAAGACATAAAGGAGAGAAGGGAAACTAAACTAAGACAGGAGCCCGAAACCTCAGGCCAGTACGCTGTTAGGACCCCTTCTTTGCTCTACCCTGAGTTGTCCTCCAAGCAGCGAACGAATGACGAATTACTGTTAGGTCCCCCGATCATTTACATGCCCCCTCCGTATGCACCCTCCCAATCAGTAGTGCAACACCCACAACCCCCGAACACGAGCGAAAGCAGTACAGGGGCCTCGGCCCTCACGGCCTCCGCGCCGGCTGAGCCTCTTGTACTGAACCCAATGTCGACTACAACGCTAGATAACCATGAGATGGGAAAGAAAGAGTCCACCAGAATGAATCGATTAACTAAGGATGAACGAGCAGGAATCGATAGGATAGTAGGGACGCTGGTGGAGCGAAAAGAAAGTGAGGAGTATATAACAGACGTGTATAGCTCGTATGCCGACAGCCGCAGACGACACTTCGTCGTACGGCTCTGTTATCACGCCCTGAATGCATATGAGGACAGATACCACGATCAAGGTCCCGAAGGCTTAGCGGCCCTATATAGGAAGGTAGACATTGGGGAAGAAGGAGAGGGCGATGTAACGAACCTCTTCACTCGTACACTCGAGGTCTACCGACACCTTAAAGAACATGGACAGACCACCAAAACAGAAACCCCCATAGCAACTAAGCCCCAGGGAGGAAGGGCCGATGCCATGATGCCCATTAAAGAAGCTGCCCCCTACTGGGTCCCCCCACGGGGTCAGGGAACACACGACGACATCAACCACCAAGATGCGAAGGGAAGGGTTGTATATAACTGGGTCTACCAGCCGTGGGACCGGCAAGATATTTTGACCTTTAGAAAGACTCTACCCGACTTGAGAAAGAACCCGACTGCCTTCTACACTGAATTGGGTACAGCCTTAGGCTCAACGATAATGACGTTGGCAGATATCGACTTGTTCTTTGGGCTATGCCTGCCGGCTGATGTGTGGAAACAAATCCGGAAAGTTGACCACGCTGAGCCGTTCGGATATACCTGGATACAACTCGATACCATAGATAAACAGCGAGAACCAGGACAGAAACCCCCGAAAGCCATCTTAGAGCTCCCAGACAAGATTGTACAAAAGCTGAAGACTCTAATCCCAGAAAGAAAGGTAGACTGGTCGATAGTGACGGCTTGCCGTCAGAAACCCCAGGAGGATGTGTCTGAATACTTCTCCCGATTCGAGACTGTGTTTTCCGATTACAGTGGCCAAGACATGACCACCGCAACCGGACACCACCTCTTTGTCCAGAATTATGTAAAGGGTCTGTCTCAAGAAGTTTCCCAGAAGCTACAGACCAGCTAGAGCAGTTGGGCAGCCTCCAAACCCGCAGCGATTCTCCAGATGGCCCAATACTACGAAAACCAGAAGAACGAGAACGATAGGGCGTCAGAGAAGAAGAAAAAGGAATTAAAGGAGAGGGTGATGATAGCACAGTTGCAAGGGGTGACCATAGGAAGGGAACCCCCAAAAGAGAATTACCAACCAACCGCTCCTAGAAAGCTACCCCCTAGAGACCATACACCTACACCCTACAACGGACGGAGAGACTTAGATGGAAATCAATGTGCGTTCTGTAGAGGGTTCGGACACTGGAAATCCCAGTGCCCGGTCCTTCTGGAAATGAACAAGAATAGGGACCCCAGAGACACAGCATATGACCCCAGAAATAGAGGACAGGGACGAGGGCACACGAACAACACCATCAACGACAGGCCAGGCAGACCAAACACCTTTGATCGCCCCCGCCAAAACCAGTGTCAGCAGTCCGACTATGAGAGCACTCATGACTTCGCATAGGACCGCCAGGGGCAAGGGAGGGATCCAGTCGAACTCCGTGTTGACCAGCAAGGTCCTTACGTCACCGCTAAGGTCTTGGGCACAAAATCTCCATTCCTGGTAGATACTGGGGCGACACGTAGTGCGTTATCTAAACGACTGATTCCTAGGGCACCCTTGTCTGGCTCACACGTAACCTCAATAGGCTTTGACGGAACGCCCTCCACTAACCCCTTATCAGCACCAATCTCCTTTGACTTAGAAGATAACACCACTGACACGACCTTTCTGCTCTCCTCCAACACCCCCGATGCTATTATGGGACTTGATTTGCTAAAACATTTTCGAGCCACCATCAGATGCTCCCCAGACGGAGTTCGAGTCATCCTACACGATAACCCAGATCTGTCCAGACCCTGTCACACACGGCGTATGCTCTCTATAACCGATGCTGATATGTCCCTACTCGACACATTACCTTCACATCTATGGGCTAAAACCGACTCAGATGTAGGGCGCATGGTGATCGACCCGGTACACATAACCGTCCGACCGGACGCAGTGCTCCCAAAGCTTCCACAGTATCGGATATCACCCGAAGGCGAGAAGGCATTGGTGGAAATCATCGAGTCCCTGGTCGAGGCAGGAGTGGTAGAAGAAGTAGTCAGTAATGTTTGCAACAGCCCAATCCTACCCATTGTAAAGAAGCAAGGCGAGGGGGATGAGAAAGCCTACCGTTTCATTGTTGACTTGCGAGAGGTTAACAAAGTAGTCATACCCCAGTACCCCGTAGTCTCAGACATCACCACCATCCTCACCCTGATTCCATCCACTGCCACCATCTTTACTGTTATTGACCTCAAGAACGCATTCTTTTCCATCCCCATCCACCCAGACAGCCGCTACCTGTTCGGCTTCACTTTAAAAGCCCGTTCGTACAGATTCTGCAGGGCACCCCAAGGCTACACTGAGAGTCCCAGTATTTACAGCCAAGCCCTCAAGAGGCAACTGGATGCAGTCCAACTACCCGATGGAGTGGTGTTGATACAGTACGTCGATGACATTCTTTTGGCGGCCGACACCACTCCTCTTGCCGTCACAGCCACCATTCACCTCCTCCGCTTCCTTGCGGAGAACGGTCACAAGGTCTCCAGAAAGAAATTGCAATTCTGCCAGCCCCAGGTAACGTATCTAGGCCACCTACTATCCAAAGACGGGAGGAAACTTACCCCTGACCGAATTCAAACCATCCTAGAAACCCCTGTTCCCAAAACTCAGAAGCAAGTACGATCCCTAGTGGGCCTCACCTCCTTTTGTCGACAGTGGTTGCCAAACTTCAGTCTTACCATAAAGCCTCTGCTTTCCCTGCTGGCTAAGGATGTCCCCTTCCCCCTCCCCTGGACACTTGAATGTCAATCCTCCTTCAAAGAATTACGAAACGCCCTCTGCTCGGCCCCAGTCCTAGGAACCCCAGACTACACTAAACCTTTCTCCCTCTACACCCACGAAAGGGAGGGATGTGCGTTGTCTGTCCTAACCCAGTCCATAGGCCCTAAGCAACGCCCTTGTGCCTACTTCTCTGCCACTCTTGACCCCGTAGCCAGAGCTTTGCCCGCCTGCCTTCGAGCAGTAGCCGCCGCTGCTGTCTCTATCCGACAAAGTGAGGGGATCGTGCTCTCGAACCCCCTCACGGTATTGGTACCCCATGCTGTTGACACCCTCCTGAACCAAACCAAGACTCAACACCTGACTAGCGCACGACTGACTGGTTATGAACTGACTCTGCTTGCACCCCACATCACATTGAAACGATGCACCACTCTGAATCCAGCTACACTACTGCCTCTCCCTGACGCTGACCCCAATGCATCCCCTATACATGATTGCGTGACCCTCACCGACGAACAAACCAAGAGTAGGGTTGACCTCCGGGATACTGCCTTCCCGGACCCTGACGGAGAACTGTGGGTGGATGGCTCATGCATCAAGCTCCCCGATGGCACCACCTCAGCTGCCTATGCAGTCACCACAGCCCGAACAGTTGTTGAGACAGCCCGCATCACACAGCGATCCGCACAGGCGGCGGAACTAATTGCTCTTACACGAGCCTGCATCCTGGCAGCAGGGACAACCGCAAACATTTACACAGACAGTCAGTACGCCTTCGGGGTAGTTCACCACTTTGGGCTCTTATGGAAAGAGAGGGGATTCTTGACTTCTCATGGCACACCCATCCTGCATGGAGATCTAGTCTCTGCCCTGACCGAAGCAGTCCTCCTCCCCACACGGTTAGCTGTGATCAAATGCCAGGCACACAAGAAGGTGACAGACATTATAGGACAGGGAAATGCACTGGCTGACATTACTGCCCGAACCACAGCCGAGAATAGGTCCACGACCCGTATGTACGTGACCAGGTCACAAACTGAGAAATGGAAGGATGCTAGGGAAACAATTAGGGATATCCAACTAGCCAGCACACCACACGAGTTAACTGAATGGGCCCGGGTGGGATTGAAGGACGATGACGGTTGCTGGCGAACCAAAGACTTGAACAAATGGTTGTTACCAGATTCATACTTGATCCCCATACTGACCATGGCACACTCCCCCGCACACATAGGGTCTGCCCCCATGATCGAACTCATCTCTAAAGTCTGGCACAACGACAAAATACCAGACTCAGCCAAACGTCTAGTCCAACAATGCCTAGTATGCCTCCAACACAACCCTGGGAAAGGAACTGCTGTACCCCGGGGAGGGTTTGGGGTCCCCAATCACCCCTTTGAAGTCCTACAAATGGACTATGTCCAGCTAGAAAGGTGCCAAGGTTTGAAGTATGTGCTTGTCATTGTGTGTGCCTTCAGCAAGTGGGTGGAAGCCTACCCAACCCATGACAACACCGCTATGACTACCGCAAAAGTACTACTGAAGGAGTTCTTCCCCCGATACGGCCTTTGTCGAATTTTGTGGAGCGACAATGGCCCCCACTTCGTAGCCGAAGTTATCCAACTCATCTTAAAAGGGTTGGGTGTAAAACAGAAGTTCCATGCGGTCTTCCATCCCCAATCTGCAGGCCTGGTTGAGCGACACAATGCCACATTGAAGCTTAAGATAGCAAAAATAGTCGCCACCACAGGGCTAAGATGGCCAGACGCTCTCCCACTAGCATTGCTATCAATGCGTTCCACCCCCACCAAACACCACTTAACCCCCTACGAGGTCGTCTTCGGGCGGCCCATGAACCTTTGGACTGCACCAAAACCGACATCCATCCACGACGTCCCGGACGTCCTCATGTCTGATTATCTGTACAATCTAACTAAAACGTTGTCTATCATCCATCAGCAGGTGATGCACGCCATCCCCGATGTTTCCAGGGTCCCCGGACACGACATCCAACCTGGTGACTTCGTCTTAGTGCGTAACTTCCAGCGCACCAAGAGTCTGGAGCCCCGGTGGACGGCCCCCTGCAAGTCCTGATCACCACCCGAACAGCTCTTCGAGTGGAGGGGAAACGCAATTGGCTGCACGCACACCACTGCAAGAAGGTATCACCGACCCTGACAACCACGGACAACGTCACCGCCCAAGAGGAACTTCTGGACAAAGACCGACCATCCCTGAGCCGCTGCCCGGATACAGAGACACTTGAATTGATTGAATATCCCGATCCCACTGTGCCATCCAAAGAAGGGTATAACTTGCAACGAAAGGAGAGGACTTCGGCTAAGCAGACGACAGGCTAAGTGGAAATCTCAGAGCGGTAGCCTAGTCACCTCAAAGGCCACCAGGAGAGAAACTAAGCAAAGTCTGTGGTTCTGCCCGCTACCGAGTCTCTCGAAGGTGATGGAAGCGCCCGACATGAAGGTGATGGAAGCAACCGGACGTCCGAAGATCCCCTACAAAAACCCAAAGACTGACCGAATGCACAGCTTTAAGACTATAACACTTTTTATTACCCTTCTCTTTTGCCTTCTCCTCATGGTCACCTTCTGGATCATGGAGGAGAACACACCCGCTCATAAGACATTGCTGACCACCGTTCAACCTACCACCACGAAGGAGCACCATCTGATCTCACTTTCACCCCAACTCCGAGAAAGGCGTAAGGAGTTCTGGAATAACTCTTTTGTGCAGTTGCTCCACCAACACAATCTTGCCACCAACGCCACTAACTGCTGGATCTGTGGATTGCTACCACATGCCACTGGGCACTCAATCCCTTTCATCCCTTCACCTTTTTCTGTCCATGGTTCCTGCCTCGCCTGGCTGATCCTTCTGCAGGAGAGCTACAAGGACAATGCCACTTCCGGCAGAACCATGTCACACTTCTACCATGGGTTCTGGATGAACAAAACTGGTAGAACTTCCGCCCTCCTCTGCCCTCTGAGATCGAACGCTTCCTTTCACATGGACATCCCTGCCAAAGAACGAGTTGAAATGCAAGTGTTCAACAATCCAGCCAGACCCACCTTCTCTTACCTCCGAAAACGGACCGCCGCCACCCTAACAGTGGCCCTGTCCGTCATCAACATCACTGGATCTGTATGCCTCGAAGGCCTGGGGGCACAGCTGGTGGGCCACAGCTCCTGCCTCATCACCCGAACATTGGATTCAGTTGACCCACCCTCCTTTGTTGCCTCCCCGAATATGTACTTCGTCTGTGGTACTAAGGCCTACACCTGGCTCCCGAAAGGTTGGGGAGGCACCTGCTACATCGCCTTTGTCCTTTCTCCGACGTATGTGGCTCCAGCAAACCATCACCGACAGAAACGGGCCAAAGACATTGTGCAAGCCGACTCCACTGGAGCACAGTTCATGGATGCAGTAATGGGTCTTGTTCCGCTCTGGGGTCCGATGGCAAACAGCCGTGCCATCCGCCACTTAACCCAGGCAGTCGAAACGGCAATGAACATTACGGCTGGCGCCCTCGCCAACAACACCGCCGAGCTCCAGGCCGTCCGCTTAGTGGCCCTTCAGAACCGCCTCGTTCTAGATGTGGTCCTGGCTGATCGTGGAGGAGCATGCCGCATCATTGGGTCCAGCTGTTGTACCTACGTACCAGACAACTCACCCTCAGTCTACAAAGCAATTGAACACCTCCACAGACTGTCCACAGAGGTCCATCAAGAGCAAGAAGAATGGTCGCTGGGGAGTTGGTTTTGGGACACTATTAAAAGTTGGGGATGGAGGCTGTTTTCATTTATCCTAATACCGATTGTGATACTATGTGGATGTTGTTTGGGGATTCAGTGTCTGCCACCTTTATGTTCGCTTTTTATGAACTGCATCTGCCCTAAGACTTCGAACTTTGAAACAGAGCGGATGAAAGCCCTCTATGAGGTGGAAGTCCGCAGTATTATGGGGATAAATCCGAACTAGACAAGCTGGCGAGATATGTTAAAAGGGAGGACTGTGGAAATTTAGCCTGCAAACTGAACATTATCTGCGCCATCTTGCCTCTCCCCAGCGCCACGCACAGCGAATGCACGGCCGCCATTTTAGGCACCCCACTCTCTCCCCGCTCACTCTTGACCGCCAGCGCTTTCCCCTGGCGCTGCGAGCATCCCCCCGCGCGCCGGCCACCCCCGCTCTCTCATACAGGCCATAAACCCTCTCCTTCTGCGCGACCCTGCTACGGAACCACTTCCGACCGACAACCCATACATGGTCATGCCTCTCCTTTGATAACCCCCTTCCTCTGCGCCCCATTGTCTGAACTGGTCCCAGGCCATCACCTAGCCCTGCGGATGCAGTTTATTGCCCCTACTGTAAGGGAAACACCCCACATCAAAGGGATTACAGTAGATCAAAGCCCCTACCCCCTGAGACCCGGCCGGTTGCACACACCCCCGGGAATTAGCGGAATTCCCTGCTGCGCGATAGCCATCTCCCACTGCGGGTAGGGTGGGAACCTCTACTGTAACCATGTGTGGGATCAGATCTGAGCCGGGGGCTTCAGGGGATGTTCTTTCAGGCATCAAGGGAATCTCAAGAATATACTATGTATAATAAAGCAATAAACCAGTGTATAAGAGACCAGGTCTCAGAGATGCAGTTAGAGCACCTCGTGACGATACCTTGCTGTCAGATCTGATGTGTTCTGCTCCGACGGAATAAAACTTTGTTTCCTGCCTTCCAGTCTCCGGCGCCTGCCTCTTTTATTGGTAAATTATCGAGTGGTATGAGAGGCGATTACCGCCGGGCAAATACTTGAAAGGTTATCGACTGAAACTGCCGCTACCATTTAACAATACCACGTTACCGAAGTTTCAATAACTTATATTGCACAACTGCTCACCAAGCTGCAACTTACAACAAAAAAGCGTATTATTATAATCACATAGGCAACACCTAATGCATTTACTAATTCTTGATTTCTTTATGAACAAGGACTACAAATTAATGTTATTTTCTAGGTTTTGAGGGTGAAAGTATAGGTCCCTACATCAAACTGTGAGAGCAAAGCCAATTTATCCGAGTAATAGGAATGCGAGCTATGCTTATATCCAGCCGAAAAAAACACACTCATCAGCTATGATAAAGGAAACAGAAATTACACTTTTTTGTGGCCACTGAGTTATTAGCAAAATTATCGATTTGCCTCAGCTCACACATATTTCACCATCTGGTGCATAATTTGATAAGTGTAACAAAAATGCGTATTTAGCTCAAACCAATCAAACGTTGTCTCAAACGTTGAACGAAGAGGTTGAATCAGCACCTGTTTGCTACTTTGCAAAAATTTATTTATCATCTGTCAGTTGCTGTCTTCAGGAATGTACAGAAGTTACAGGTTTGTCAAACTGATCTTAACATCCTCAGTTCATGGTCTGGTGAGGGGCTATTTTTTGTATCTGTGGCAGGTTTGATTGAACAAAGTGGAAATGATGCCTTTTTTCTCATGAAAATATTTTGTTCCAATGTATATCCAATTTCATATTTACATCACGGAACTTTCACAAAGCATGAGTTATTTCAAAAGGTATTCAGATTTTAAATGAATTCAAAATTAGTTGCTGTTCCGTTTGAGGTCGGATGTTTCTAATCTGAAATCACCTTCTTATGAAATATGTGGATAATAAATATTCAGTGTACTATACTGTTGAGGGGGATTGTTACTTATTGGAATCATGTTTCCAGAAGCTTAATATTGTGAACAAAGGATGATCTTGAAACAAAGAAGAAGTTTTAAAACATACCTGGTACAAACAGAATAAAAGAGGCACACATTGTATAATACGGAGTGATTACATGCAAGCCTGCCTTTTCATGAGGACAGCATTGTATATTGTTGCTCAATCTATTTTAAGAAGGGCAGTTTAAATAAATGTACACCGCTGTGCTTCCAGCTCAATATGTATCATTTTTTTTCAAGAAACATATGCATTTTCTATGCAGCTGAGAATGGTGTGTCTGTGTGTGTGTGTGTATTTTCAAATGCATAGATAGTTAAATTATATTTTCACAGCTTTAAACTCCTGAACATGTCACGCACTTCTCGATTAGCTCCTGGAAAGAATTTCTGAAGTCGAAACACTACCTTGAAGCGTTGCAAACTCTCGCGTGCTTCTCCCAGTCGTTTTGGTTTAACCATCATTTTTTTTTTAAATACCAACTCTATTTCGTCCACTATAAAGGTAAACCGGATGTTGTAAAGGTGAATCATTTATGTCACTCTGGAAAAACCGCAATTGCGGTTCGTCTTAATTTAAATGCTTGAAATTCTCCAACTTTTCCAGGATTAAAAAGTAGCTAAAATCCAGTATGCAATTACCTGCACCTCTATCACAGTCCACGCCTTTATTCATTTCATTTCAGCTGAGTGAATGTATCCGTTCTTGTGAGAGTTCAGCAGTGGCATCAAATCTAGAAAGATGAATGGGGTGTGTTTAAGTTCAAGTAAAGGTGTTTAGTGATGGAGCCCCCATCAAGTTGCTGGAAGCCTGGGCCTTATGTGGAGATGCAATATAAACAGAATTACTGCTTGTATAGTAACTGCCTTGTTTTAGGGTTTTCTAGGCATGTTCAAAGTATATCATCCTGGCTGAGAAATATAGATTTCCTTATCTCGCTTTACAAGTATCATAGTTTAATCTGCTGCCTGGTGATGGCTTAGAGCGCATTCAGATGTCTGATTGCCGCATATATATTCCAGCGAGTATCTCCTGCAGCAATCCCAGTACAGTAAAGTATCCGCCCGCGGCAGTACTACATAACTTTTATCGTCATTATAAAATGTAATTTATTGAAAAAACTTAAACCTTTTTTTGAACTCGACCGACTTGATTTACATGTGAGCGTGCTGCTTATGGCTATCATTTGTGGTGGAATCTTCTTTTTAAGAATTAGGTTTCTGCTTTATTTGATCACACAGTTAAAGCTGAAGCAAAGCCCCTCTAGAGAGGATGCAGCCTGTTTTCTGACATCATGGTTATGATATTTAATTTTCACAGTTCTCAAGGATCATGATGTGAAAGGAGTTTCATTCTTAAGTTGTCTCACATTTCACCCCTTAACTTTAATTTCGAATACATTCAGATGCAAATAAGTTCAAGAAAAGTAAATGTCATTTTATGAACAATGTTGCCCACCAACCCCCTGATAAAATGAGCTTTGAATGCATTCACTGTCCCTAAAATGCAGTGACCCTCTGATGCATGTATGTGCATTGCACGTGTATTTTATAATCCCGCCAATGCTGAATTCATTGCCAACAAGAGCAATTATAAATGCTGAGAAACTGAACCTGAGGCGATTGTGGAAATGACTACTCAAGGTCCGTGTTTGAAAGTGCGACTGTTCAATTCTCTTATCACCTGTTAAGCCCACAAGGGTCAAATGTAAAAAATTGTAGAAACTTTCCTAGAAGACAGAAGGCTCGATTCACAGAATCTGAAAGAAATAGGTAGAAAAGGCTGGCTTTATGTGGGTTGTCTAATGTGACTGTCGACTAATAAAAAAAGTGCGCGGATTTGTCTAAATAACACATAGCTCAGTCGCAAATGAGCCCTTTTTTCCAAACTTGACAACCTTTGCACATTGTGAATCTTGCCAAATTGGAAAAGAAGAAACATCACCCTTCAATGACCCTCTCCAACAGTGGGAAGTTGTGTTGCTGATGGTAGGGGCTGCAAGTGGCAAGGACTGGACTCATGCAAATGGTAACCGTCACCATGCACTGCTTTGAGCTGCCTCCCACAGCAGAGTACTGAGCCTCCACTGAGGGTTCCTGCCATTATTTCATCTGGCCTAGCCCTGAGCTGAGCTCTGAGCCCCAGACCATCACTGACCAGTCCAGAGCTGAGTCCTACCCTCCACAGCCATGTTTGCTTGGTCTGCCACAGAAATCTACATGGCCCCACATTCACCTTCACATCTCAGTCTCCCTCAACCCCCTTGCCCTATACTCTTCCTTATCATTATCTCCGCAACCTCTTCCATGATCACTGAAAGGACTACAGGTAGCCTCCGTATCCTTGTCCAGAATTACCAAATCTTTAGGTACCCTGGAGCAGAAAACTGTCATCAAACTTAGACTGAGACTTTAACTCAGCCTGAGCAGTTCAGGTGAAGCCCTGGGACTTAACCTATAAGATTAAAATTTCTTGATTTTGTTCAACTACAAACACGAAGTACTATTTCTATCTCCCTCATTCACAAACACAGTCTTGTCGCTAAGGTTTACCTGCTCCCCCCTAATTCAGGTTTTGCACCATCATTAAGGACCAGGCTTCATTTTAGTGTTGGTTGTGAAAACTCCCTCTTACCTACAGTGGTGGCTGGCATCTATAGGGAGTGGGGCTTGGTGCACGCTGGGGGAGACAGGTGCAGACAAACACATTTAAAAAGAAAAAAGAAACACTTACCTCGCACGTCCTGTGCTCCGAACCTCTTTTTTCTGGAGTGCGTGGCTGTGGGAACAAGCAAACTCCCTTACCCACTCCTGGCGCTGCTGCAGAACCCTGATTCGAGGGAGCAGCCTCACTCATTGCTCCACCACTCACTAGAGTCCTACACTGACTCTCAACCCAACTGTCTCAAGATAGCTGGACACAGAGGTTTAAATTGTGCATGTCTGGCTGGCTGTCCCAAGATGGCTGGCCAAAGAGACATGCACACTTGCAAAGAGCCCTCTGCCCACCACTCCTCCCTGTTATCCCTCAGCAGGCCCCTCCCTGTCCTGACGCTCGGTTCAGGACAGGACGATGAAAAATAAAGTGATAATGAATTACCATTTTATTTTTCATCTCAGGGGCATTTAAGTGGGGCAACGCTCCTCCGCTCCAATGGAGGAGCCTCCCCCTGCTTGCCTAACAATAAAGGTTATGATGAGCCACACATCCCTTAATTAACCGGAACACAATGAAACAAGATTACCACTTTCTTCCTGATTCTGACGCCCTGCGAAATGCACCCAAACATGAACTCTGATCTCTTACACAAAAAGGAAAAAAAGGTCTGGGAGAGGCTTAGACATTACTTACTTTTGAAAACTCAGCGCTGCAACACTTTTTGACACATTAATTATGGAAACAAAAGCTGGGTAGTTCCTAAATGTTAGGTGGAGAGCAGCTCTTTTATATGGAGCACTGGCCAACACCACTGACACCGACACTGTGGCTGCTTTGATTCATTCCATGTTATCTTGGATGGTATTTTACCACTCCACAGCTGTAACACTGTACCTGGAGTGGTAACACGCCTTTTTCAGTTTTAAGCTTTGCAAGGACGGCATTACGCTTAGCCTCAGCCGCAGGAGTCAGTTGTAACGGGGCCAGTATCTGTTCCATGGGTACTTGCTGCTGCTTACTCAGGGACATTTGCTGATACTAATATTTCCTTCGTTGCTGCTAATTCACTGACCGGATTTCGGTCTTTTACTGTGTTTATTGTGTCTTTTACTCTGTTCACTGTGTTTTTATCTGCACTTTGAACCGCATACCCTCATTTAAAATCAGAAATCACTCACCTGCCGCTTGAGCAGGATCTTTCTCTCTCTCTCTTCCTAGCCACGAGCGCCATCTTGGATCGGTCTAGATCCTAAACTTTGAGCGCCATCTTGGATCGGTCTAGATCCTAAACCTTGAGCGCCATCTTGCAACGTGCATTTACGCTCTCAGACGGGGAGACTATAAAACACAGAGTCATGCAAGCGCGCAGCTGTTTTTGACATTACGCTTAGCCTCAGCCGCAGGAGTCAGTGGTAACGGGGCCACTATCTGTTCCATGGGTACTTGCTGCTGCTTACTCAGGGACATTTGCTGATACTAATATTTCCTTCGTTGCTGCTAGTTCACTGACCGGATTTCGGTCTTTTACTGTGTTTATTGTGTCTTTTACTCTGTTTACTGTGTTTTTATCTGCACTCTGAACCGCATACCCTCATTTAAAATCAGAATTCACTCACCTGCCGCTTGAGCAGGATCTTTCTCTCTCTCTCTTTCTAGTCACGAGCGCCATCTTGGATCGGTCTAGATCCTAAACTTTGAGCGCCATCTTGGATCGGTGTAGATCCTAAACTTTGAGCGCCATCTTGCAACGTGCATTTACGCTCTCAGACGGGGAGACTATAAAACACAGAGTCATGCAAGCGCGCCAGAGGCAAGCCCGTCTGCGCCCGTCCACGACCGGACTCGGCCCAGGGCCATAACTTCTGGCCCTCCACTATGCTATTCTTCCCTGCAACTAAGACAGTTGAACCCTGGCCATTCCGATCGACATTGCATTACTCGGCCTCTCTCCACTGCAGTGGGCGTTACCCCCACCCCTGGACCTGGGTGTCAATACCAACTTCCGCAACCTCGTCTTCCTGGCTCCTCAGCCTTAGACCCCTCTAGCAATATACCTTTTCATGAATTGCATATCACTCAGCCCCATGGTTATCGAGCAGCGCTTATTAATAAGAGCTCCCTTCCCTGTCACAGCTTACAGATCAGCGAGTTTATTCTCGCCCATGATCTTGACTTCCTTTTTGCCACCGAAACCTGGGGAGATGCTGGTTCAGGACCGGACTTTTGTTTGGCAACCCCTGAGGGCTATAGTGTCGCTAGGCATGATAGACATATAGGAAGAGGTGGCGGACTTGCTATCATTTACAAGAATCTCTATCGCACTACACTCGACCCCATACAGTCCATTAACTGTGAAGCAGCCACCTTTGCTATTAATATTAATCATAAACAAGCCCTCAAGGGAATTTTGCTATACCGACCTCCTGGGCCCCGAAATTCTTTCCTTGCCACACTCTCTGATTTTAATGATCTTATCATAAGTTCGCCGGAATACATGATCTTAGGAGATTTTAACTTCCCTCTGGAAGAACAGGACAACCACGAAACCACTCAATTCACTGATGATCTCCTAACCTTAGGACTTCAACAATTGGTGAAGGGAACTACACACCAGGCGGGGCACATACTAGATGGTCTGTTTACCAATAACTCAGACATCTTTGTACAGGATATTCTTCCTCTCACCTGGTCAGATCACAGGGCCATTATCTTTGGGATCCATACACGGCACGCTAACCCTCCCCATTCCAGGCCACGAACTAGGTTAGGGACCCGTGCTTGGAAAAATGCGGATATCCATCAGATGGCAGATATCTTGACACTATCCTTTCCTATGGGGATAGCCAATCCTGTCTTCTCAGCCTCCGACTTCCAAGACTGGATTCGGAATGCTGCTGATCAGGTGGCGCCGGAGAAGTTTACACGACCTAACAGATTATCCCCTTCGGCGGTTTGGTATACCGAAGAGCTTAGGCTCCACCGACAACATTGCAGGAACTTAGAAAGGCGCTGGAGGAAATTTTACTGCCCCATAGCCAAGCATTCCTACAAAGACGCCCTGACAATATACAAAAAGGCTATCATTGCCCGAAAAAGTGCATTTTTCTCGGCTCAAATCGAGAATGCCAGCAACTCTGCTAGAGAACTGTTTTCAGTGGTCACCACTCTGTCTACCCCCTCTACGGGACCTGGGGTCGAACCCTCTTAGTCTCTCTGTAATGCTCTGTCCAGTTTTTTCACCACTAAGGTAGCAGATATATACTCATCCTTTGCAGGGAAAGCAGAGACAAGATCCAGAGTCTGCAGTGGTGTAGAACCTGCCACCGATCATGCTCCCTTCTCTTCCTTTGCTCCCATTACGCAAGATCAAATCAGCAGACTTATCTTTACTACCAAGTCTGGTTCCCCCTTAGACCCCTGCCCTCCTTCAGTGATGGCTAACCTTAGCGAGGTGATCTCTTATCCACTTATGAAGATCTGTGACACCGCATTTCAAACTGGTCACTATCCAGATCTTTGGAAGAAGGCCGTGATCAAACCTCTCCTGAAGAAACCCTCCCTGGACCCCACAGCTCTGGCCCGCTATAGACCAATAGCGTGTCTCCCCTTTCCTGCCAAAATATGCGAATCTCTGATGAATAAACAACTCTCAGAGTTCATCGATTCTCACCAACTTCTCGACGAAACGCAGTTTGGCTTTAGGAAAGGTCATGGAACTGAGACCGCTTTAATAAAAGCTTCAGATGAGATTAGAGCCATTATGGACCAGGGAGGTGCGGCTGTCCTGATTCTGCTGGATTTGTCAGCAGCCTTTGACACGGTCGACCATGATATTCTGGTCGACCGTGTCACAGCCCTAGGGATAAACGGTATGGCTAGAAATCTCATCTCATCTTTTCTTGCCTACCGTACCCAGACAGTGAAGTTGGGTAACTTCTATTCTCCTGTCTCTGCACTCCCCTGTGGAGTCCCACAGGGCTCCTCGCTAAGTCCAACGCTATTTAATATCTATGTAGCAGACTTAGCGAGGGTAATAAAGGCCCATGGGCTGCGACTTACATCCTACGCAGATGACACCCAACTGGTTCTGGCAATACACAAGGACGGCCCAGCGGTGGCAGCTAATTTTCAAAGGGCCATGCTTGCTGTCAGTACCTGGATGTCCTCCAACTGTCTGAGGCTTAACTCGGACAAAACCGAGGTCATGACCTTTGGTAATCTCTCCCCGGTTTGGTCTTCTGCCTGGTGGCCTGACCAGCTGGGCTCTCCTCCTGTCCCAGTTGATAAGGCCAGAAACCTGGGAGTCATTTTTGACAGCAAGCTGTCATTCAACCTTCATGTCAACAAGGTTGTGTCATCTGCGTTCTTTATTTTAAAGAAAATTAGGAAAATACTGCCTTACCTTCCCACCTCAGCTGGGAAGACCCTGGTCTCTACCCTAGTGTTTTCCAAAATCGATTATGGGAACGCCCTCTTCCTTAATACTCAGAAACTCGTTCTATCTAAGTTGCAGTCCATACAAAATGCTGCTGCAAGAATTCTTCTTGACATCCCCCGCCGCCAGCCAACTACTCCAGCCATTCGTCACCTGCATTGGCTAAGAGTAGAGGGCCGCATTAAATTCAAGGCCCTCTGCATTGCCTATAAGGCAGTGCATGGCGTCGGTCCAAAGTTTCTGATTGAAGCATTCCAGTTGTACAGCCCCAAGAGACAGCTGAGATCCGCCAACTCCTGCCTGCTTCCGTTACCTCGCACGAGAACGGCAACCTGGGGAGACAGGCGCTTCCTGGTTGCCACACCTAAACTCTGGAACCTTTTGCCACTCACCATAAAAACTGCCCCCAATTTGATAAGCTTTCGTAGGCTCTTAAAGACATGGCTGTTCAATCAGTAATCCTGCGGTTTGGTCTCTCTTTTTTGTCACATGCGCCGAGACACCTTCGGGTATTTGTTTGCGCAATAAAAATCGCGAAATAAATAAATAAATAAATAAATAAAGACTTTGCTGCAAAAACAACAAAAGTCTTTACTAGTTTTCTTGCTTGGTGTGGATGAAACTTTGCTAATCCTATGCTTAAAAGGTCTGCTATGAAACTGTCCTGGTCACAGTCTTCTGTTTCTCTGTGGACAACAAACATTCAACATTCTACATTTAGTTTTCACTACAGAAAGGTATTTGTAATCCTTTGCTATTGACCCTAATGTCAAATACACACAATGTGTTCAGAGTCTTCTGTTAGCGCTGGTCCCAAAATTGGAAAACTACAGAAAGGGTAAACGACTTCAGAGTCTCTTCTGTCAAAGGGCACAGAAAGTGTGGCCCTGGTTGCCATGAGATTCCAAATTTTGGATTTAGCACCCCCTTAAATTCATCTTACATAGGGGGAGATATCAGAGATCATTGGAGGCAAAGAAAAATGATGGAGATGTGACAACTGGCACTTTGAGGCAGGGTATTTCATCCATACACCAATGAAAACCTCCACACACTACTTCCCACTCTCTAGTTGTTTTTGCACGTGCACAGCCAGTGCAGGATTCCAATGAGGTGCTGAGATCATTGGCCAGGACCATGTGCGGGACAGCGAATCAGAAGGCAGAAAACGAGAGAAGAGTGCAGGACGCCAGGAGAAAGTGCCAGTGTTCATTGGTAAAGCAGAAAGCTGAGCCAGGGCCCCCATGCATGAGAATGTATGCTGGGGCTTTCACGGCTGTTTCTGTTACTGTACGCCCAAATCCCTAAGGCTGAAAGCTCACTTTTTCATTTGGAAACGACAAACTATTTTATTCACCTTCTAGCATTGTCTTTATATTGGGGCTATATCATACTTTGCTGACTATAGCTCATCTTGTTTTGTGACACTAGACAGTTTCTTATTCGCTACACTAGAAGATGGTAAAAGGCTACCGGACTCCCTACAGCTGATATCTAGTATTAGGTGTCACTTCCTCTGACCCTTCCAAATCACACTATTTAGGAAGCAATATCCACAACGAGTGGTTGCGCAATCACAGAATGCATCGGTATGTTTTCATTTATTTGCCGGGCCTGCTGTCACTCACATAGGCACCCTGGTGCTGTAGCGGAGACTGAGAAAGATGAGGACACTTCTGGGCCAGGATTAGGATTAAATATGGTGCACCTGCTCCTAGTGTGTGCCAGTTTGCACCATCAATGGGTGCCTCTGGGGCAGATCACAGCAATAGCACGATGAGCAAAAAACGAGCAATGCTGTCACCTTTACACCGTTCCTTCCAGTGGTGTAATGAAACTTGAGTGTGCCCCCTCTGCAAAGTTTATGAAGGGGGCCCCCATGCTCTGGGCCCAGCCAGAAGCTTTCAGGCCAGGGGCCCGCCACCCGTGCACAGTGCGGAGGCGGCCTCCTGGAGCTCACCACTCCCCTCCCACCCCACCTCCGCACTGCGAGGGCTGCGGGAGCTATTGTTACGTCACTGGTTCTTTCAGCGGTTACTGTGTTTTTAAGTAGGCGGCTCCCCTGGCACTAGAGGGAGACGCGGAGCCCTCCACCACAGCAAAGTTTATCAGTCGGCACTATCAGTGCTCCAGCAGGGGCACGTCTGGCTCCTTCTGCAGGGAGCCGAGGACACCGCCTCCATCCTTGCCCCCAAAATGACACACATGGGCTGATCCCTGTCCACTTTATGATTGTTTTGGCCGCTAAATACAAATAAGAGGGCAATGTTTAGCAGCTTCGACTGTTGTCCCCCTTCCCCCCCCCTAGAATCTATAGTATCCGATGGTTGAAATTTGCTCGCATGCGTTGGGTGACTTTTACTCTTGGAGCAGATATTTGAGTCCTCAGGATTCACAGTGCATCCGGGTAGTACTACAGGAAATCTAAACTCCTAGTCGAATGCATAAAATGTATCAAACGCAGAATTACCACCAGGTAGGAAACTCTGGGGCAGATTTACAAGCCCTTTGCAACACTTTTGCGCTGCCATTGCGTCATCTAGTGAGATGCGTCAGGTTGTAAAGCCTGGCTTGACATTATACCTGCATCAGGTATAATGTATGCAGGGTAGGCGTTCCCATGCAGGAAAGCCTCGTAAAAGTGACGCAGTGAAATCTACAAGATTTCCCTGCGTGACTTTTAGGATGCCACTGCCTCAAAACATTACACCTGCTTGAAGCAGGCATAAGGAGTGACACAGTGTATTGGTAATAGGCCTCAACTCGCATTGCTGGAGTTGCATTGTGCTTGCGACACAACTCCAGCAATGCGTGACTTTACCGCCAACAGATGTGCCAGAATTTCTGATGCATCTGTCAATCCTTGTGCCATAGTGCACCGTATTGTAAATACGGCGCATCTATGGTGGTGCAAGGGTTTTTCACGCAGGCGCAGGGAAACTGATGCATCTTGTAAATCTGCACCTCTGAATCCATAATTGTGACACAAGTCATCTTAACCATAATAAACATTTTTTACTGCCATGAAGAAACACATCTCTCTCTCGAAGAAGAAGAATACACAAGTCGGTGCTTTCTTCCATTTTAAAATGCATAATTACACCACTCAAAAATTCGGAAAGTACCGTTCAACTTAAGTAGGCAACAATTTCACGATTTTAGTAATGAGCAATAGCTTTAAATACAACATTATATTCAGTACCACCAGTACCCAACAGTAGTGTGCTGGCGATCACCTGAGAGCTTCCGAATATCAGCCGAGCTTCATGGAAGATACATTTCAAAAATAGAAAACTCATGAATTAATTACACTCTCGACTCAAAAAATCATAAAATAAATAGCACTGTCTGATTATTTTCTTTTGCCACTCGACTTCCTGTTGCAACAATTGTGTTTCTCGTTGCTGGTGCTTTGAGCCTGTTGCACCTGGGTGTGCTAAAAGACGTTTCTTCTTAATACTGGTCAGACTGGTCGCAGTTATTGCCTTGTTAAAAGAGGGGGATGATTTTACAGCGGAGCTCCCAGTGATTTGTGGGCTTTGAAATATTGAGATCGATGGACAAGGAGCAGAGTCCACAGCACATTAGGACATTAGCAGCAGTGGTTGTAATTCTCCAATAAGAGTGATTAATGGAGCCTCTAGAAATATGCTTCCCATCTGGTCTAGATGGAGCAAACTAACCTCGACTTAATCAATCATCCTTATCTAAGTACCTCCGCACTACCACGTGAAAACAACTGTCCCAGTTGTTGTTGGTGTACACGAGAGCAGGCTGGCTTCGAGCTCCACATCAGGCTTGGCTTGTGGTCCTAATTTAGGCTCGCAAATAAGGTTTCGACAAAAAACTATAAGACAGAGTGGTAACTTCAGAGCAATTTATTTCGTGTGTATTTTAGTGTAAACTCTGAGGTGTTCACAATGGTTACCTGTGAATAGCACTTTGAATGAATTATTTATGAGTACGTGAAGGTTGCCTAGAGAACATGGATTAAAAATAGTGGCCTCAGTCAGCCATAGTGTACCTTGTCTGCTAGTAAATTTGCTCTGAGGCTTTAGTCCACCCTCTAGGTCTTTGTTCAAACATGGTAGCGCGAGCACAGCATTTCTTGCTACTGCTACGTCAATTAGGTGAATACAATGAAGCCCATATTGAACCAGATAAATAAAATCAAGCTCATATTGAACCTGTTGCTTGACACCAAGTGCAAGCTTGAATTTTCGATTGCAGCTATATAATAATGAGGACAAAACCACAACCTTTGCTCTTGCAGGCAGATATACAATGAGGCCTTTTCACAGTGGTACATATACACATGAAAATGTACTCAAGTGTAAATCTACTACTGCACCTAGTGGTACACGTTTTTACTTTTAACTCTTTCCGAGTGTTAAGCTTCTTCTAAGTGCAGACTTGCATGTATCCACTCCCTGGTGCAACGTCTTAGAAGACGATTTACTATCATAAAGTTACTACTCATAACTTTTCACACATAGGTGGAGGTCTCTCCCACCGGGGTGAAGCTCTCACTCTGCTAAAGTGTAGCAACATTTATTACATTTCATTAAACTTTACAAAACAATATACATATGTTATTATAGAATATTAACATGAAATATTTTTTTAAATCTAGAATTAGTCATAACATTTTGCAGCACAGAAACTTTTATGTGTATGATATAATTAAATATTTACAATATATGTATTTAATTTAAATATAATATTCCAAAAGAATGCATTACAAATCCCACTCTTACATTTTTAATTTGTATTATGGATTAACATTTTTTTAACGTTCATAGAACTATTTTGAAATAGTCGCTGTATAGAAAAGATAACAGAGGTGGACACAAAGTCTCCGTATGTGAGCTTGTGATTTGTGATAGTGCCAGTGTCGTTATGGATAAGTCAGAGTTTCCGAAGAAAAAACACTTTTATGTTTTCTTAACAGCTTTAGCTCTGTTTGACAAATTTGAGCTAAACTTTCCAAAAAAAGTACACCCACCTTGGGTCCTTCATTGCAAAATTTGGCCAGAACAGTCAAGCAGGGGCAAAGAAAAAGAGGTCGGAGAGGTCACCAAAGTGCCATTTTCCATTGCAGTTCCATATGATTCTTTGCTGTTCGATACAGAAAATAATGGCTAAAATAATTGCACCAAATTTGGCAATATGGTAGTGTAGGAGAGTAGGATCTGCTTCTTATGGTTATCCCCAGTTTTTGCTGATGTTTCACTGTTTTTCGACTCTAGTCTGGCTAAGACCCTGCTATTCAGGGCCCCAGCCTAGCTGCTTCCTCTCTAAATTGGTTGCATGAACTCTAGGTACCCTCCAGATTGGATTCTGGGGTACACTTATTAGTCCCTATTATAGGGTATACTATGTACCCAGGGCATAGGTACCCCAGAGGCCTACCAGTGGCTGCAGCATGTATTATGCCACCCCTGGGAAGCCTTCCAAAATGACACCACAGGTCTGCTACTGCATGCATGCACCCCTTACTGAGATATAGGTTCCCTATATCTCTCCATATCACTGCACATGTAAACCTATAAGTCACCCCTATGGCAGGCCTTAACAATCCTGAAGGCAGGGCGCTGGGTTTCATGTGAGAGGGTACCCATGCATGAGCAGAGCCCCTCTGCAGCTTTCGGAACCTTTATTCCCGTGGTTGTTTGTGATGCAGCCAAACCATATACTCTTAAGTGCATTATAACCAAACGGTAAATGCTAACTTTAAAATGGTTGCATGGAAACATGTCGTGTTTGGTGTCAAACAACTTGGAATCATACCCCCACACCAGTAACTGGTCTGGGAGTATGATACCACCCTTCTAGAGGGAGAGACATGACAGCACCGGTATACCCGGTACCAGCTAACAGAGCCCTGGCATCATAAAATGGATGCTGCCAGCCACAGACACGAGTCTGCCCTCCTGCTGCTGGAGGAAACTCCGGCAAGGGAGGCCTGGACAATTGGTTTCCTGTCACAGGGAGGTGTGACCACCTCTCAGACAGGCTTTAGTGTATTCGGGCTGGGAGGGTGCACTCCAAGAGTGCTTTGAAGTCTGAACTGGGGGCACATTTGGTATCCATGTGCATAGTCCAGCTAAAACTGGTTTCAGAGGCTACCAGTCCCTGCTCTGGCATGAAACTGGACAATGGAAATTGGTGTTGCCACCCCTCTTTCCTGACCCTCCCATAGGTGGGTCCATAGAGTTTGTCCCACCCCTTCTTTGGGTATGAGATAGGAACCCCTGGCTACAGGACTTTAGATTTACCTGGACGAAACTCTGACACATAATCCTGGAACTTCAATGATTTACAAGGCGCTAGATGACTGAAGAATCTCCCTTGGAGTAAAGGAGTTACTCCCCTGCAAGGCAGGCACCTAAGACGCATCTGACCAGTTTGCATCACCGAAGCTCCCGCCGGACTCCGAAGAATTTGCAAAACAGGAGGTGGGTTCCCAGACTTCAAAGAGGCCGACCCAAGCTCACAGCAAAGCTGAGACCCGTAGCCCTCATGGGGACCATGGAACCGGAACCCCTGGACACTGTGCACATTTGCAAGTGCAGATGCTTCTCGTCAATCCTTGAGGCTGTGCTTTGGGCTACTTGTAGTCCATTCTCCGAGCAATGTCTCCGTCAAAGATTACTGGCCTACACTCACCGAGTGTCCCGTGGGCTGGTATTGTGTGATTGCTCTTGAGGTCCCTTTGCGAACCCTGGTCCATCGACTGGTGGGTCTCTGTGAAGGCAACTCTATCTTTCATTGGGCTTACCTGGTTTCTCCAGACATGCCCTGACTCTCCATCACATGGGGAGTCCCCAGGACCTTTCTGGTCTGCACTGAAGCATCTTTTCTTTTCCTGCGTGGGTTGCTGTTGCCAAGGCTTGTTGGGTTCAATCCGAGCACCGACACCGCAGCACTCGACATCCTTTATGGGACAGCTTGAATCCAGCTTCTGCTCATCGTCGACGCCTCCTGGTCCTCTTGGCTGCAGAGTCAAGCTTCACCTCTTTGCACCTGAAACACCCGAAATCGGTGAGCATTCGTCTATCGTGCCCCTGGTCACTGGCAAGTGACCCAGACTCTGTCCCCTCTGCTTTCAGGTTCTTTTGATCTTTGATCCAGGCTTGGATCACACCAGACACTTTTCTTCTTCCCGGCAGCAGCACTTTGCAGCCGATCGCCATTGAAATCAACGACGATTCCCGACGCCATTTGACACCTATGCACCCATCTTTCCTGGGTGAGGTAATTCGAGTACTCCGGTGCTCCTGTGGGTGTTGGCCCTAGAACCTCCTAAGTTTAAAGGGGTTTGCTCAAAGTCCTCTCCTAAGTGTCCTTAACTTCTAAAATTCCAACCGCAACTTTCCCATAGAATAGTACGGGGCTCGCGCCTGTGTTCTCACACTGCACGCGTCCCCGTGGGTCTCCTGTGTCACTACCTTGGTTTCTGGCTATAGTCTGGCTGGGACCCTGCTAATCAGGGCCCCAGCCTCTCAGATGCGTCTGAGCTGGGTGTGGGAGCTGTACTGTCTCAACTGAATGATGAAGGTCAAGACCAGCCAGTAGCTTTTATAAGCAGAAGGCTGACCCCTAGAGACAAACGTTGGTCAGCTATAGAGAGGGAGGCCTTTGCTGTGGTGTGGGCCCTGAAGAAGCTGAGGCCATACTTGTTTGGCACTCACTTCATAGTTCAGACTGACCACAAGCCCCTCCTATGGCTCAAACAGATGAAAGGTGAAAACCCAAAACTTTTAAGGTGGTCCATTTCCCTACAGGGTATGGACTATACAATGGAACATAGACCTGGGACCCAACATGCCAATGCAGATGAACTCTCAAGGTATTTCCAGTTAGAACACGAAGACTCAACTGGTCAAGGTTAGTTTAGTGTCCCTGCATTTGGGGGGGGGGGTTGTGTAGGAGAGTAGAATCTGCACTTATGTTGCACCCACTTTTTTTCTGATGTTAACACTGGTTTCTGGCTATAGTCTGGCTGGGACCCTGCTAATCAGGGCCCCAGCCTCTCTGTTCTCTCTAAACAACTTGGAGTGCATATTAGACGCACTAGTGATTGGATACTGTGGTACCTTATGAGCCCCTAGTATATGGTACCTTAGGTACCAAGGGCATAGGTACTTCACAGGCCTAACAGGGGCTGAAACATGTATTATGCCACCCCTGGGAAGCAGACTAAATCTGAGACCCCAGGCCTGCTACTGCAGCCTGGGTGAGGTAGTGTTAGCACTCCTCACTGAGGTATAGGTTCCCTATATCTCACCTTACACACACATATAAACCTATCAGTCACCCCTAAGGCAGGCCCTATTAATCCTGAGGGCAGGGTGCTTGGTTTCCATATGAGGGGGTGCCGCTGCCTGAGAGGGCCCCTCTGCAGCTCTCAGAGTCCATTCTCTGTGGCTGTTTGTGGATGCGGTTAAACCATATACTCTTAAGTGCATTATAACCTAGCGGTAAATGCTAACTTAGAGATGGCTGCATCAAAACATGTCGTGTTTGGTGTCAACCGCTTTGGAATCATACCCCCACACCAGTAACTGGTGTGGGAGTATGATCCCACCCTTCTAGAGGGATAGATATGTACCCACTGTGGAAACACAGTAGAGTCCTGAAGAGCCCTCGCATCACAAAATGGATGCCACCAGCACAGACACTGGGCTGCCCTCCTGCTGCTGACCGAAACTCGCAGTGGAGGAGGCCCAACAATAGGCATCCTGTCAGAGAGGTGTAACCACCTTCCAGACAGGATTTAGTGTATTGGGGCTGGGTGGGTGCACTCCTAGAGTGCTTTGAAGTCCTTCACTGGGGGAGCAGTAGGCTCCTCTCTGCATATGCCAGCTCAAACCGGTTCAGGGGCTACCAGCCTCTGCTCTGGCATGAAACTGAACAAAGGGAAGTGGGTGTAGCCACCCACTCCCCTGACCCTCCCATAGGAATGGTCATAGAGGTAGTCCCTCCCTTCCTTGTAGTATAAGTTAGGGAACCCTTGCCATTGCAAACTAGATATTCCTGGACGACGGTCTGAAGAAGAATCCTGGACCTTCGACGTTCCACTACCTTTGGAAGACTAAAGAATCTCCCTTGGAGTCAAGGAGTGACTCACCTGTTTGTCAGGCACTAAAACTTTGCATCAATGGTCGCAAACTTTCCCACTCCCGCTGGAGTCTGAAGTCCCCGCAGCCCCGGATGTGGATTTCCTGACTTCTCGACGGCAATCGTGAGTCCCCATCGATGCTGAGGCAAGTGGACCCACGAGTGACGAGGAACAGCAATACCCGGGTACCGTGCACTATTGTTGAGTGCAACCCCTTCACGACATTCTACGAACTTGTGCATTAGACCACGTGTGGTTCAAACCTCCAGCAGGATTTCCTCCGAAGATCGGAGGCCTACCTTGTCCCGAGTGACCGTGGGCTCCTGGTGAGTGAATCCTCCCGAGGCGTCTTTGCGATCCCTTGCCGGTTGGCTTATGGGTCCCATGAAGACTTTTCTACAGAACCAAAGGACTCCCCTGGTTGCTCCAGGCCTGCCCTGACTTACCTTCTCTGGGTGAGTCCCTCAGACCTTGCTGGTCTGCACTGCTGACTTCTTCCACTTTCCACGAGACTTGTGGTTGCCAAGGCTTGTTGGCTCCTATCCAGTTACCGACACCTCAGTAAGCTGCAGCCTTTGTGGCACACGTGGAATCCATCTCCTGTTTGTCGTCGACACCTCCTGGACCTCGTGGCTGAAGAGTCAAGATACGCATGATCACCTAAAATCACCCGATGACTGTGGGCATCCAGCTTCCTTGCCCCGGGTCACTGCCAAGTGACTTTGAACACTGTCCCTTCTGCTTTCAGGTCTTCTTTCTTCTGAATCCAGCCTTGGATTCCACTGGACACTTCTCCTGTCTTCACAAGCAGCAAGTCTTCTTTGGCTCCCTTTGAAAACGACGCCGCAACCCGACACCAAAAGACACCTATAGCACCCGGCTTCCCTGGGTGAGGTAACCCCAGCAATACGGTGCTGCTGTGGGTGTTGGCTCTAGAACTACTCACCCTGTAAGTGACTTGCTTGTAGACTCTCCCGAAGTATCCTAAAACTTTAAAATTCCAACCGTGACTTGCTCCATTGAAGTCTATTGGAATCCGCGGCTGTGTTCTCACAGTGCAGGCGTCTCCCGTGGGTCCTTTACTTACCTGCCTTGGGTAGATTAGTGAGGCCCCAGCGCTTCTACAGGCCCTAGGCCTTGTCCCCTCGCAAGTCAATCTTCCTAAGTCTCTTTTTTAGTATATGGTCTGGTATGCCCCTAGGGCCCCAGCCATATTTGTGCTTAACTTGTTGTGAGCTGTTGATTTGTGCATATGTCCTCGACCTCTAATCTCATAAAGAGATTAGTAGAGTGTGTTAGAAATAAATACAGATATATTATATATATACCTGTGTAGTGTCCTTTCATTTAGTAATTCAAGAGATTATAAAGTAAAACAAGCTGCTTTACATTCCTCTAAAGACTTAGCCTGAAGGCTGCTCTCCACAGCTACCACTAGGATAGCTTTCTTTAAAAGGTTGTCTTAAACCTATCTACCATAAGAGTCGAATTGTACTGGTGCAAGGTGGCCACTTTGACTAGTGACCAGCATATACCAGGCCAACTTCTCACATTGGTGGGCAGTGTGTGGGATTCCAGTTTGCCATTGTTTTACCAGAAAATCTCTATTTGAATTACTAACTGAAAACCACAATAGGTACTCAAGGCACATATAAAGTCAAGCTTAGTATCAATAAGTTCTACTGCACTTAGAGATGTGTGTCAAGGGATAGCACACCCTTCCTACAGCTCAAGCTAGGATCAGTAGGCCACAAACTAGTGTAGGTAGTACAACACGGCACCACACTAGAATGTCCTTAAGGGCTGGAGCCAGTGGGTCCACCCAACCTCAGTATAAGGACATGACTTTCTTTGACTTGAAAGCCATGTGTGCTGCAAGGCACCTGAGGATAGGACAGAGTCCCTCCACACTTCACCTGATAGATCTGCTCACAGCAGATGATCTTAGATTAGCTCTAGGAGCTAAGGGGTCTGATTTAGGGGGTGGGTCAGCTATAGTCTCTGGGTCAGATGATGAAAATCAAGATGACCTGGACTCTGTGGTTGATGGGCCAGACCCACAAGGGTCTGAAAAGGACCGAGGAATTCTAGCCAAGAGAACTGACAGGGTGGAGGAGAGGCCTAGGTCCCTTTCTAGGGAATCTGACCACTCCTATCACTCTGGCAGGGAATCTGTCCTGCAGAGGAACTCATACCTTCCTAGAAGGGAGAACTCCTCTGACAGAATGTACAAACTGCTGCAGTATGGGAAAGCAAGATTTGCCCTCAAGGCCAAGCAGTTGGCATTAGACAGAGAAGCCTTGGAGCTCCAGAGAGCTTCTAGAAGAGAGGAGTTAGAACCCCCTGGTGGCAGCAACAGTGTCCCTAGACTCAGAGAATATATTCCAGACCATAGGAACCTGAGCAAGGTTATTCCTCCCTACCAGAGTGGGGATGATATCCACAAATGGATAACTGCTATAGAAAGGGCCTGTAGAGTACAACAGGCCCCCAAAAGCAGTGGGCAGCAATCTTGTGGCTCTCCTTTTCAGATAAAGGTAGAGACAAGCTCCTCACTGTTAGAGAAGAGGATGCTGATGACTAGGAAGTCCTGAAGAGTGCACTAATAGATGGGTTTGGCTTAACCACTGAGCAGTACAGGTTGAATCAGAGACACCCAGAAAGCACAGACTCAGGACTGGACTGACTTTGTAGATTGTGCAACCAAGGATCTGGAGGGTTGGCTGGTTGGTAGTAGAGTTACCGATTTTAAGGGATTGTATAATCTTATGATGAGAGAACAGATCCTTAATAATTGCCAGAACCAGTTGTTGCATCAGTACCTGGTGGACTCTGATCTGACCTCTCCCCAAGAATTGGGAAAGAACCCAGACAAATGGGTCAGAACCAGGGTGAGGCAGAAAACCCAGAACCAAGGGGGTGACACTAAGAAGCAGGATTCTAAGGGCTCTGAGAAAGGTGGGGATAAGTCAAATGACCAGAATTCTTCACAAGGGCCCCAAAAATCTGCATCTGGTGGGGATTCACAATCCAACAAAGGAAAAGGCCAAAAGAAGCCCTGGTGCAAATTCTATAAACAGAAAGGGCACTGGACGTCTGATTGTACCAAGTCCAAAGACCAAACCACCACCACTCCTGCCCCTAAGGCATCTGTTCCCCCTAGTACAGCTACTGGTGGAGGTGGTAATCATAATAAGGGTGTAGTAGGGTTGACCCTGGGTTCTGAAGTGGACTCTGGCCTAGTCAGAGTACCCACTCAGGCACTGCTGATTTGCGATGGAGACATTGATATGTCATTCCTAGTGAGCCCCAGTAATCTGGGCAAATATAAACAGCAGCCTGTAATAAATGGCAAACAGGCTTTGGCATTCAGGGACACAGGTGCTAGTGTCACCATGGTGGCAGAGGATCTTGTGGACCGTGGGCGGATCATCCTGGGTGAAATGTACCAGGTTACCAATGCAAGCAATGTCAGGACCAACCATAGTCTAGCAGTTGTGAATTTCTCCTGGGGAGGGGTAAATGGCCTCAAGAAAGTAGTAGTCAGTGCAGACCTCCCTGTCGAATGTCTATTGGGTAATGATCTAGAGACTTCAGCCTGGTCTGAAGTAGAGTTATGGACTCATGCTGAGATGTTGGGCATACCTGCAGAGGTATTTGCTGTGACCAGGTCACAGGCCAAAATGCATCAAACTGAACCAGCTCTGGATCCGGAAACTATGGACCAGGTGCTACCCAAGAAGAGGAGCAGTAGGGTTAAGGCAGTGCCTTCCCCTCTGTCTAAGATCACAGATTCACCTCTTGAGGGAGGTGAAGCAGATGCTGAAGAAGGAACTGCTCCAGAGGGACTTGAGCCTGATCAGGTTGAGTTATTGGGGGCAGGGGGGCTTCTAGGGAAGATCTGAGTGAGGAGCAACAGTGCTGTCCCTCCCTTGAACCCCTCAGACAGGAGGCTGCTGCTGAGGCTGCTGGGAGTGCTAGTGGGTCCAATAAAGTTATTGGGATGAGGGACTTCTATATTCTGAGGCTAGAGATCCAACCCCTGGAGCCACCAGGAGGTTGGTAATGCCTCAGAAGTTTATGGGGTTCCTCTTGACCCTAGCAGATGACATCCCTTTAGCAGGACACTTGGGCCAAAACAAGACCTGGGATAGGCTTGTTCCACAGTTTCATTGGCCACATATGTCAGAGGACACCAAGGAGTTTTGTCGCTCCTGTTCCACTTGCCAAGCCAGTGGCAAGTCAGGTGGCGCAACAAAGGCCCCCCTGATACCACTACCTGTGGTGGGGGTACCCTTTGAAAGGGTAGGGATTGACATTGTTGGTCCTCTTGACCCTCCAACAGCATCTGGGCACAGGTTTATCCTGGTGGTAGTGGATCATGCCACCAGGTACCCAGAAGCAATTTTCCTGAGGACCACCACAGCCCCTGTGGTGGCAAGAGCCCTCATTGGAGTTTTTTCCAGAGTGGGTTTCCGAAAGGAGATCATATCTGACAGAGGTACCAACTTCATGTCAGGATATCTAAAAGCAATGTGGAAGGAGTGTGGTGTAACTTATAAATTCACTACTCCCTATCACCCACAATGCAATGGGTTAGTTGAACGTTTCAACAAAACCCTAAGGGGAATGATTAAAGGCCTCCCAGAAAAGCTTAGGCGAAAATGGGACCTTTTACTTCCCTGCCTTCTGTTTGCACACAGAGAGGTTCCACAGAAGGGGGTTGGTTACAGCCCATTTGAACTTCTGTTTGGGCATCCTGTAAGAGGTCCATTATGTTTGGTGAAGGAGGGCTGGGAGTTACCTCTCAAACCTCCCAAACAGGATGTGATGGACTATGTACTTGTTCTCTGCTCCAGGATGGCCGAATACATGAAGAAGGCAACTAAAAACCTGGAGGCCAGCCAAGAACTGCAAAAAACTTGGCATGACCTAAAGGCTGTGCTGACTGTGTACTAGCCAGGACAGAAAGTGTGGGTGTTGGAGCATGTGGCCCCAGCAGCTCTTCAAGACAAGTGGAGTGGCCCCCATACAATTGTTGAGCAAAAGGGAGAAGTCACCTACCTGGTGAATCTTGGAACTCCCAGGAACCCCCTTAGGGTGCTCCATGTCAACAGATTGAAACCATATGTTGACAGGGCTGACAAGGGCTTGCTCATGGCATCTGACGAGGAACAGGAGGAGGAGAGTGACCTTCTCCCTGACCTGCTCTCACAGAACCCTGATGATGGGTCAGTAGATGGTATTGCTTTGGCAAGCAGCCTCACTGACCATCAGCAAACTGAATGCAGACAAGTTCTGCAACAGTATAGACATATGTTTAGCCTGACCCCTAGTCAGACTTCCTGGTGCACCCATGAGGTGGACACTGGAGACAGTCTGCCTGTCAAGAGTAAAATCTACAGGCAACCTAACCATGTCAGGGACTGTATCAGGACTGAAGTCCAGAAAATATTGGAACTAGGTGTGATTGAGCCTTCAGATAGCCCTTGGGCTTGTCCAGTAGTCCTAGTACCCAAACCTCATACCCAGGGAGGTAAGAAAGAAATGAGGTTTTGTGTAGACTACAGAGGCCTCAATGCAGTCACCAGGCTGATGCCTATCCAATTCCCAGGGCAGATGAACTGATTGATACTTTGGCCTCAGCCAAGTATCTGAGTACATTTGACCTAACAGCTGGCTACTGGCAGATCAGGTTAGCTGAGGATGCCAAAGTCAAAACAGCATTTTCAACCCCTGGTGGGCACTTTCACTTTGTGGTGATGCCCTTTGGTTTGAAGAATGCACCTGACACTTTTCAGAGGTTGGTGAATAACGTTCTGACAGGGATGGAAACTTATTGCTCAGCTTATCTTGATGATATTGCTGTCTTCAGTTCCTCCTGGCAGGATCACCTGGTCCACCTCAGAAATGTTTTGGAGGCTCTGCAAAAAGCAGGCCTCACCATCAAGGCCACTAAGTGCCAGATAGGGCAGAGTCAGGTTGTGTACCTGGGCCACCTTGTAGGTGGAGGCCAGGTTCAGCCTTTACAGCGCAAAATCCAAACCATCATGGAATGGGTTGCTCCAACCACCCAGGCACAGGTGAGAGCCTTTTTAGGCCTGACTGGGTACTATGGGAGGTTTGTTAAGGGATATGGATCTATAGAGACCCCCTTAAATGATCTTACCTCAAAGAAAATGCCAAAAAAGGGTTAGTGGACAGCTAGCTGTCAGAAGGCATTTGAAGACCTAAAGCAAGCCATATGCACTTCCCCCATCTTACAGAGTCCAGACTACACCAAAAAGTTCATTGTCCAAACAGATGCGTCTGAGCTGGGTGTGGGAGCTGTACTGTCTCAACTGAATGATGAAGGTCAAGACCAGCCAGTAGCTTTTATAAGCAGAAGGCTGACCCCTAGAGACAAACGTTGGTCAGCTATAGAGAGGGAGGCCTTTGCTGTGGTGTGGGCCCTGAAGAAGCTGAGGCCATACTTGTTTGGCACTCACTTCATAGTTCAGACTGACCACAAGCCCCTCCTATGGCTCAAACAGATGAAAGGTGAAAACCCAAAACTTTTAAGGTGGTCCATTTCCCTACAGGGTATGGACTATACAATGGAACATAGACCTGGGACCCAACATGTGAGGAACTTCGATTTTCGATCACGATCGAATCGACCCGCCATTTTGTAACCCGCCGCCATTTTGTGTTGCCATCACTCAGGCAGCACGGCGAACGAAGTCTATTCTGCCTTTCCCGTAGCTTGGTGTCAAAATACGTCCTCGGCCTTGTTTGCGAGGCTGGTGTTTGGACTAGCCGAGTACACTAATCCGTGTCTGGCTCTCCTAAATCCCTGTTTCAACTATCTGTAGGCTCACACCATTCTTTCCTGATCATATCTTATCGACTGGCCTTCACTGTCTCCTGCTAGCATTCTCTTGTGTCATGCCCGTCCTCCAATACACACAAACGTATCACCACCTGCAAGTCTGTTAATGAATCAGTTCGGGGGTGGGATGACAAACATAGTTGGAGGAGCGGACTCTTCGAGACATCTGATCTTTTTGTTTTCGAACCTTTCTTACTGGTTCTGCTTTGTTTTCCACTTACCCTATTGGCTCTTTTCTTCTTTGCTTGGGGCGTGTGTTTCGTTAATAATTCTGTATTGTATAGTATTTAATCTGATGCGCCACAGAGTGAAGTGGCAGTCTCCTGAGAACCTACTTTGTGTACTTCTAGGATAACTGTACTAGCTGCAGCTAAATAAATCCAATCTTCTAACGCTGACAGAGTGTCCTGTGTCTCTGTGTAACAAAGCAGGTGAACCCAGAAGACGGAGGGCGTACCCTGCGCCGCCAGGTCCAAAAGGTTCTGGTTCTTCACATGCCAATGCAGATGAACTCTCAAGGTATTTCCAGTTAGAACACGAAGACTCAACTGGTCAATGTTAGTTTAGTGTCCCTGCATTTGGGGGGGGGGTTGTGTAGGAGAGTAGGATCTGCACTTATGTTGCACCCACTTTTTTTCTGATGTTAACACTGGTTTCTGGTTATAGTCTGGCTGGGACCCTGCTAATCAGGGCCCCAGCCTCTCTGTTCTCTCTAAACAACTTGGAGTGCATATTAGATGCACTAGTGATTGGATACTGTGGTACCTTATGAGCCCCTAGTATATGGTACCTTTGGTACCAGGGGCATAGGTACTTCACAGGCCTACCAGGGGCTGAAGCAAGTATTATGCCACCCCTGGGAAGCAGACTAAATCTGACACCACAGGCCTGCTACTGCAGCCAGGGTGAGGTAGTGTTAGCACTCCTCACTGAGGTATAGGTTCCCTACATCTCACCTTACGCGCTCTCGAGTTTGGTGCCATCATTTGTGAAACACTTACCTGCCGTGAGGGGAACGGCCATTCAGCGGGGAGAACTTGATCCTTTTGCACACGAACTTCGCCGCCGTGAGGGGAACGGCCAACGCGAACCACATTTCCCAGCATCCCCTGCTATTGGCGCTCACTGCTGACGACGCTTGGTGCGGCGGAACACTATTTAGGCTGACAGGTGCCCTCGCAGTGTGGGACGCACATGGGCAGCGCCCGGGCGAAGCCTGGGCCAAGGGCGGGCCCTCTGTGGCCCTCAGAGGCCAGAGGAGGCTGGGCTGGGCCACGGACCTTGGCTCCGTCTCAAAGATCCCATAATCGATGTGAGTCTCTCATATTTGTCATTAGAGTAAAGTGCCTGTGTTTACTTATTTTTGTTATTCGTATTGAATTGTGACATATAGGCAAGTTGGACCATGTCTAAGTCTAAGACCGACAAGACTGTATCCGGGCTAGGAGCCATGGACAACTACCTGGTCAAAAAAGTGAACCAAATTAATAATGAGCGTAGGGCCTCACTAGGTCGAGGAGATTACCCTGCTTCACACGTAGAGGTGCCTTTCCAACCGCCGGTCCAGGCTGTAACTGACATTCTGGAGGGGGGTAATAGGGGAACCATCACGGCTGAAGCACAGGTTCATGCCGATTTAAATGATGTCCTACCTGTAACAATTAATGAATTAGCTGAAGAAGAGCTACTACCTTCCCCTAGACCAGTGAGACTATGCAGAAAGGCACAAATTAAACGTGGGGGGAAGAACAGCAAAAAAAGAACAGAAAAAGCCATTCTGTCTCGAATAGCGCTGTGGCTATAACTGATTGTTACGAAGGTATAAATGTGGTTCGCACAAATCTAAACATAAATATGGAGCAACTTGCCCTTATAATTCATTCTATAGAAGCAAAGATAGAGGCAAAAATTATTGAGCTGATGAAACCCCTGATATCCAAGATAGATATAGTGGCACTAGAAGTCAAGAGATTGGGTGGGCTGCTAGCAACACACCTGGCCTCAGCAGCGGCTGGAATATCTAAGGTGGTGGACAAGAGATCAGTTGCTGAGGGGCAGGGAACTGGTAGAGTAAACTTACAGCAAACTATCCAACCAACATCTGTATTTGAGCCAGCCCCACTTGAGTCTATCCCTTCAACCACTCAGAATATAAAGACCATAGTAGCCCCCTGAGGGAACCCCAGCTCTTACGTATGTAAAGAAAAATCGCCATGCTAACCTCCCTGCTGATTGCGCACCTTATGTGGTTGTTCTTATAAATGTTCCCCCCATTGAGTGCCATCCTCATCAGGCCTACGAGGAATCCCATGACTCACTAAAAAATAGAACAGTATCATGGTTGAATAAAAACTGTGGGTTTCCAGTCACATTTGCTGACCAAATATTGTCAACAAGGAGGGTGAACTGGATTGGAACATCCAGAAAATCAACAAATGGAGACTGTATCATTGTTAATTTTAAGCATCCCCAACATGTTGCCACAGTTTTATTAAGAGCGGCATCTTTAGTCCATAATGTGAATAGTATATGTGTACGCCCACTTGGTTACTTTTATACCCATTTGATTAAAGTCCCACCAAATTCTGGGTCATTTCGACCATTTATTCCTATTCAGCCACCGACCCCTAACGGAGCATACTTGTACAATGTTGGTAATCAGTGTGGGAAAGGGTTCAACATCGTAACGCAGAATAGATTTGATATTCTCTCAGGTTTAGAGTCATGCGATTGACGTGAGGAATTTGTGGGTCAGGAAAATGGGAGTTTGGAGGAAGTGGGATGCGCAGAGATAATCTGGACAAAAACGAGTCAGAATAATGTAATCTCATGGAATATTGCGGGTTTGGGCACTAAAATGGAGGATTGCAACTGGATTAGGTACATTAAGCAGTACCAAATCATCTGCTTGCAGGAGACTTGGTCCATTGACTGTAACCACTTTCTCGAAGGGTACAAGGCTTATTATGTCCCTGCAAAAGCGACTATTAGGGGCAGGCCCAAAGAGGGAATGTTTACATTCATCTCGGTCGCATTATCTTGTAAAGTACGCAGAGTCTCAACAAGCAGTACTGGAATTATTGGTCTAGTTTTAACGGGGGAAAACTGTATGGCCGGTGTGGTTAATTTTTATAATGCTATTAATTTTTGCTCAGCTCCTAGTCAGATAACAGCATTGAATGTCTTCATTAGTAGTTCTATGAAGGACTGTGCCCATAATCTTCTGATTATGGGGGACTTTAATGTCCATCCCTCTGGGGACCCTCTTTTTAAAAGTATCATAGATCTGAACTGTCCACGATCCGCGGATTTTCATTTTGAACATACAATGGAGGGGGAACACTTAAATGATATGCTTAACGATCTGGACTTAACGGCGACAATGGCACTGACTGACCCTACTATGTGTTTTGAGATACCGACCTTTAAGGGTCACGGGAGGGGAACCTTCATTGATTATGTGTTATTGACATCATCAATGCAGTTCTTTGTGGGTTCCTTTACTATTGAAGCCAGTGAGTTCAGTGATCACAACCCACTCACTGTACACATGAGGGGCCCGTGGTTAGTTAAAGAAGGAATGAACTTCTCTTCAGGCAAGGCGAGTATGACAGATGGGAGACGCCGTTTAAGATGGTCTAAGATCACCCCAGATTTGCTATACAAAGAGATTAAAGTCGCCTGTGCAGATGAGATTACGGTTTGTACGCAAGAAGGTGCACAGCCACACAATGTCCTTAATGCCTTTGAAAGTTTAGCGGATAAGGTTTCAAAGTTGCTGTCAGCTCCAGCAAAGAAGTTGGAGATCAAGGGACCTAAATGGTTTAATTATGAATGCTCAAAAGCCGCTAGAAACTTAAGAATAGTACTGGCAGCCAAACCAAGGATAAAGGCAGAAGTTCAGCTATGTCGCAAGATATATAAAACTTCTATCGCCCGACACAAGGAATTCCTTAGGGAAGAGGCATGGAGTGAGATTCTTGATCCCTCTACTCTGCAGTGTAGTACTAGATTCTGGGCAGTGATGAGGAAACCTTTTTTGGTCCAGGAGCCGGGTGACGGCTTAGAATGTCATATTCCTAAGGAGGACTGGGAAGCACACTATAAGAAATTGTTCTGTTGCTCGATGGATGAGTCTCTTAGCTCTGCCTTTTCTGTCAGTGGTGAAACAATTAGCTTCAATAGAGGTGAAGTTATTAAGGGCATTGTGGGTCTAACAGCTGGTAAAGCACCAGGGCCTGATGGGATCCCTCCGGACTTGTACAAGTCCGAGCCTAACTGTTGGGCACCCATATTAGAATCTGTTTTTAATGCTGCTGTGAAAGATGGGTGCCTGCAATCTTGCGGTGTCTCTACAATTGTCCCGGTTTTTAAGAAGGGGGACAAAGGTAGTCCACCCTGTTATAGACCCATCTCACTAATTGACTCTATGGTTAAAATTGTAGGAAGAATTCTATTGCAGCGACTCTCTGACTGGTCAGAGGAAAAAAACATCATGTCCATCTCTCAGTATGGATTTTGTCATGGTTGCTCTACAATAACTCAGTGCCGTAACCTCTTTTTAATGTTAAGTAAGTATACCGTAGCACAAAGAGGCACCATCCATCTCGCCTTCATGGATCTGCCCTCAGCTTTCAACTGTGTAAACAGGGGAAAGCTGTGGCAGTCCATGAGGGAGAAGGGGGTAGATAGTGGTGTGGTTGATTTTCTGGCTGATCTACATAACAACCCCAGAGCTAACGTGAGATACTCTCAAGATCTGAGTGTAACGAATAATTTTAGTATTAGAAAGGGGGTTCGCCAGGGATGTATCTTGGCCCCCTTTCTTTTTAATTTTTATATCAATGAGCTAGATAGCGTGCTACAGAATGTTCCGGCTGACTGTCCTAGAGTCGGTAGGCGGGGAATTCCTATACTTCTGTACGCAGATGATGCGGTTTTAATTACGAGAACTGAGAAGGGACTTCAATCTCTTCTTGATGCTTTTAAATTATTCATGACAGAAAGAGATATTTTGGTTAATAATTCCAAATCATTTGTCATGCAAGTAGGTCAGCAACCAAGGAGGACTTTCACATTTAAAATCGATGAAGCTATAATCCCCTTAACAAAAACGTTCTCTTATCTTGGGGTTCTCTTCAATACCAAACTTACCTGGGCCCCTCATCTCACAAAAAAGAAAGGAGAATTTGTGAGGGTTATTGCTTCTATCATTAATTTTGCTGCCAAATTGGGGAAAAAACCCATTTGTGCCATGTTAAAACTGTATAATGCAAAGTCTGTGGCAACTGCAATTTATGGCAGTGAAATTTGGGGGTATGTTAGTGGTGAGCAACTGCAGATTGCTGATAACTCCTTTTTGAAGCGTCTTTTATGTGTCCCTGCAGGCACGTCAAACCTTGTCGTACATGAAGAGTTAGGGACGCAATATTTAAGTGACATGTTTTCTTTACATCCCTTGACCTGCTGGATTAAATTATGGCTAAATCAGGATATACCACTAACGCATTTGATTGTGAGGGATTTTCTGGGTCAGGACAAGGTAATGTGTACTCCTTGGATAAAAAATTTGAAATCCAACTTTGCTAGGCTGGGCCGTCCAGAACTGTTTGAGTACCCGAGTAAAATTGTAAAAGGGGATTTGGAGCTCATTAAACGGGCCTTCCTCTTGGATAGGAGGACCCGGAGGGAAGGTGCGGAGCTCCAGAAACAAAGCGTGAGGAAATTTGCCATGCTGAAATCCTGTGAAACTACAGAACCGTACCTGACTGGCTCACTGACCTCCGATGAAAAATTTTTGTTGACGAGGTTCAGGTTAAATCTTTTCCATCATCTGTTGATCAGACCAAAAACAGACATTTTTAATAAACCGGCAGCACTCTGCGGCTGCGACGGAAAGTCTCCGCAGGACATGCTGCATTTTATATTTTTATGTAAGTTTTATGAATTCCCACGCAAGCGCTATCTGGTAACTCTTTTAAAAAAACTTGATTTTATACAAATCAGACCGGCACTAATGTACTTACAACTTTTGCATAGAGACAGCATCCTCCAAATGAAGGAATTTTTAAAATTAACTGTTAAACTGAGAAACTGTCTGGACCAGTAATGATTCACTGCGTATTTTGCACTATTTATGTCTTCATCTTTAGTAATGACTTTATTTTGTGGAAGAATGTATAGTTATCCACTTTTGGCACTTTACCTGAAATGTGTTTACTGGTGTTTCTTGTGTGATATGTATTTTATATTGTATATGTACTTTTATGGTTTGTAAATGAACCGAAATAAAGTATTTATTGATTGATTGATTGACTAAATCTGACACCACAGGCCTGCTACTGCAACCAGGGTGAGGTAGTGTTAGCACTCCTCACTGAGGTATAGGTTCCCTATATCTCACCTTACACACACATATAGACCTATCAGTCACCCCTAAGGCAGGCCCTATCAATCCTGAGGGCAGGGTGCTTGGTTTCCATGTGAGGGGGTGCCCCTGTCTGAGCAGGGCCACTCTGCAGCTCTCAGAGTCCATTCTCTGTGGCTGTTTGTGGATGCGGTTAAACCATATACTCTTAAGTGCATTATAACCTAGCAGTAAAGGCTAAATTTGGGAGGCTGCATCAAAACATGTCGTGTTTGGTGTCAAACGCTTTGGAATCATGCCCCCACACCAGTAACTGGTGTGGGAGTATGATCCCACCCTTCTAGAGGGATAGACATGTACCCACTGCGGAAACACGGTAGAATCCTGAAGAGCCCTGGCATCACAAAATGGATGCCACCAGCACAGACACTGGGCTGCCCTCCTGCTGCTGACTGAAACTCGCAGTGGAGGAGGCCCAACAATAGGCATCCTGTCACAGGGAGGCGTAACCATCTTCCAGACAGGATTTAGTGTATTGGGGCTGGGTGGGTGCACTTCTAGAGTGCTTTGAAGTCCTGCACTGGGGGAGCAGTAGGCTCCACTGTGCATATGCCAGCTCAAACCGGTTCAGGGGCTACCAGCCCCTGCTCTGGTGCGATACTGGACAAAGGGAAGTGGGTGTAGCCACCCACTCCCCTGACCCTCCGATAGGAGTGGTCATAGAGCTAGTCCCTCCCTTCCTTGCAGTATAAGTTAGGGAACCCTTGCCATTGCAAACTAGATATCCCTGGACGATGCTCTGAAGAAGGATCCTGGACCTTCGACGTTCCACTACCTTTGGAAGACTGAAGAATCTCCCTTGGATTCAAGGAGTGACTCCCTGCTTGACAGGCACCAAAACTTTGCATCAACGGTCGCAAACTTTCCCGCTCCCACCAGAGTCTGAAGTCTCTGCAGCGCCAGAAGTAGATTTCCTGACTTCTCAATGGCCAGCGTGAGTCCCCAGCGACGCTGAGGCAAGAGGACCCCACGAGTGACGAGGAACAGCAATACCCGGGTACCGTGCACTATTGTCGAGTGCAACCCCTTCACGACATTCTACAAACTTGTGCAATGGACCACGTGTGGTCCAAGCCTCCAGCAGGATTTCCTCTGAGGACCAGAGGCCTACCTCATCCAGAGTGACCGTGGGCTCCTGGTGAGTGAATCCTCCTGAGGCGTCTTTGTGATCCCTTGCCGGTTGGCTTCTGGGTCCCCTGAATACTTTTCTACAGATCCAAAGGGCTCCCCTAGTTGCTCCAGGCCTGCCCTGACTTACCCTTGCTGGGTGAGTCCCTCAGACCTTGCTGGTCTGCACCGCTGACTTCTTCCACTTTCCACAAGACTTGCGGTTTCCAAGGCTTGTTGGCTTCAATCCGGTTGCCGTCACCTCAGTAAGCTGCAGCCTTCGTGGGACACGCCGAATCCAGCTCTTGGTTGTCGTCGATGCCTTCTGGACCTCGTAGCTGAAGAGTCAAGACACCCGTGATCACCTGAAATCACCCGACGACTGTGGGCATCCAGCTTCCTTGCCCCGGGTCACTGCCAAGTGACTTTGAACACTGTCCCTTCTGCTTTCAGGTCTTCTTTCTTCTGAATGCAGCCTTGGATTCCACCGGACACTTCTCCTGTCTTCACCAGCAGCCAGTCTTCTTTGGCTCCCATTGAAAACGACTCCGCGACCCGACACCAAAAGACACCTATGCACCCGGCTTCCCTGGGTGAGGTAACTCCAGCACTATGGTGCTCCTGTGGGTGTTGGCTCTAGAACTACTCACCCTGTAAGTGACTTGCTTGTAGAGTCTCCCGAAGTATCTTAACACTTTAAAATTCCAACCGCGACTTGCTCCATTGAAATCTATTCGGATCCGCGGCTGTGTTCTCACACTGCAGGCGTCTCCCGTGGGTCGTTTATTTACCTGCCTTTGGTAGATTAGTGAGGCCCCAGTGTTTCTACAGGCCCTAGATCTTGTCCCCTCGCAAGTCGATCTTCCTAAGTCTCTTTTTTAGTATTTGGTCTGGTACGCCCCTAGGGCCCCAGCCATATTTTTGCTTAACTTGTTGTGAACTGTTGATTTGTGCATATGTCCTCGACTTCTAATCTCATAAAGAGATTAGGAGAGTGTGTTAGAAATAAATACATATATATTATATATATATATACCTGTGTGGTGTCCTTTCATTTAGTAATTCAAGAGATTATAGGGTAAAACAAGCTGCTTTACATTCCTCTAAAGACTTAGCCTGAAGGCTGCTCTCCACAGCTACCACTAGGATAGCTTTCTTTAAAAGGTTGTCTTAAACCTATCTACCATAAGAGTCAAATTGTACTGGTGCACGGTGGCCACTTTGAGTAGTGACCAGCATATACCAGGCCGACTTCTCACACTTGGGTAGTTCCTTGGTGTCCCAGCGATTCTACGTGCTCTAGGCACTGTGTCTAGTCAAGTCGTTGTTCTTATACCACTTTCTTAACATATGGTTTGGTCTCCCCCTGGGGCCCATTGTGTATTGTGCTATTTACTGTTGTTTTAGAACGGTATTATTGTGTATCTTGGACTCTAATCTCATAAAGAGATTAGTAGTGAGTATTTAGAAATAAATACCTATATTTTATATATACCTTGTGTGGTTCTCCTTTCATTTAGTGATTCAAGAGGTTATAATCTGATAAACCAAGCTGCTTTACACTCCTTCAAGACTTAGCCTGAAGGCAGCTCTCCATAGCTACCACTAGGATAGCTTTCAATAAAGGTTGACTTTAAACCTATTCATCAATTAGGGATGTTTGGACTGGTACAAGTTGCCCACTATAACTAGTGGACAGCATATACCAGGCCAACTTCTCACATTGGTGTGCAGCGGTTGGATTCAAGCTTGCTATTGCTTTACCAGATAATCTCTTTGAGTGACGAACTGAAAACCACTATAGGTACATAGGTACATATAAATCAAGTTTAGAATAACAGTAAGGTCTACGGATCTTAGAGTTGTGTGTCAAGGACTTAGCACACCCTTTCTACAACCCAAGAGAGTTTAGTAGGCCCCACTAGAGTAGGTAGGTGCATACACCACACCACACTAGCTATGTCTTCAAGGGCAGAAGCCAGTGGGCCTCTCCCAACTATGTATGACAATGTCACATACCAAGACTTGAGGACTCTGTGTGCCTCTAGGAAATTGAAGACAGGGAAAAGCCCAACCACACAACATCTCATAAAGTTGTTGCTTTCAGATGACCTCAGGAAGACCCCAGGGTCTGATGAGATAGGCAGAGTGGGTGGGGCAGCAGAAGAGGGAAGGCCAAGAGGTGATATCACCTATGACCTAGAATCTGAAGCTGACCAGGAGGATCAAGATGATTCCAACCTGGAAGAAGCTATCTTTATTGAGGGGGAGAGCCCCAGTAGGCCTCTCTTGACCCCACCTGGAAGGGTTAGCTGTGTACCTAGAAGATCAAGAACTCCTTCTCCGGAGTCTGATCATTCTGATATATCTGTAGGGACTTCTGTCTCTCATGGGACTACTCCTCCTCACCAGAGGGAGTCCTCTTATGCGAGAAAATGCAGACTGCTTTAGTTTGAGAAAGCTAAGCTTAGGATCAAGAGAGAGCAGTTGGCATTAGAAAGGGATTCCCGGGAGCTCCAGAGAGCTTCACAAAGGTGAGGGCTAGAGCCCCCTGGTGGCATCAACAGTGTCCCTAGAGGTAGAGAGTATACTCATTACCATAGGAACCTGAACAAGATTGTCCTTCCCTACCAGAGTGGGGATAACATCCACAAATGGAAAACTGCACTTAAGAGGGCCTGTAAAGTACAGAGGGTCCCCCTGGAGCAGTGGGCAGAAATCTTGTGGCTCTACTTTGCAGACAAAGGTAGAGACAAGCTCCTCACTGTTAGAGAAGAGGATGCTGATAATTACAAAGTCTTGAAGAGTGCTCTGATTGATGGGTTTGGCCTAACCACTGAACAGTACAGGTTGAAGTTCAGAGATACACAAAAGGCACAGAATCAAGACTGGGTTGACTTTGTTGATTGTGCTACTAAGGCTCTGGAGGGCTGGTTGCTTGTCAGTATGGTGTGTGATTTTAAAGGATTGTCCAATTTAATTATGAGGGAGCAGATCCTTAATAATTGTCAAAGTCAGCTGTTGCATCAGTACCTGATGGACTCTGATCTGACCTCTCCCCAAGAATTGGGAAAAAAGGCAGACAAATAGGTCAGAACCAGGGTGAGGCAGAAGGTTCAGAACCAAGGTGGTGACCCCAAGAAGCAAGATTCCAAGAACTCTGATAAGGGTAGGGAAAAAGGTAAAGACCAGAAGTCGTCTCAAGGGCCCCAAAAATCTGCATCTGGGGGGGAGTCACAATCTAACAAAGGAAAAGGCCAAAAGAAACCATGGTGTAAAATCTGTAAGCAGAAAACCCATTGGACAAGTCCAAAGACTCAACTCCAGCCACCATTGCCCCTAAGGCAGCTATTCCCCCTAGTTCAGCTCCAAGTGGTGGTACTCAGAATAAGGGTGTAGTAGGGTTAACCCTGGGTTCTGAGGTGGACTCTGGCCTAGTCAGAGTGCCAACTCAGGCTGTACTGATCTGTGATGGAGGCATGGATATGTCCTCCTTTGTGAGCCCCAGTAATCTGGGCAAATACAGATAGCAGTCTTTAATTAATGGAAAAGAGGCTTTGGCATTCAGGGACACAGAAGCAAGTGTCACAATGGTGACAAAAGATCTTGTTGCTCCTGAGCAGATCATACTTGGTGAAATGTAACAAGTGACCAATGCTAGCAATGTCAGGACAGACCATTCCTTGGCAGTTGTTAATTTTTCCTGGGGAGGGGTAACTGGCCTTTAGAAAGTTGTGGTAAGTGCAGACCTCCCTGTTGAATGCATGTCTGGCAATGACTTGGAAACTTCAGCTTGGGCTGAAGTGGAGCTCAGGACTCATGCAGAAATGTTGGGAATCCCTGCACATGTTTGCTGTGACCAGGTCACAGTAAAAAATGTCAAAAACTGAACAGGCCCTGGATTCTGTAAGAATGGACCAGGTGCCTCCCAAGAAAAGGAGCAGTAGGGGTAAGGCAGTGACTTCCCCCCTGACTCAGAAAGCAGATCAGTCTCTTGAGGAAGATGATCTCAATCTTGAAGAAGGAACTGTCCCAGAGGAGCTTGAACCTGGCCAGGTTGAGTTATTGGGGACAGGAAGCCCTTCCAGGGCAGATCTGAGCCAGGAGCAGCTGAACCCCTCAGAAAGCAAGCTGCTGATGAGGCTGCTGGGAATGCTAGTGGAACACATAAGATATATTTGGATGATGGACTCCAGCATCCCACTGGCACATCATGAACTATAACAAACCAGGATACTACATATCCTCCTTTGTTCCAAAAAGAAAACACAAGGAACACCAAAATTTAGAAATAACAAAAGAGAGAGAGCAGAAGATAGACGCAGGTTAAAGGAACGAGAAAAACGGAAAACACCAGAGAGTAGGGGTAAAACATAATGAAGGGAAATGAGAGAGAGTAAAAAACCTAACTCACCTTCCCTTCCAAAGAAAGGAAAAGAACAGAAACACCAGAGGGCAAAGAATAGAAGGAGAAACCATTAATGGCTGTCCTCTGCATACCCACTGGCCAGGTAGGCATGCAAGAAGGCAGCTCACATCAGGAGAAAAGAAAACGACAGAGAAGAAGAGGAATGCAAATACTCATTCTTCTCCATCAAAAACACGAAGAAAGAATTTACAAATAGAAAACACAACTGGGCTACAGCGTGGAAAACAAAACTAGAACCATTAAAAACGCCCAGAGTAACGTAACCCATGCGCTATGGTGGCTTAAACCATACACCCGCTCTGGGTAAAAACATTTGCATATGCATGGGCAACCTCAAGTGGAGGTAAGGATATGTGCACTGTTAAAAAAAACATAACCAACACTAGACACCTTAGGAAAGGTAAAACGTGCACTGCAGTGAATGCATAAGACATGTAACGTGATGTCCATGTACGGACGCACCTCGACTGGAGGTAAAATGCAATGCACAAGGTGATGAGGAAAGACCCCACAACACACGACAGCAAATTTTGAAATGAAGGGACTAACACCCAACACAAACGAAACAAAGGTGGGACTCACACCCCCTTTAAACAGAAAAACAAATGGGGCTAAAACCCATTCCACATGTAAATTATTGTGAACGTGGGGTAATGGGACTAAAAACCCACTCCCATCCATGACATGACATGAATAAAACATCTGAAACAAGAACATGCGTGAAGAAAGAAAATGGGACTAAAACCCCTGTGCACTGTAATGACGGGATAAAAATCCCTGCGAGACACCATGTTGAGGTATAGACGTTGTGCACTGTGTGACCAGACTAAAACTCTTGTGAAAAAGAGATCGTAAACACTGCTCATATTAAACAAAAAAAAAACAACCTAACTGGTTATGTAGCTTGACTTGTCACACTAAGCACACGGGATGGGCCTGACCTCATACGCAGACGACACTCAGTTGGTTCTGGCCATAAAGGGAGACGGACAGGAAATGGCGGAGAGATTTCAAGATGGGATGATTGCCATAGGCGAGTGGATGGCAAGAAATTGCCTGAAACTCAATTCCGAGAAAACGGAGGTGGTTATCTTCGGCAATCTCTCCCCAGCCTGGTCGGCAACTTGGTGGCCAGCGGCCATGGGCACTCCTCCCTGCCCTACGGCCAAGGTTAGAAACTTGGGTGTCACTTTTGACAACCAGCTCAACTTTATGGCCCATGCGAATAAGGTGGCTGCCAATGCTCACTTTAAGTTGAGAATGGTAGGAAAAATCACTCCTTACTTGCCAGAATCAGCAGCAAAAACACTGGTTTCCTCACTAGTGTTGTCATCTTTGGATTACTGTAACGGTCTGCTGCTCAATGCCCAGAACAGAGTCATAAAAAAACTACAGACAGTGCAGAATGCCGCCGCCCGAGTGCTCTCAAAAAAACCCAGATTTGCTCCCATCTCGGACACGCTTAAACAATACCACTGGTTGTCCATTCACAACCGGGTCAAATTTAAAGTGCTGTGTATTGTCTTTAAATCGCTCCAGGAACTAGGACCCAGATTCCTTAGAGAGCAACTGATCCTCTACAACCCCCCGAGAATGCTCAGATCCACCTCTCTTAAGCAACTGGTGATACAACGCAGTCGAACAACCTCCTGGGGCGATCGCCGCTTTTCAACTGCGGCCCCTAAACTCTGGAACACTCTGCCTATCCACATAAGAACTAGTTCCACTCTCCTTCAGTTCAGAAAAAACCTGAAGACTTGGCTGTTCAATCAGTGATTTCCATCTCCGCATTTCTCTTCCAGGGCGAAACCTCTATGCAATTTCAGCGCCGAGACGCCTAAGGGTAATTGTACGCGCTCTATAAATGGCATTAAATAAATAAATAAATAAATAAATAAGCATTTTTAGAAAACGCAGAGTTAACAACACAGGGGGTTGAAACGCTGTAAAATTGTAACTAGAAAGAATCACTGTAAACTGTAATAAATTATACTTCAAAAATTGGCATACAGATACTGAATGGTGAGACGTTGACCAAGGAGCTTCAAGCTTGCAATGTTTGAAATTATCACTAAATGGCAGCATAGCAGTGAATAAAGCTCGTAAAATTTGAAATTGTCACTAGATGGCAAAATGTTAACAGAACTGGAGAAAAGAAATGTTGCCTCCAATTCCACCTGTTAAAAAAACGAGTCACTACGTTATTTCAAACTCACAGGTGCTCCGATAAGTCAGCTGATCCCACCCACCTGATGTCATCTGGATCCCACCAGGAGCAGCCAGCCAGGCGCTCAGCCCTTCTCCAACTGTGAGTTCCCACTCCCGACATTCCATCTTGCATCATTCAGGCAGCATTCCACTGGCACATCATGAACCATAACAAACCAGGATACTACAGACACCAAGGAGTTTTGTTGCTCCCTTGTCACCTGTCAAGCCAGTGGTAAGGCAGGTGGTACAACAAAGGCCCCCCTGATACCACTACCTGTGGTGGGGGTTCCCTTTGAGAGGGTTGGGATTGACATAGTTGGTCCCATGGACCCTGAAACAGCATCTGGGCACAGGTTTATACTGGTGGTGGTGGACCATGCCACGAGGTATCCAGAGGCTATTCCCCTTAGGACCACTACAGCACCTGTGGTGGCAAGGGCCCTACTTGGAATCTTTTCCAGAGTGAGTTTCCCTAAGGAGGTAGTATCAGACAGGGGTGCAAACTTCATGTCTAGTTACTTAACAGCAATGTGGAAGGGGGGTGGAGTAAATTACAAATATACCACCCCTTATCACCCACAATGCAATGGGTTAGTTGAAAGGTTCAACAAAACCCTAAAGGGCATGATTAAAGGTCTCCAAGAAAAGCTTAGGCGCAGTTGGGACATACTTTTGCCCTGCCTTCTCTTTGCCTACAGAGAGGTTCCAAAGAAGGGGGTTGGTTACAGCCCGTTTGAGCTTCTGTTTGGACATCCAGTTAGGGGTTAATTGTGTCTAGTGAAGGAGGGATGGGAGTTACCTCTCAAACCCCCTAAACAGGATATGGTGGACTATGTACTTGGTCTCCGCTCCAGGATGGCTGAGTACATGAAGAAGGCAACTAAAAACCTTGAGGCTAGCCATGAATTACAAAAGGCCTGGCATGACCAAAAGGCTGTGCTGACTGTTTACCAGCCAGGGCAGAAAGTATTAGTGTTGGAGCCTGTGGCCCCAGCAACCCTCCAAGATAAGTGGAGTGGCTCCCATACCATAGTTGAACAAAAGGGAGAGGTTACCTACATGGTAGACCTTGGAACTCCCAGGAGCCCCCACATGGTGCTCCTTGTCAACAGACTAAAACCATATGTTGACAGGGCTGACATGAGCTTGCTCATAGCTACTGATGAGGGACAGGAGGAAGAGAGTGACCCACTCCCTGACCTGCTCTCTCAGAACCCTGATGATGGATCAGTAGATGGTGTAGCCTTGGCAGGCAGCCTCACTGTCCAGCAACAAACTGACTGCAGAAAAGTTCTCAGCCGGTTCAGACATATGTTCTCACTGACTCCAAGTCAGACTACCTGGTGCACTCATGAAGTGGACACTGGGGACAGTCTGCCTGTTAAAAATAACATTTACAGGCAATCTGATCATGTCAGGGACTGTATCAGGACTGGAGTCCAGAAGATGTTGGATTTGGGCGTTATCAAACCCTTAGAGAGCTCTTGGGCTAGTCCAGTAGTCTTAGTGCCCAAACCTCACAACAAAGATGGCAAGAGAGAGATGGGGTTTTGTGTAGACTGCAGGGGTCTCAATGCAGTCACTCGGACTGATGCCCATCCAATCCCTAGGGCAGATGAGCTGATAGACACTTTGGCCTCAGCCAAGTTTCTTATCACATTTGATCTGACAGCTGGCTACTGGCAGATCAGACTAGCTGATGATGCAAAGCCAAAGACAGCATTTTCTACCCCTAGTGGGCACTACCAGTTTGTGGTGATGCCCTTTGGTTTGAAAAATGCACCTGCCACTTTTCGACAGTTGGTGAATAAATTCCTTACAGGCCTGGAAGCCTATAGTGCAGCATATCTAGATGATATTGCCGTCTTTAGCTCCACCTGGGAGGATCACCTGGTCCACCTGAGAAATGTTTTGGAGGCCCTGCAAAAAGCAGTCCAAACTATCAAGGCCACTCAGTGCCAGATAGGGCAGAATCAGGTTGTGTACCTGGGCCACCTTGTGGGTGGAGGCCAGGTTCAACCATTGCAGAGCAAAATCCAGACCATAATGGACTGGGTTCTTCAACCACCCCGACTCAGGTCAGAACTTTCTTGGGCCTGACTGGGTACTATAGAATATTTGTCAAAGGTTATGGATCCATAGTGAGCCCTTTGAATGCTTTGAATGACTTGACTTCTAAGAAAATGCCCAAAAAAGTTCAGTGGACAGTCATCTGTCAAAAGGGATTTGATGACCAGCTTTTTGCGGCTCCACACGCAGGAGGTTAAATGGCGCACGTCTGAAGTGGACAGGACACCACGATCCTGGTGTCTGAAGCCCCAAAAAGACCGAATGGAGTGAGTTATATCAATTAGATAGGTTACCGCTAGGACTGACGGGACTTTGTGCTCATATCCAAGAAGTGTGGTAGGTAGGATCCACATTGCCCACCACTACCACGTGCAGATAGTGTTATAAATCAAGGTCCTAATGAAATGGAATGGATCAGTATTGACCACTACGCATGAAACATGTCGACCACACTACATGAGATAGATGAGCTCCACTGGACCATAGAGCCAGAGAGCAGCCACTCAGTTTGTTTTTAAGAAGGCGGATTACCAGCCTAATAAAGAGTTTATGTGGACTATCCAACCTTTTTTAACGTCACCCACTTGCACCACATCTACACTGTTCTTTAGGGCCCTCACACCCATGCACCATATGGCAGGAACAAAAGATCTCTGCTAAAGAGCCCCTTAAAGGGTGCCCATTGGGTATTGCAGCGCCGACCCGATGAGGAGCAAGTCCATATGATGAAGCATGACACCTAGCTTGCTGGGTGTGTGAGGGCTCTAGTTCCAACAAGGAGGACTTCCCTCCTAACACCCCCCTTATCTCGTTGTCCGCCCTTTGGGGAACAGCATACCTTTCTTGTTGAATACTGTTTGGGCACGTATGCTGGACCCCGTTATTAGTCCCTTAAGTCCCTCTTCTTTGATAGAGATGACCTGAAGCAGGCCATGTGCACTGCTGCCATTCTGCAAAGTCCTAACTACTCAAAAGAATTCATTGTCCAAACAGATGCATCTGAGTTGGGGGTTGGGGATGTGTTATCACAATTGAATGATAACGGACAGGATTAGCCAGTAGTTTTTATTAGCAGAAGGGCGACCCCCAGAGAAAAACGTTGGTCAGCCATTGAGAGTGAGGCCTTTGCTGGGGTTTGGGCTCTGAAGAAGTTGAGGCCATACTTATTTGGCATTCACTTCTTTGTTCAGACAGACCATAAGCCCCTCTTATGGCTAAAACAGATGAATGGTAAAAACCCCAAACTTTTAAGGTGGTTCCATTTCCCTACAGGGGATGGACTATACAGTGGAACATAGACCTGGGAGTAACCATGCCAATGCAGATGGACTCTCCAGATATTTCCACTTAGAACATAAAGACGCGGGGGAGACAAGATGGCGGATTGACGATGTCTCTGAGAGCCAGCACACAGAGGAGCTCCCGAGGTAATTGACTTAGAGTCTGTCTAAATGCTACGAGAAATACTATGAGAGCGGAGGATGAAAAACTATTTCTCACATAACTAATTATTTCCCATTCTACTCATCAAACGTTTAGTCTGTTAAGCAGTCAGCGGTCGGCGGTGATGCAGGATTACAGACCCACGGGCTGGAAGAATCACTGCGCTGAATCCATCACACTGAATGCAGGCGATCATGTGCATTGGCCCAAGGCGCTTGCCATCCATGCGTCTGGCTGTGTGTTTAGCGGCTCGGCAATCTTCTTCGAGCCTCTGTTTCAGATCCATCCTGCGGCCACAATTATATTCGAACTTCGAAGCACTCCGGATCATGGCTCCGCCTAAAACTACAGCCAGGACTACTCGGGCTGCTAATCGGCTGCCGGTGAGTGTCGCAGGAACCCTGGGGGGTAATCCGGGCAAGGGAGGCATGGAGGCTCAGAGGGTGGATTCCTCTAGCGATGCTACAGGGCTCGGTAAGCCGGTATTACGCTTCCTACAGTCAAGGAAGTCAGCGGAGCTATTTTCTTCAGAGGCTGTAACTGAAGCAAGCACCAACAACAAATTAGCTGAAATCGGGAGTCATGCCATTTGTGAGCAACAAAATAACAAGGTGTTCGTTTCCCCTGGCTCTAGTAAAATAAATAAATCGCAGGAGCCTCATCAGTTTCAACCTCAGTCTATGGAAACTGATAGATCTGATAGTAGTGGAAATTCTGTCCGGACTCCTGAGGCTGCTGTGAGGGAGGTTTCTAATAGTTCTGAGAACCATGGGGAAAGTTTGGATACTTCTCTAAACAGTGGGGATCAATCTTTAGTGTTTGCCGAATTTAAATCTGATGCTGCCAATAAAGGGAAGAAAGAGGTGTTATTCTTAGATGCTATGTCAGGGGGACTGGGTCTGAAGGAAATGTTGACGCCCACCGCTACACTAACAGAATTAGCATCTACGCTTGTTTTTCTTGAAGATGGCGCAGTAGAAACAAGGCCAATAGAGGGCAGTGTCAATAGCACTGACTGTAGTACTTTAGAACAGAACAACAGGTTACCTGAATACAATCCTCTCATTATCTCTGAGGAAAATACTACCCCTACTACCCCCATCAATGATTTAGCATTCGGCATTCATAATATCTCACCTTCTAAATCTCAATCTGGGAGGCCCTCCATGGATCGAGTACAAAAAAAGGGACAGAGCCCCTCAGTACCACAAAACCCAATCGGGACAAGGCAAAAACAAACTCCATGCCCCATGGGTGGTAGAAAAAAAAATATTAAACCTAAAACAATAAAGGACGTGAAAAAGGTTCTTAACGGGTCTTACCAGGTGTTAGGCAATGGGAGGTTGACGCAATCAAAAAATGCTGAAGCGGTTAGTCCCATACAATGGTGGGTCCAAGCAAAAGGTGGGGTCAAAATTCTGATATCTAGGCTGTCGGATGTCGCCTTAGCGGATGATGTCTGCGGGGCACTTAGGCTGTCAGTGGCCGGGGTAGACGACATGGAATCTGGTCTGGAGGCCGCTCCAAGGGGGACGCATGAGGAAACATGTTCTCATCAAACATCTTATATGCCCCACGTGGAAGGAGATCTTCAAGGCAAAGATGCTCAAGGAGGTGAGGCACCAAAGCTTTCATTGATTCTTCAAACCCTTAAAGACCAAAGAGAGGAAACGTGAGAGCTTTTCGCTCAAGTCAGGGCAGATAATAACGATATCCAGCAGTCTCTAAAGGAAGTAACATCAAAAGTTGGGACTTTCACAAATGAGATAACGGTATTACAGCAAAAAGTAGTCAGCACGGAAGAAGCGACTTCTAAAGTAACTAGCATGGTTCAGCAGCATGATGACTTGCTAGTGGCAATGCAACTCAAAATTGAAGACTTAGGGAATCATCAGAGGAGACATAACTTAAAACTGTTTGGTATCCCGGAAGGGCAAGAAGGGTCAGACCCCAGAGCCTTCCTAGTACAGATATTAAAGAAGGCTTTCCCAGATCTTGGGGACTGGGAGTGGGATAGCCAGATACAAAGGGCCCATAGACTTCCATGGGTGCAATGCAGACAAGATAATCGCTATCCGCGGCCTTTCCTAATTTATTTTGGAAATGTTTTGTTGCGACAAGCCCTCTCTTTGAAGGCTAGTCCTAGATCACATGTCGCTGTTGAATCTATTTCAATTATTTTTCGGTTGAATTTCTGCAAAGCAAAAATGGATAAGAAATGGCAGCTTAGACAATTGATGGATCCATTAAAAGTTACTGGGGCGCAAGTATACTTGCAGGAACCGGCACGTTTGAAGGCAGTACAGGGGAGCAATCATACTTCTTTCTGTCTGAATCAGAAGCAAAGGAAGCACTCCATAGATGGCAGAAAGGCCAGGACGCTCCCCCCACCGCCCCAGCGCTCCCTGCTGGTGCTGTGTCCTCTGGCTGCTGCCCCTCGCTGCTGCTGGGAGTTTGAGGCCCTCCTCCACCCGCAGGCTCCCGCCTGCGCCTCATCCCTGGTGGCCCAGTGGTGGGCGGTAAGTATTCGCTCTGATCTGCTACCTCTCTCCCGTATCTGTAGTACATCTGTTGCCTATTTTCTCTGTGCGCTGCCTTAGTGTCTGTCTATCGTATCTCTATTGCATCTACTGCCTGTTTTCTCTCTGCGCTGCTCTACTGACTGTTTTTCGTATTTTCGTCATAATTGTTGCCTGTTCTCTCTGTGCGCTGTCTTAGTGACTATTTTTTGTAATTTCATCGTAATTGTTGCCTGTTGCCGGTTTCCTGCCTCTGCGTCCCCTGCGGCCCCGCCCCCCTCCTCTCCCATTTGCTCCCCGCCACCCGCATCCCAGCTGCTCCTCCCTCCCTCCACCCCTTCTTAATGCAGGACGCTGCTCAGCCGCGCACAGCGGGCGTGCTGCTGTCGCGCCGGATGCGCGCCAGAGGCAAGCCCGTTCGTGCCAGGACCACCCCCGCACCAGAACCCCTGGACCCCGCGCACCCCACCGCACCATACCCAGCCTCAGCTACGACGCCGACTCCCTCCACACTCTCAACACCGGCCGAGACCAATGCTGCAACCAGGCTGCCCCGAAACGCACCCACGGACCCTTCTCCTGCCGCAGCTGCAGCTTCACCTGCGACAGAACCACCAAACCATCAATGACCAAACCCAACCACCTCCGCTGCATACTACTCAACACCCACTCCACACGCAGACACGCCGTCGAGCTCTGGGACCTGCTCGATGCTACTGCTCCGGACGTAGCCTTCCTGACCGAGACGTGGTGGAACGACTCCTCTGCTCCAGACATCGCCATTGCCATCCCAGACGGCTACAATTTCTCCTGCAGGGACCGTGCCAACGGCATCGGAGGAGGAATTGCCATCGTCCACAAATCCATCCTCAAGGTCACCACCCACGCAGACGACACACTCCACGCCGCCGAACACCTGCACTTCCGGATCCACACCAACCCCAACACCACCCTCAGAGGAACGCTCGTCTACAGACCCCCCGGACCCCGGGCCCAGTTAAACGACTCCATCACCGACCTGGCCAGCACTCACGCACTCGCCTCCATGGACTACATCCTCCTCGGGGACCTGAACTTCCACCTTGAGAACAACAACGATGCCAACTCCACCACGCTGATCAGCAACCACGCCAACCTCGGCCTCAGACAACTCGTCACTGCACCCACCCATGCTGCCGGCCACACGCTGGACGGCGTCTTCTCCACAAGCACCCATGTCACCTTCAACCACACCACCGAACCCCACTGGACCGACCACCACTGCATTCACTTCACCTTCAAAAAACCTACCACGTACCACCGCACCCAACAGATGCCTCGCCACGGCCTGAGCAAAGTCACCGAAGACCAGTTGCTCACCACCCTCTCCCAGAACCCTCCCACCAACCCCACCAATCCAGACGACGCAGCCCGCAACCTCAGACAGTGGATCGACGACTGTGCCAACATCCTCGCCCCACTGAAGAAACCCCCCAACAGCAACGCCAGCAAGAGAGCCACCTGTTTCACCGATGAGCTCCTGGCCTCCAAGCGCGCATGCCGGAAACTGGAGAAGAAATGGCTCCACAAACGTACACCGGACAACGATGCAGCCCGCAAGGACACCACCCGCAGACACCACCACCTCATCAGATCAGCCAAGAGGACCTCCTTCAAAGACCGCCTGGATAACAACACACACAACAGCAAAGAGCTCTTCCGCATTGTTAAAGAAGTTTCCAACCCCAGCGCCAACACCAACGACATCCCGCCCTCACAGGAATTGTGCGACTCACTGGCCATCTTCTTCCACCGCAAGATCACCGACATCCACAGCAGCTTCAACACCACGACCGACCCGACCACGCCAGACTCCACCTCTCCTCCGAACACCAACAACGCCAACCGCCTCACTTCCTGGTCCAACGTTAGAGACGACGAGACACGCAAGGTCATGAACTCCATCCACTCAGGATCGCCGACAGACCCGTGCCCACACCACATATTCAACAAGGCAGACGCAGCCATCGCCCCCCAGCTACGGAAGGTCATCAACATCTCCTTCAAAACAGCGACATTCCCGGAAAGCTGGAAGCATGCCGAAATCAACGCCCTCCTCAAGAAGCCCAAGGCGGACCCCAAGGACCTCAAGAACTTCCGGCCCATCTCCCTACTCCCGTTCCCGGCGAAGGTCATCGAGAAAATCATCAACATGCAACTGACCCGCCACCTCGAAGACAACAACATCCTGGACCCGTCCCAATCCGGATTCAGACGAAACCACAGCACCGAGACTGCCCTCATCGCCGCCACAGACGACATCAGGCGCCAATTAGACAACGGCGAAACATCAGCCCTCATCCTCCTGGACCTCTCTTCCGCCTTCGACACGGTCTGCCATTGCACTTTAAAAACACGCCTCCAAGAAGCCGGCATCCAAGAGAAGGCCCTCGACTGGACCACATCCTTCCTCTCCGGCAGATCCCAGAGCATCCGCCTCACACCCTTCCAATCCACAGCCACCGACATCATCTGTGGCGTCCCCCAGGGCTCCTACCTCAGCCCCACGCTGTTCAACATCTACATGGCCCCCCTCGCACAAGTGGCCCGCCACCACAACCTCAACATCATCTCCTATGCCGGCGACACTCAACAAATCCTCTCCCTCACCAAGGACCCAAGCACCGCCAAAACCAACATCCACGACGGAATGAAGGCCATCGCCGACTGGATGAGGAGCAGCCGGCTGAAACTGAACTCGGACAAGACGGAGGTCCTCATCCTCAGACCCAACCCCTCGGCCTGGGACGACTCCTGGTGGCCGACCACCCTCGGGACAGCACCGACACCCACCGACCACGCACGCAATCTAGGATTCATCCTCGACTCCTCCCTCTCCATGTCCAAATAGGTCAACGCCGTCTCTTCCTCCTTCTTCAACACCCTCCGCACGCTTTGCAGGATCTACCAGTGGATCCCGACCGAAACAAGAAGAACGGTGACACAGGCCCTTGTCAGCAGCAGGCTGGACTACGGCAATGCTCTCTACGCCGTAATCCTGGCCAAACACCTACGATGACTACAGCGCATCCAAAACGCCTCAGTCCGACTGATCGTCAACGTCCCCCACCGCAGCCACATCACCCCCCACCTGACCAACCTACACTGGCTCCCCGTCGACAAGAGGATCACCTTCAAACTCCTCACCCACACACACGAAGCACTCCATGACACCGGACCAGCCTCCACACCCCCACCCGCCAGCTCCGCTCCGCCAGCTTTGCACTCGCCACCGTCCCCCGCATCCAACGAACAACCTCCGGTCGCAGATCCTTCTCCTACCTCGTCGCCAAGACCTGGAACACCCTACCCACCCAGCTACGGCAGACCAAAGACTTACTTGCCTTCAGAAGACTCCTCAAGACCTGGCTCTTCGAGCAGTAGCGCAACTCCCCTCCCCCCCTCTCAGCACCTTGAGACCCTCACGGGTAAGTAGCGTGCTTTACAAATACCATGATTGATTGATTGATTGATTGATTGATTGAATGTCATAAAGGTTGAGGATCTGGGCATGATCTATGCTGAGTGGAAAAAGTCTAAGGGGAAAGCTGGACGGCAGGCTTTCTTTCTTTTTCGGTGTTATCCTAAGTATATATAAGCTCTGTCTTGTAGTTATGTCAAAATGCTTTTTTTCTTTTTCTTTTCACTGTCTTCTCCGTTCTCTAATTCTTTAACTGATGACGGGAGGGTTAGCCTCGGGAGCTGTCGTGGAGCCTGGGTCTCAGTTAGCTGCCAATCCAGCTGCAGCTGTGGGAAGAGGATGATTCCTCCTTCTAGATGCAGGGGGGTGGGTAAGCCTCCAGGGAAGGTAAGGGGTGCAGGTGGTCGTGAGAGGGGGCAAAAAAAGGAAAAGGTCAACGTGAGGGTAACAAGGAATAAAAGAGATAATATGTCAGATGAAAGCTGTATTAAGTTAATTAAGTTAGAAATTAAAGGTGGCAGAGTATTACTATCTATATGGATTGGCTTAGATGTTTAGCATGGAATGTGGCCGGTTTGAATAGTAGGATTAAGAGGCAACTAGTAGCAGAAGAGTTAAAAATATATAATCCTCAAATAATTATGTTAATGGAGATGCATCTTTCTTATAAGGATCGTGGATTGTTAAAACAATTAGGGTATGAAGTGATAGTGTGCTCAGCACAAAGTGCCTCTATATGGGGGGTTGCTATATTAAAGCATAAACGGTTCATGGGGCAGTTTGCAAGACAATGTCTGATAAAAGCGGGAGATGGGCCAAAGCACAGATGATGATAAAGGGGAAGAAATAAGTTTTTTGCGCACTGTCTGGCCCTAATACAGACGATCTTACTATTATCGACGTAATAAATATCGAAATGCTGAACTGGGAGGGGGAACGGTGGTGATGGGTGATTTTAATTGTATTATGGATTATAGGATTGACACAACAAGACGGGGCACATTTCATAGGATGCGAAGGACACGGGTTGCAATCGAGGAATTGGGTCGGTTACAGGCTATTAGGGATGTGTGGAGAACGCTATACCCAAATATACCGGGTTATACGTATTATTCTGCTCCACACAAATTATATTCCCGAATAGATATGGCTTGGGCATCAGATCAAATCCTATGGTTGACTGATATGGAAATCTGTCCGAAAGTCACCACTGACCACAATCCTATCCTTCTTACATTTAAGATCTTTAATGAGAATAGGGTGCCTAGATCCTTCTCGTTTCCTAGATATTTATCATCAGACGAGGATTACGTGGTCAGGATCAGGGACCAACTAAATTTTTTTTTAAGGAAAACATAGGCTCAGCTTCTCCAATAGTGGTCTGGGATACATGTAAGGCCATCATTAGAGGCTATACCCAACAATATATTTGGCAGCAAAATAAAGACCGAAGAAATGCAATTAAAGAGACAACTCTAGCAATATGTGTGGCAGAAGACCAACATGCAGAGGCAGCTTTGAGGGGCTCTGATGATATGTAGCTGCTGGGGCTTGCCTTAATTGACCTTAGATCGGCCTTGAAGAATACATTTAGGGAGAAAAGTATGGCAAGATTCAGTAAATACCGCCTGTCACAATATGAATATGGGGGGAAAATAGGCAAGATTCTTGCTTTTTAAAGTAGCAGATGATAGGGCTAAGGCTCATATAAAAGCTATTAAGGGGTCCTCTGATATAGTGTATGAGCGTCCACAACAGATACTCGAAAAATTTGCTCTATATTACCAAACGCTGTATACTCCAACGATTCAACCGAAACAGGAAGATATTCTTAATTATATCCAGAATAGTTATTTGACAAGCATGGGGAGTGAGACATCTTATACTCTGGACAAGGGCATCTCAAGTGAAGAGATAGAATCGGCAATCATTGCTCTACCGTCAGGCAAGGCAGTGGGGGAAGACTCCATGCCTTTGGAATTTTATAAAATGTTTAAAGATGTCTTGTTGCTGCCATTTAGTCAGGTAATAGGGCTCATTGGGATGAATGGTAAAGCCCCTGAATTGTGGAATGTGACGCAAATTGTTTTTTTCTTGAAAAAACCATACCAGCAGATGAGTGTGGGTCGCATCGGCCAATTTCACTCATCAATGCCGATGCAAAAATCTTTGCAAAAATCCTTGCAAATCGCCTTGCCCCAGTAATGCCTTGTCTGGTCTCCCCCCATCAACATGGGTTCATTCAAGGAAGAGACACTACTGCTCACATTAATATGGCAGTGACAGCCTTTGATGTGGCAAATATAAGATCAACCCCACTGGGTATGATTTTGCTAGACGCAGAAAAAGCGTTCGACCGAGTGGGGTTGGATTTTCTCTGGGCCACACTCTCAGCCTTCGGGATCAAGGGCCAATTCAAGAAATGGATGCAAGCCTTATAAGACAAGCCTTGCGCCAAACTTGTATATTCGGGTTTTCAATCGTCTATTTTTCCGGTTCTTTGTGGTACTCGTCAGGGTTGTCCGCTTTCACCTTTATTATTTGCCCTGTATATAGAGCCATTTATTTCGGTTTTGCAAAATAATTCACAAATATGTGCTTTCATATCAGGAGTAAGCTCTCTCAAGGTAATCGCATATGCAGATGATACGGCGGTCTTTTCTACAGAACTAGGGGAAGCATTAAAAGTGATAATAGCGACAGCTGGTGGGTTTGGTTCAATCTCAGGCTATAGATTAAATGTTAATAAGACCCAAGTTCTGCTTAACTATAAAATGCTAGCCCCTATGCAGGGAGTCTGCTCAGTTGCCACTTATCTGGGGGTCAGGATGTCGGCACAGATAGACAGGATATTCTCTTTGAACTATGAAGTATTGTTAAAAGAGACAGTTAAGTCTTTAAAAGACTGGCATAAGCTGCCCCTAGATATTATTGGTAGAATCAATATTATAAAGATGAAGATCCTGCCTAAGTTCCTCTATCTTTTTCTTTCTATTCCATTGCGGGTTCCTAATTCATTTTTTAAACGATTAGAAGGAATGCTAAGCAGTTTCATATGGGGACACAAGAAAGCGAGGCGGGCGATAAACCTCCCTTTCAGCCAAGGTGGTCTTGAGTTCCCTGATTTTAAAGTATACTTTTGGTCAGCCTTTTTCGGCCGTGTTCGTAGTCTCATTAATCCTGCTGGCACCATTTTTTGTCATGAGATCATGTCTCTGACAGCGTCCCAACCCATCTCCCTTCCTTGGACTGACCATTTCCTGATTCCTTTTTCATGGGTTAGGCAGAAATTAAAACCGTTAGTGCAGAATACAAAGAAATGTATTCGTACTTGGACAACCCTCTCATGGAATATGTGGGAAAGTGAACTGGAATCCACCCGTCCCACTTCTCATTCTAATCCCATAATCGCCAATGATATCTTTAATAGCTGGTTAGAATCTTCGTTAAACAAAATTTTGCCCAAAAAAGAGATACAGGTGAAAACATGCTCTAAGAAAAATCCTTAGTATTCCCCAGAGCTTAGAAAACTTAATCAAGAGTGTAAAAGATGTGAAAGGCAATGAAGGAAAGATTTCTCATTCATTAATAGAGCTAAATATAGGAATGCCATCAGATCCTATAAAATAGAGATAAAATCTGCACAAAGTACTTATTACCATGAAAAAATAACATCTGCAGCAAATTCCCCGAGGGAAATCTTTCAGATTGCTAAATCTCTCTTGGCACCTACTTCCTCCCTACCTATTTTAGAGAATGCCCAATCCTGGTGTAATCAGCTGGCAGATTTATTTTCAGAAAAAATCCAAACCATCTATAAATCCTTCCCTTTGGAGAGAGATTTACAACTGTTTCACCAAATTGAGGCGAGGCCAGAAGAGCCCCTTCTGGAAGAACTTCCTCTCGTAGATGAGCTGGCTGTGGGTGAAATTTTAACTCATCTTAAATCGGGCTCTCCTTCTGACCCTGCCCCTCCTACTGCTCTTTTTAAAATTAGGAAAACCATCTTAACAGCCTTGGTTGAACTTATCAATGCCTCGTTCCTCACAGGCATTGTACCTCCCCTGTGGAAAAGGGCAATGGTCAGGACCCTGCTGAAGAAGCCTAACCTGGACCCGGAAGATTGGTCGAACTACAGACCCATATCCCTGCTTCCCGGTGTTTGTAAAATAGCTGAGAAACATGTTAACTCTGTGTTATCTAGCTTCCTCGAAAAGAACGGCTTATTGCATTCATCGCAGACCGGCTTCAGGGCGCAACAGGGCACTGAGACCGCGCTCTATGTCGGTTGTGGAGGAATCCAGGAAGATCTTGGATAATGGAGGCTGCGCTGCAATTATTTTATTAGATCTCAGCGCAGTCTTCGACACGGTTAACCACTCACTCCTGATTAACCGACTCCAAGACATTGGGGTGGGGGGTGCTGTATTGCAATGGCTCTGTTCTTTTTTAGAAGACAGAGTTTTCTCCGTTTTTGCGGATGACTGCATCTCTGACCCAGTACCTCTTTCTTGTGGAGTCCCTCAGGGCTCAGCATTAAGCCCCACCCTGTTCAACGTCTACCTGAGTTCATTGACAAGTATTGATACCCCATTTGGGGTGCAAATTGTCACCTATGCGGATGATACACAGTTAGTCGTTTCTTTGAACAATAATGACAACCCAGGAGGGGCTACCACGGCATGTCTGGAGAGAGTGGCTGGCTGGATGGAGGCATCCTACTTGAGGCTCAATGGAGCAAAAACTGAGGTTATGCTTCTTGGTAAGACGACACCTATAACCATTGATTCCTGGTGGCCGGTTAGCCTTGGACCTTCACCTACCGCAAAGAAATCTATAAAAAGTCTCGGAATCGTGTTAGATGCCAACCTTGACTTTAAGGAACAGGCGCGGAAAGTCGCAGGTACTTGTTACGGTCTTCTTTGGATTATTAGTAGGATCCTTCCCTTGCTCCCTTTTCTGGCTAGAAGACTGCTGGTACAGGCGCTTATCCTGTCAAGGTTGGACTACGCGAATGCCATATAAGAAATCTATAAAAAGTCTCGGAATCGTGTTAGATGCCAACCTTGACTTTAAGGAACAGGCGCGGAAAGTCGCAGGTACTTGTTACGGTCTTCTTCGGATGATTAGTAGGATCCTTCCCTTGCTCCCTTTTCTGGCTAGAAGACTGCTGGTACAGGCGCTTATCCTGTCAAGGTTGGACTACGCGAATGCCATATATCTTGGAGCCCCGCTGTCTACCATTAAAGTATTGCAGACGGTACAAAACTGCGCAGCCCGGCTTTGTCTCTTTTTGAGAGACTGCAGATTAAGTATAAATTACCAGACCATATGCTTCTTTAAGTATTATCAGATCCGGTACTACTTTATACGACATTTAAATTTGAGGAATATATCTGGCTCTGATATTTGGGACTTTCTGCATACTGGAGAGTTAAAATCTCTGGGCCCGATTCACAGAACTAACTTAAGACAAAATCCTAAACTTACTACCATTTTAGTATTCACAAAAGGCACTTACTCATTTTGGTATTCACAGAAGGCACTTACTCATTTTGGTATTCACAGAAGTTAGGAGTCCTAACTTTAGGACTCCTAAATGCCTTCTGTGAATACCGAAAGTCTTTAGGTTAGGATTTTTCTCAGTTTAGGAGTAGTAAAGTTAGGCGTCCTAACTTTAGGACTCCTAAATACCTTCTGTGAATACCGAAAGTCTTAAAGTTAGGATTTTTCTCAGTTTAGGAGTAATAAAGTTAGGCGTCCTCTGGCAGGGGAGGCCTGGACAATAGGTTTCCTGTCACAGCGAGGTGTGACCACTCCCCAGACAGGTTTTAGTGTATTGGGGCTGGGTGGGTGCACTCCAAGAGTACTTTGAAGTCTGCACTGGGGGCGCATTTGGTGTCCTTGTGCATAGTCCAGCACAAACTGGTTGCAGGGGCTACCAGCCCCTGCTCTGGTGTGAAACTGGACACAGGAAATGGGTGTAGCTACCCTCTTTCCTGATCCTCCCATAGGTGGGTCCCTAGAGTTTGTCCTACCCCTTTCTTCAGTTATGAGATAGGGACCCATGGCTACAGGACTTTAGATTTACCTGAATGAAACTCTGACACATAATCCTGGAACTTCAAAGATCTGCAAGGTGCTAGGTGACTGAAGAATCTCCCTTGGAGTAAAGGAGTTACTCCCCTGCAAGGCAGGCACCTAAGACGCATCTGACCGGTTTGAAGAATTTGCACACAAGAGGTGGGTTACCAGACTTCCCAGAGGCCGACCCGAGCTCCCAGCAAAGCTGAGACCCGTAGCCCTCGTGGGGACCGTGGAACCGGAACCCCTGGACACCATGCCCATTTGCAAGTGCATATGCTTCTCGTCAATCCTTGAGGCTGTGCTTTGTGCTACTTGTAGTCCACACCCCGAGTAGTGTCTTTACCGAAGATTACTGACCTGCACTCACCGAGTGTCCCGTGGGCTGGTATCATGTGATTCCTCTTGAGGTCCCTTTGTGTTCCCTGGTCTGTCGACTGGTGGCTCCCTGTGAAGGCAACTCTAACTTTAATTAAGCTTAACTGGTTGCTCCAGATGTGCCCTGACTCTCCATCGCTTGGGGAGTCCCCAGAACCTTGCTGGTCCACACCGAAGCATCTTTTCTCTTCCGGCATCGGTTGCTGTTGTCAAGGCTTGTTGGGTTCAATTTGAGCACCGACACCCCAGCACCCGAAATCCTTTGTGGGACAGCTCGAATCCAGCTCCTGGTCCTCGTGGTTGCAGAGTCAAGCTTCACCTCTTTGCACCTGAAACACCCGACATAGGTGGACATTCGTATATCATGCCCCTGGTCACTGGCAAGTGACCCAGAATCTGTCGCCTCTGCTTTCAGGTTCTTCTGATATTCAATCCAGGCTTGGATCACACCGGACACTTTTCTTCTTCCCGGCAGCAGCACTTTGCAGCAGATTGCCATTGAAATCAACGACGATTCCTGACACCATTTGACACCTATGCACCCGGCCTCCCTGGGTGAGGTAACTCGAGTACTCCGGTGCTCCCGTGGGTGTTGGTCCTAGAACCCCCTAAGTCTAAAGGGGTTTGCTCAAAGTCCTCTCCTAAGTGTCCTTAACTTCTAAAATTCCAACCGCGACTTTCCCATAGAATAGTGCGGGGCTCTTGCCTGTGTTCTCACATTGCATGAGTCCCCCGTGGGTCTCCTGTGTCACAACCTTGGGCGGTTCCTTGGGGTCCCAGTGATTCTACGTGCTCTAGGTACTGTGTCTAGTCAAGTCGTTGTTCTTATACCACTTTCTTAATATATGGTTTGGTCTCCCCCTGGGGCCTATTGTATATTGTGCTATTTACTGTTGTTTTAGAACTGTATTATTGTGTATCTTGGACTCTAATCTCATAAAGAGATTAGTAGTGAGTGTTTAGAAATAACTATATATATTTTATATATACCTTCTGTGGTTCTCCTTTCATTTAGTGATTCAAGAGGTGATAATCTGGTAAACCAAGCTGCTTTACACTCCTTCAAGACATAGCCTGAAGGCTGCTCTCCATAGCTACCACTAGGATAGCTTTCAATAAAGGTTGTCTTTAAACCTATTCATCAATAAGGGTTCTTTGGAGTGGTACAAGGTGCCCACTACAACTAGTGGACAGCATGTACCAGGCCAACTTCTCCCAGGTAGATTTTACTCAAGTGATGTGCTTAACTTGGTTTGACCTAAAGCAGTTTAGTTGTCAAGATATTAACATTTAAAAAAGAACTCAGGCATGAGGAGGTTACATTTTAGAGATACCTGAACCCTTAATACATGGAGGATCCAATGCACCGGTACTACAGACCTCTGCAGGTCCAAAATTAAAAAATATTTGTATCTGACTTGCCAAGGGATCTTTTTTTTCTGTTGGCTGTTTCAGTTCTACTACTGGCAATATGAACAGTATTTATAATGGTGGTTCCAGTATTCAAAGCATCATGTTCAAGGGGAAGAAAGAATAGACAATCGTACTTGAAGTAAAATGTTCGAACAAGAGTGGGTAAATTGTTGCAGTGTTATTTAATCACACTGAAACAACATGACAAATCATTAGACAAATATTAATCAACATATATTTTAGTGAAAAGTGCCAAAGGGGGGAAGGAGGGAGGGGCGGGAAAGTGATTTGTGTACGGTGGTGAGGTAAATGAAATATAGGTAGTGATATCAATATCTCAGTTCAACAATAGGGCATATACACTTTGCACGCCCAAAGATCAATCAGGTATTAATCACAGTTCATCTATTCATATTTGGACATGTCATATATACATCCACAGTAAAATGAGTACTGATGAGAAAGACTGGCGAGAAACGAAGGTTCGACATTTTGACCCCTGTGTGTGTGTAGGTTCTTCAGACCCTTACAAGCGGGGTCTTCCTCAGGACGGAAGTAGGGAGTGTGGGGGGCACCTGATGAGGACAAAAGAATGGTACATTAGGACCCTAAATTAAGTTAAAAACAGAGTAATACCAGTTAACCCAAGGGTACTGGTTAATGTAGTTACCGTGAATGGCTGGGGATGGGACCTCTCACAATCAACTGGTGGAAGCACAATGGACTCAATGGTTCCCAAACGTAGGAAGGAGGGAGTGAGAAAAACCTGCAAGAAATGAGTTGCCCATCAGCTGGTTGAGATATCATAAATTATGGGACAAAAGAGAAATTACCTCTGGGAAACCGCACTTACTTCTAATGTTGTGTTTAAACTGGTCCAGAATAATCATGGATCCCAAGCACAATTATGGCGAATCCGTATAAATCGGAAAGTCAGAAAACCCGAATTAATCAGGGGAGTCTGCAGATCTAATCAAAACAGAGGGTAGAAAAGGAAGGGAGGACCCAGTGAGTAAGAGCATCCATGGCTACATGGGTGATAAATACGCAGCGACAACGGTGGTGAAAAGTGAGTCTAGAGATATGCACATGCTCACGTACTGTGCATCATCGTTGAACAATGGGTGTGTTGGTAATTTAAAAAGTCCAAGCGGTGGCCCGGGAGTGAGCATAACTAGCATAAATAATGTGCACTAAATAACCGCTGTGTTGGTTGGCCCTTGTTTGCTAAATTAAATAATGATAGCCGGTTCCGTGTTCCGGTGGTGGTGAAAAGGAGCACATGAGTGAGCTAATGTGCGCGCGTATAGCGATATTGTACAAGGCTAGAAAATAATTAATGCCAAAGCGCCAGTGTTAATGAGATATTGATATCGCTACCTATATTTCATTTACCTCACCACCATACATAAATCACTTTCCCGCCCCTCCCTCCCTCCCCCCTTTGGCACTGTTATGATGATTTTGTTTCACTAAAACATGTCGATTAATATTTGTCTAATGATTTGTCATGTTGTTTCAGTGTGATTAAATAACACTGCAACAATTTACCCAGTCTTGTTCGAACATTTTACTTCAAGTACGATTGTCTATTCTTTCTTCTCCTTGCACATGATGCTTTGAATACTGGGACCACCATTATAAATACTGCCTTGTACCCAGGTCCCAGGGATTTTTGGGTTTACCCGTTATTTGTAAACTGACTATATGAAAGCACACATCCAAAATAAACCTTTCGGCTGGCTGCAACACTGAAAATGTTACAGCCACCATTACAGAACACGAGGACTTGGTCACTCCATGCTGCAAGTTAAAAATAAATGGTATATAAGGGGCCACGGTGCGCTCACAACCGGGGGGGGGAGGGTTCATGGGGTTGGAGGGTTTCCCATAAGGCCCCTCTAAAGTCTAATTTGATTTTTTTTGTGTGAAATTCATAGATTCTATTCATGTCCCGAGCAACCCTCTAGAGCCAAAGAACCAGTCTTGGGTCTGCAGTACCAGCAATCTTCATGCTTGGCAGTTCGGGGTGGACTGTTCCCATGAGGCATAGGGTGAAGACTGATTTGCATGAGGCCAGGCCTAAACTGGGGTGGCATGGTGAGCAAAAGAATGATGGATTTAACACAGATCTCTTGACTAGGGTGAATGTTTTGATTTGTTCTGCTTTCCGTCCATCATTTGTGTGTCTATTGCTACCTTTCACATACACTGCACCCTGCCCACAGGGGTACCTTAGGCCTATCTGAGGGGTGACTCACATGTAAGAAAAGAGAAGGTTACGGCCTCGCAAGTGGGTGCACTTGCCAAGTCAACATGGCAGTACCAGACTGCATACAGGCTCTGCAATGGCAGGCCTGAGACCTTGTTACAAAGCTGCTTTTGTATGTGGCACAATCAGTGCTGCAAGCCTTCTAGCAGCATTTGATTTACATGCCCTGGGCACACACAGTGCACTGTACTAGGGACTGACTAGTAAATCAAATATGCCAATCATGGACTCACCAATCCATAACAACAATTTACAAAGGGAGCACTTGCACTTTGGCACTGAAAAGCATCTAGACCAAAACAAAGTCCAACATACAGCAAAATAACAGGAGACAAAGGCAAAAATACAGGGGAAACATGCGCCAATGATGCCAGGTCTAACAAGATGCATTAACTTTCCAAAGGTTTTTTTCATTTCAAATGATAAAGCAACTTTGCCTAAATCATTCACTCCAAAATGTACAATCATCACAACTGGTTCCTCACATTCCAAAATGCTTCCCACCAAAGTTAATGATAATCTATGCAATGTTCACATAAAGCAATCCCCTATCCTTCGCAATGGAGCAAGATCTAGCATTCTCACAAGTCAGTGGTTGAAGGAGTGACTAACTATCCAGATACAAACCATTCTACTGGTGTCCTTGTGAACCTCAGCGAATGAGATGCAGAATGTGAAGTCTCCAAGAATCAATAATATGAACAGAACAAAATGTTTCCTATAAAGTAAATGCATTGGTATTGAATGCTATCTGTGATGTAGAACAAAAGGTTAGGTTACAAAAAAAAGTATAGTAAGAGGTAGTCAATAGATTTTAGCTCTCTCTTCCAGAAACAGAGACCAGCTTCAACTCCTAGGCAATGTAACACAACACCGTGCAGTGCAATGCTGGCCTGCGCAATAATTGGTTTAATCTCACAAAGACTACCATTATTTTAAAGTTTCAGTTTACTAATGACCATTGACATGAGTAGAATCTAAGAACGTGCTCTGATTTGGTAAATTTGGAAACCGGTGTACTAGAAAGACACATTTTATAATTGGGTAAAGGAATTAACGTTATACCAAGTGCAACCAAAGCAGATGTGTGCATCAAATACTTTAAAAAAAAAGGCTTAACTCCAATGAGATGTTGCAGTCATACCCTGGAGATTCAGGGTCTGGTGGCTTAGTGTACTAATGTGTTCACTATAGGAGCTTGTGTTCGACCTCATGTTCACAGTTTCAAATCCCGGTGGTTGCATGAGTATCATTGAGCTGGGTAACAATACACATCTGTTATTAAGCACCAAGATATCCTTGGGTGAACGTAAGCTTTACAAATACACATGTTATGTTATAAGGTTAGCATTCTGTGATAAAGTAGAGTTCAGTTCACAGACTGGAAGAGGGAATATGCATGGATGAATGTTCTTATCCAGGTTTTCACTGGAATTTCACAAGTCTTTCTGCAAGGGGTAGAGAATCTGTAGTTTGAGGTAGTGTTTTGGATATGTAATGTATTATTAAGATTAAAGATCATTGACTGACAAGTTAGGAAGAAAAAGTGAGGAAAAGTAAGTAAAGGCAAACCAACACTTTGATTTTCATAGAAAAAGCTGAAGTGTTGACTACTGTTAACCCACAGTAGTGAGAAAAACAGCAACAGGCGCATTAACTATCCAACAATATATTTTATAAACAATATCAAGAAAGATTTGGCTCATGCAAGTTTCTGAGGAATTCTTTTATGATGTTTAAAGTGTATAGTACTGATTTAGAGATTGGTAGAGAGGGTACTCTGTCAAAATGATAATGGAGTACACTCTCCACAAAATTGAAGGTCCACTCACTTGATTTATAGGCAGGCATACTTTAAGTATGTCAGTGACAGAGACTACTCTATCTCCTTCGCCAACATATTTCTCTGACAGCCGTGGAGGTTTGCCGAATCTTCCACCCACCCAATTTAGAGTGGGTGATCAAATTGCCAGTATTATTGCCCATCAACCTGTTTGTGAAAGGCAGTGGAAAATGCAAAATGCCCCCTACACCATGAGAAACATCTCCCATGGTGTGCCATGGGAGACAACTCTCATGGTGTGATATCATTTGTTTTCGAATTTTCAAAAACAAAATCCCACCTTGAGAGTTTGTTTTTGAAAATACAAAAAAATGTTAAAAGTTTGATCGGGGGTATTGTCATTTTGACTGTATCATCTGCCAACTTTTGAAGATTGACAGGAACCGCCATCACAGTGGTCCTGCCAATGTTCAGAGATTTCTAGAGGGCTGGTGGACTTCTCTAAATGTGGTGGGTGGAGGACCCTCAGTATGGTCGAAGTAAAGTACTCCTCCACACCAACCGATTTACCGCTGTCAGCCAAATCAGGACCTTAAAGCTGTGCTAATATGATTTTGTAAAGTTCTATTAAAAACACATAACCCATGTTAATGAAAGTTCCCACACACAGGGTCTGATTCACAATGGGTTTACAGCAGTGTAAAGTCATGCAAAGTGACAAAAAGTGGTGCAAAGCCTTGCAACAGTATTTACTTTCCAATGCAAAATGTATTTTGCACTAGAGATTTGCCCTTCTCTTTTCACAAAATGTACTTGGTACTGCTTTGTGTCACTTTACGTTAAGAGGATGTTACTTGGGTGCAACATGAGGGGATCACCATAAGCACTCACAGTTTGTGGCGCAAAACTCAATCTACTAAGCCCTCCTGGACTCTGTTTAATGAAATATTGCCTACTTTAAGTGGACACAAACAAGGAAAAATCTTATATTTGTATTTTGTATTTCTGTATTTATTTATTAAGGTATATAATCAATAAAAATCATTGCACAAAGTACATTCCTTATTTTACATCGTAAAAGGTGCTATATACTTTTCCGTTGTTCTTAATATTTACCCCTTATTTTAAATTGCCGTAACTTTGAGCAATTTGGTCATTGCCTGATAGTGCCATAAAATGATAAAATCCTACAACTCCATCTTAAAATATAATCTTAAAACTAGATTGAGTTGTCTATTAAAATATGCTGAGTTATTATGCTGCAATGTTATGTTATGTTATGTTATCTGGGATTTGTAGAGCGAGCGGCTACTCCAAAGAGTGTCCTGGCGCAATGCGTTTCAGTTTAGATGACGGATCTTCAATTTTATTGTCCCGGGAGGTTTTAGTTCTTCTCTTGTATGTATCGTAGAAACTGAGTTAAAGTGCTGAAGCTTTGTGCAAAATATATTGTTTTACTTTGATGCTTTTCATTAGTGATTTGTTTCTTGTAGTACAGGAAACTTAGGTTAATAGTTCAATTGCATTCATATTCAATTTTACAAATTTTACTCCCCGACTTATAAGTGGTATGGATGTGCCGTCCAGCCAAAACTTTACTAGCTCTTTAAAAATTCCTTTTAGCATTTGTTTCCTTTCTTTCAGATACCTTGGGCAAATGCAATAAATAGGAGCTATACCTTCTTCCTTATATTTGCATGGGCAGCATTCCTTATTTGATGACTGTTCCTTCCAAGATGGCACTAGATCTTTTGTCTCCCATTTTCCAAAGCGGTACTGCATGAACTGATGTTTTATTTTTAGTGAGAATTGTGTCGCAAGGTATTCCTGGGGCTGTACGTTTGTGTAAGAATTAATCACTGTCCAGGCATGTCTTCTGAGTGCCAAGTTGGTCTTACCTGTTAAATATGAGAGGTGCTTATTCGTAACTTTTATTGCCTTATAAAAGGCCTGTTTCCCAATACTTGCGCTCCAGACTTCTTGTAATCCCAGTTCCTCTATAGCTTGTTTTAAGTGTAGCCCGCAAGAATCTTATTTGTTTTTCTGTATTTGCTCCTCTATTTCCTGCCAGCACATGTAGTTGATTGTCCCTCTTTCAGACGAGCCTAGTCTCCAACATAGTTTTATAAAGGCTCCTTTGCATTGATATTTTTGATTCAACAGTCCTAACTCTAGGTGCACCTGTGCTGGGAATGTCGTTTTTGTTAGACCAAACACCGATTTACAAACTCTAGTTTGGATTTTATTTAAAATGCCTTATTCTCATCCTTTCAGCATTTCCATTCCATAGGTCACTGTTGGCATTAACTGAGCACACATCACAGTTGACAGATGTCTGAATGAGGTACAGCATAGTTCAAAGCCGTAGTTCAAATGTTGCACTTTTATCTCCATCGCCTCTATGTGTTGTTTGCCTTTCATTTGATACTCCACGTTAAATCCTAAATATTTGTAAGACTTGAATTCCTCGACTTTTTTCCTTTCCAAGTACCACTAATGATTCTTTTTTGTGGGGTCTACCAAGCGGACCACCTTGGTTTTCTTCAAGTTTAATTCTAACCCATGGATATCCATGTAGGTTTTTAAGGCGACCATGCTTTGCTGAAGTCCAATTGGAGTTTGGCTTATTAAGACAATATCATCTGCATACTGTAAATAAACTATCTCTTCTTGAGCCAACATAGGTGGATGAGAGTTGACTTTCTTGGCGGCTTGTGCCAGGTCTGCTAGATATATGTTGAATAGGCATGGAGCAAGTACGCACCCCTATTTTAATCCTGTATTTGTTACATTCTTGCCACCTCCTATTTTGACCTGGGGACATGTTCCTGTGTATAACTCTTTCATCACCATCAGTAGGTTGTTTGGTACACTCCAGGTGGCCATTTTGTTTCCACAAGCCCTCCCGGGGAACTCGATCAAAGGCAGACTTGAGTTCTACAAAGCAGGTGAAGAGCTGAGGTTTCCTTGTTTTGTCCTTTTCTGCTAATAATGTCAGGTCTGTTAGGTTTGTTAGAGTCCCCATACCTGCCCTGAACCCTGTTTGTAACCGGGATAAAAGGTTAATGATTTCCAGACAGATTTTGAGATACTGAAGTAAACTGGTTGCATAAAGCTTCACCTCCACTTCAATTAATGCTATAAGTCTATAGCTTATTGGTACAGATGGGTTTCCACTTTTGAATATAGTTTAGAAAATGCAGCCTTTCCAGGAATCCGGGACTGAGGTCATGAGATATAGCTACTCAAATAAAGGTGTAAAATACTCTGCCCAGTAGGGAGGATTTCCTTTGAAGAGAGCGTTAGGTAGACCGTTAGGCCCAGCTGCTCCATCTATTTCCAAATTCTTTATGTTTTTTTCAAGTTGTCCTGTATCCACGACTGATGAAAGATTCTAATAGCTGTCTGTTGTTTTCTTTCTGTCCCTTTTGTGATTGATAAGTGCTGCCTGACTTGATGATACATGGCAGATATTCATTTTACTGTCTCCATGCGGATCAGCGATTCTTTTGACGCTGTTTCCGCAAACATTTAGTGCACATGTTTTTCCCACATGGTTGCACCTATACCTGTGTTTTGATGCCGTGTGTGCCCTATAGCCAGGCCATTTATCGTTTGCCAGAATTTTTTGCTGTTCTGTTGTCGGCTTGCCAAGAACAACCTATTCCACTGTTCCTCTTGATATCTTTTTTTGGCCTCCCAACAGTTTCTTATCTTATAATATCCTCAAACATTCCACATATTACATGTGTCCTGCACTGTATAGCATTAGTAAAATGTGTGGATTGCTTTAGACTTTGTCTAGGCAAATGATTTTGTACTGGAAGTGCATGGTTTCAGGACACATATTACGCTAGACAGTATGCACATGTGCAAAGGCAGTGCAGAATCTTAAGGGCACTGCTGAATGATAACCTATGTCCAGGAGTGATGGTGTGCTGTAATGTATCAGCAGATGTCGGCACTGCCTCGCCAGAGTATCACTTGCTTTTTGCAGCATTAAATTGCCATTGATACCAAGAATTTAGATGCTTGCTGATTAAAATCTTTCCAAAAGAATATTTGCCAAGACTTTCTTGGCTCAATATTTTGTTGCCTAACATGCATGTGACAGATTTTGATTAGATTATTTTCGTCCAGCAAGGATCCTGGGGGACGTCCACACAATGGACTCAAACAGAGACCTGAAATCCTTGCCATGGTGATCATCATTGCATGGCTGCAGTGGGGGTTGAATGTCTTTGGATGGTGGGTTACAGCCAAACCCTCCTGTGCATGGCCTTTGGGATTGTTGCTCATGGAAAGTGAGGCCCTCCTGTCGGGCCTTGCAATCCACCTTCTGCTCTCCAATGCTGAAAGGCTTCCACAGCTGGGATCAGATGCCCATGGAAGGTGGTGTACAGTCCTGAAAGCCTTGCACATTCAGGTTTCAGAAGTGCAATGAGAGAAGGGTGCAGGGCTTTGATGGAGGTCAGATCAAATGACACATCTTCACTGTGCATGGCGGAAGGCACAGTTGTCATTAATTATGCCATTTCAGATGTTGCAATGATGTTATCAATGATGTCATGGAATATGCAATGAGTGGTGTAATTTTGGAGGTAATTAGCAGTAAATGGCGAGGGCCTCTAGTTCGAGTTTCTTTTGAGCACAAGTTATAGTTACTTGAGATAACTATAACTGGTAAATTTGTTGTTTTTATTGGTTTAAAATGGTATTTTTTAAGTGACATTTTCACTTACTATAATGCGACATTAGCCTTTGTTTTTCTGTGAATTTCTAAGGTTTTTGTTCTTATGCAAAATCAGATAATATTACCATAACTAACTATAACGTCACTGTAACCTTTGTTTTTACAGTGAACTTCTGTGTTTTTTTGTATGGAATGTAAGATGTCCATAACAATGTGTGTGGCATTGAGTTAAACCCAGGGCCTGGTCTATGGCCGTGTGCAGCATGTATTTGACCTGCAGCCAAATCCTGCATGCAGCCCCCCACGGGCAGTGAACCCCATGCTGTGTGCAGTAGGGAGGGGTTGAGCACATGTCTTGGTACTCAAGTCTTCACAGGCACACATGCCTGACTATGTGATGTTACAATATAAAAGGTGTAATTTTAAGTGAGGCAGAATTACTGACTTTGTCAAAGAGTCAAACATCAAAATATAAAATTGGGCCTATTGACTTTATGACGGGATACAGCATTTTAACATGTATCATGCAGGTCTCTTATCTTTGTCAAAAGTCACCAAAACTTAAATTCCAATGTACATTTTATAAATTCACACATTGCAATGTTTAACAAAAGTGATTGTTATTTTTTTTTTTAATACAGCCTTATTAAAATAAATCAACGTGTCTTTGAGTTTTTCTTTTAACATTTTCCTGGTCATAAAGTTCAAACAAAGAAGCCACCACAAGGGGGCTCTGCACTTTAGCTGAAGAGCAAACAGCCCCAGCTTGGTGTGCTTTTTACAAGTATGGTAAGCTCTTGTGGGTTCATGGACTTAAAGACCTAGGAGACTTACTGATTTTCTTTTTGATGTTGCAGCGGACTGCTGCATTTACTTTAACCACCCACATTTAAAAAAGGGCTTGGTGCTGCCCCATCCCACCAGGATCCAAAAAGTATTTTTTTACATGCTCAGAAGGAATTATGGGGGGTTTCTTGCAAGCAGCAGTGAATAATAAATGAGTGACTCATGTCTCTCATTCATTATTCATTAAAAAAAAAGAAATTTGGACTGTCCTGGTGCTCACTCAGAACATCCACATGTTAAATTTTAGTAGAGGGCTCCCAGGGCTCCCATGGCCCTTCACACCCCGCACATGGGCCTATAGGTCATGCAGGATCTGAAAACAGTTTAAAAAAAATGGGCTGCCCAAGTGCCCACACGGGACACCCCACATCAGGTTTTTACCTTTTTGGGCCCCTTGGGGAGCTCCAGATCCCCGTTGTCCCCAACGACTCCCTTCAACCCAAGGAGCAGCTGGCCCCATTTGTATTTTCATCTAAATAGCAAGGTGCACTGGTGCCCACCCAGGTCATGCATACAGCATTTTCAAGATTGATGCCTGTGTTGGAGACCCGAGGCCACCATAGCCTAATTGGCTCCCCTGCCAGCACCCATCCGTAGTGTTAGCAGGAGCCAGCATTGCTTACACCCCAGGGAAGCAGCTTTTTTTTGATCACGCTGGGCAAGAGCAATTTTATGTTGCCCTGCCCACAAGATCTTGGCAGGGAGAAACATTTGTGCTCCAACACGGCAGAAGCACCTTTTTGCTTCTGACAGAATGGAACTCATTACAATTCTCTGCCTGAACTCTTAACACTGAGCCTGCCCATGTGGATGGGATCCCCAGGGTCAAAGGCTGTCTTGGGGAAGGGACATGCAGAAAGCTGCTCCCACCAGGTGGGAGCACAAATGTTTATCCCTGCTCATGCTCTCATGGGCAGGAAAACACAGAATTGCTCCAGCCCAGCAGGATCAAAAGAAAAACTGCTTCAGTGGGGTGGGAGCAATCCGGGCTTCAGACACACCCGGGATGGATTCAGGCAGGGAAACTGGCTGGGCTTTGGGGTCTTGGGGCTCCCCCTGTGACCCCCATCATTCAAAATGCTGTGGGTTGCCCTGGTCAGCACAAGGGCATCCTACTGTAAAAAAAACAATTGTTGTCGGCTCCTGCATGGTCCATGGGACTGCTTGAAGGTAGCCAGTGGGCAGAGGTAGCCCTAAGGCTACACCTGGGACCCCAACAAAGATAAGGCTGTGAGGTTTCCAAGATGGGCACAGAGACACACCATTTACAAAAAATGAGCATCAAACAGGTAGAATGAGGCAGCTTGTTGGAAGTTGGTGTGGCCCCAGGGGACCCTGGGGTTCTCAGTGCAGCCCCCAATGGAAATTAAATCTGTGGGTGTCCTGAGTGGGACTGGAACACTCATAAAAAGATAAATAAATAAAAATAAAAGTGAATGATTATTTTTCATTCATTTTAGCAAGGAGCACCTCATAACACCCATGCATTGGCTTATTTACATATATTTTACTGCTAGTGGTGCCTCCAATCTGGGCACACTTACCGCCAGCATGTATTATAAGAATTGTGAGGGGCTGCAGGGAGTAAAGCATCCCCCCCCCCAAATGCTTAAAAGAAATTAACCCTTTCTTTACTAGTGTATATCAAATATGAACAGAGGAAATGTATTGATATTTTTAAACATTTCCCAGAGCTTGAGATTTTGCTCTTCAACTTAGAAATGTAGTCAATCCTTGTGTTTGGGTTTATGGCTGCATTATGTGGCCTGAGGAGTCTAAAAATAAAAGACTGACATGTTCAATTTTTTTTAAAATTGTAAACGCAATATTAAAATATTTATTGACAAATCCTTACATTGAAAACCCCCTAGTAATTCACTGAATTGACTAAAATGAGAGTAATAGTTATATATTAAAATCAACTTTGAAATCCAGTGAAAAAAGGTTAAAGCGATATTATAGTTGGGTAACTCCTAAATGAACAAAACCACTGAAATTTACCAGTTATAGTTATCTCAAGTAACTGTAGCTCATTTCCTAAAGTAAATATAACTTGTGCCCCAAGCACTGCTAATAATCCCACATATTACATAACTAATAGCATGTTCTGTGACATCATTGATAACATCACTCACATCATGGTTAACAACACTGTCCATATCGGGGGTGACGTATGGATAGGATATGTGGTGTGTATGAAGTCCAAGACGCCGTGCTCCCTGTCATGTACAGACCCTGTGACACTTACATGTTATTGTTTAAATTTAGAGTAATTTAGTTGATAGCTTCTTGACATTCATATTAAGAATCCCCTGTTTTGGTCAATTTGGTTTTCCCCACATTTCTATCACATAATCATTTTCATAGTATGTACCCTATGTACTGTCATCATTGTTTGTTGTACTATTATTTATTTTGTGATATTTCTCATTATCGGGTTTTTGAGTCATAACTTCCAATATTTTGACATCAAACCTGTCAGTTGATTTAGCTCAGTGGATCTGGTGAGAGGGTATGCAATGATGTTTCTCTGGGATCAATTTCCCTCAATGGATACAACCATTCTTCTTACTTTTGTTAACTTTTTAATTGTTTTATTTAATTTTTTTATATGACCTCCTCACCAAATTAGCCCTTTACAATTACTTTTTTTCAAATTTGTGTTTATTTAATGGCTTCCCCTCATTTTATGAGTGCTAATCATGGGTTTTCCTATTTAATGTACAGTAATCTACTTGTACGGCACCCATGCATTTGGCTAATGCAACAGCTTGTCCTCCCGAGATGCCTTCCCATAATGTTTTTCAATATATAGTTGAGCACTACAAAAGAAAAGAATGTCAATGTTCATGCCAATGCTTCCAAGATGGCAGGCATTATATAGGGCTGGTGCCATTTGACCACATTGAATTACAAACTGGATGAACTAATATAACCATCTTTCTTTCCTGCTGTTAATTTCCCAAATGTGCTTTTCTATCCCATTGGGATCACAAGCCTATAATTTTGAAACTGAAATTAATAGACATTTGAAGTAAATGTTTTTTAACTTTCTTCTTCAATATCTGTTACATTATTTGGTCCCATATGTGCACTAATGTGACGAACTTTCTTGCATTAAGCATTGGATTTACATAGTCTTTACAGTAGTTTAAATTGAAATGTTAGACTCTAAACAATATACAGCTCCTTTCACTACATTAAAAATGTCTGACTCACATGCTGCATGCTTTATAATTTCTGATGTATATTATTAACCACTAAGGGCCTGATTACAAGTTTGGCGTTGCGGCGCTTGGTACACCCCACCTCTGTACCGCCAAAGCCGTGGTCAGGCTGCCCACCAGATTAAGAGGTTCCTTCAAGTCTGATGGGCTTTTTTTTTCACGTTCCCACGGTGGTGCCCTGAAAATGGGCACTGCCATTGGACCCCAAAAACAGTTCCTGCACTGCATGGGCTGAAAAGTCCATGCTGTGCAGGAACTGGTGTGCATGCACACCAGGGTACACATGTTGTGTCCCCCTGTGTGCATCCCAGGGTGCAGAGGCACAAGAGGGCCTGTTTCCTCTCAGCCACAGTTTTCATTGTGGTGGAAGAAGAAACTTGTCACTGCCTCTACACCAGTGCCAGGGACCGGAGGTTCCCAGGTGGCTGCGGCGGGGCAATGGCAGTCTGATTGCCCTAATTTTAATAGGGTCGTCGGGAGACCGCCACTGCCGTTTCCCCACAGGTCTGGCGGCCTGTGACTGCCAGACTCGTAACCAAGGCCAACATTTTCTCAGTGTTAAAGATATGGTAACTTGATATTATATGATATTTTCATCTTTCAATCATGTGTGTCAAGAGATGTTAGTAGATATGTCTATGTTGTTTCTCATATAGTGCAGCTAAATTTTGGTTCCCCTTTTGTTTTGATTGTTGTGTCACTATATGTGTGTTGGTTGATTATGCCTTGATAATGCAATGATATCCAATCGTAAAATCTGTATTGACATTTATAATAAATGTTTAACCTCAATTATTTTCACTAATGAGTAATACTAACTTGAATTTTGAAAACTATGGACATTCCAAATCCTATTAATTAATGTGCATTCCCTTTTTGAACCTTTTCTGATGAAGCTATTGGATATAAAAAAGTCCCACTTAACATTAAAATTCGATAACTTTTGATACAATTACTTGCCCTCTCCCTATCTCTTTATTTCTTAACCAAATTTGTAGTAAAAGAGACAGGCATCTTGAGCACTAGCCACAGTTCTACCACCTCAATTCTCATTTTCTACTCTATGTACTTAGAACTTTTCCTTTGGCTATATAGTCCTGAGCACAGCTAAATAATAACTGTTATAGTCAGAAGCCGTTTGTAGCTTGATGCCCTTAAGATAACAATTCTAATTCATAAGGGTCTTCCCAAAGCCAGAAGGCTAGATTATAGAGATGGTACATTGGCTAGACTAATTCCAGAATTAGGAGAGCTTCTCTTGAACAGGTGTCACAATCCGTCCTCTCTCCTGCTCACAATTATCCCCAGCATCTCATACCAGCAATATTCAGTCTGTTTTGCATTTTGATAATCTGATTAGGTTTTCCTATTGTTGTTTCATCATTCCAATAGTATCTGCTTCTTTAAATACATGATGCCAGCTAGCTTGAAAATAATGTAAATCATTGAGGCTTTTGATCACTCTTAATCAGGTTATCAACTTGGTGGTCTATACAACTATGGACAATCTTGCAGTAGGCAAATTGGTAATTAAGGAAGGTTCTAAAATTGCCAAAATACTAGATGTCTTGAGTTGGAATATCACCTGGGTAACACCTCCAACGGTGTAGCTGGGAAAAAACACAGGACATGAAATGAGTGGGTGATTGGCAATATGAGTCTTATTAGCACATTTCTTGCAGCTTCTAATGTAACAAAGCCATCTGGTCCATACATTCCTATGAGCAGTCCATTTGGAAATACAACCTACAAGCATCCATCAGCAAGGCTATTACAAAATGCAAAGGTAGAGATGTTTCATTCACAAATTACTGTGCATGGTGATTATTACTGGTGGTGTTTTGTAAAGGGGACACTGTTGAATAGTTCACCTGCAGTAGATAATGAGTTTATACTTTTGTTTCTGTCTGCACATGGAGATTGTGATAGAGAAGCTGTAGCATCCTCTGTTTGCACTGGAGGTGGCTTAGATTTAGGGCAGAGAAAATGTGGTTTTGCTGCTTTATCAAAATCTGGAGACATTATACGGGGCAATAAAATAGGGGGATTTGTTGTATTTTTAAGGGTTGGGTCAACAGATGTATGAGAACTAGGTCTAGACCGCCTGAACCCTCTAATTTACAGGTTTGAAGTAATTAAATCAATCACTAGGTCTGGGAGAAGCACTGATACCCCTAGACTAGAGCCACTGAGGGATGTGTAGACTAAGTCAGAGGTTAAAGGCATGCTATTAAATACCCAGTGGGTAGCCACACACAGCATAGATTGCACAATACCATAGATCACAATCAGTTAGTTGCACAGCTGGTTACAGCATCTTGGCTAGGAGAAACAATGGGGATGAATTTCTTGTTAGCCATTTCAAATGTCCATAGTCTGATCAAAATGGGCCATATAATGGGGAAAGGTGGAGGTCTAGGAGTTTTTCCTAATTAAAAAACTACAAATACAAACACACCATTTAACTCCTCATATAGTTTTTGAACACTTGAATGTTAATTTGTACGGTGCTGATGCAGAATCTGTAACTAACACAAAATCTCACCTGCTAAGTCTCCATCTGGCTTTGAAAATACTTTGCTAGAGGCATGCATTATTCTAACTACATCAAATGCTAAGTTAGTTATTCTTGGTGACTTTAATTTGTGGTCACGAAACCTTCTTGATGATGTCAAAGCTAAAGTGATATCCGACGTTCAAACTTCCCATGAAAGAGGTTATATCCTAGATTGGGTGCTTACACAAGGGTTTGACACTGGTCAGATGTAAATCACAGCGGTGAACTTGTCAGATTCAAAATTATTTCCTAAAGGGCTTTATTTTAAGTCCCTACTTCAATTATTTTTAATTAGTAGGGTGTTCTAATACTAGTGATTGGTCATGTTTTGATGCCATACTTTGTCAAGCCCTGAGCCGGACTCATTTTCTACTGTCTTGGGACCCATTTGAGCTGTAGTAACTTTAGAAATGCAATTTATGACTAACAATGGGCTTACTCTTTCGTGGGTGGGTGAATGTCCTTCCTAACCCTACTTAAACCCCTCCTTCCTCCTCTATAAACCCTCGCATTTAGTAGTAAATATGACCCCTTTTCTAGACCCTCCACCTGGCCCATTCATATTTACTGCAATGTAGTCAACTTACATTTGTGAGGTTCTACCTGTAGAAAAGATAGAAGAGGTGGAGATTGGGATTTACACCCATAGGCTTGTAAATAGTATAGTGTAGTACTTTAGTAGTATTATTGTAGCATACTAAACATACTACAAAAAGGAGTTTGTGAATAGGCCCCTATGATGGGAGTTACAAGTGATAGTCAACATCTATATGGCTCTGCTCGCCCCCATCCTCAGAACTTAACGTCTACATTGCTCCGCTCGCCCCCATCATCAGAACCTATGGACTCAACATTGTGTCATACTCAGACAACACCAAACTCATCCTCATCCCTATCCAACAAACCCAACACCACCAGACACAATTTTCGAGAAGGCATGGAAGCCTTGGCAAAATGGATGAAAAACAGCTGCCTTCAACTAAACACCAACAAAACAGAAGAACTCATCATGGGCCCACACACCGATGCCTGGAACGACACCTAGTGGCCCCCCGCCCTCGAAAGTCTGCCCACCCCCCACGAACCATGCACGCAACCTGGGAATCATCCTGGACTCCGAATTCAAAATGAACCGCCAGATCAACAGCGTCTCATCCTCCTGCTTCCACACCCTCCGCCTCCTATGCAAGGCCTTCAAATGGATCCCCCTCTAACACAGAAAGACCGTCACTCACGCCCTGGTCACCAGCAGACTCGACTACGGCAACGCACTCTACGCCGGAATAAACAAAAACCTCACACACAAGCTACAGAACATCCAGAACGCCGCCGCAAGTCTGGTCCTCAACCTGCCATGACACTGCCACATCTCCCAGCACCTGTGCACACTTCACTGGCTCCCCATCGAAGCTAGAGTCACCTTCAAGATGCTCACCCACGCTCACAAGGCCCTCCACGACACCGGACCAGCATACCTGAACAGCCGACTCAAATTCCACGCACCCCAAAGGACCCTACGATCAGCCCAGCTCTCCTACACCAGAAAGACTAGATCAGGCAGCCGCTCCTTCTCCTTCCTCATGGTCAGTGCCTGGAACGCCCTGCCTTTCCTCCTCAGACAGACAACATCTCTCCCCATCTTCACAAGAAACCTCAAAACCTGGCTCTTCGACAGACCCCATCCTTGATGGACTGGAACCTGCAAAACCCCCCCACCCCAGCACCTTGAAACCCTCACGGGTGAGTAGTAGCGCTTAACAAACAAACAAACAAACAAACGTGTGATAGTTCTCTATTTTTGCAACAAAAGTGAATATCACAATGTTACAAATGGTGTGTACATGGAGGAATAAAAATAGAAAGGAATCAAATAAGAAAAATAGGTAATATTCAAATTAATGATGATATGAAATGGAATTGAATCCAACTGCAGCAAAGATGAGGTAGTAGTGGCATTGTGATATTACTTATCCATCTGGAAATTCTGACAAAAATGAACTTATGGGCCAGGATTGAGTGCTGAGAAAGTAAATGTCAATGCATTTCGGTAAAAGACAAAATGCATTGACGTTCATTTTCTCAGCACTGCAATTAAAAAGTTACCTCAAGCTTTTTGAGTCCCGACCTCTTTATGAGGAAAAATTAAAGGAGGGAGGAAAGGAGAGAGGAAAGGAGTCAAATGTCAGCAAGTCAACAAGTCGGAAAACTGAATGCAAACTGGGAGAACCAAAGAATACATTTCTGACCTAAATAAATCAAAAGCAATCTGGACTTGAACAAAGCCCTTTTGTGTTCGCTAACTCTGAAATTTCCTAAATCAAAGGGTTTGCATCCACAAAAGAGCATTCTCTATGTACAAAAACCCTTTTACAAACCAGAAAATGCTCTTCAATATGTAAAAGGACATTGGGGGTTGATACGAAATCCCAAATAGGAGGAGGCACTAATTCAGAAAGGAATTACTCATGGTATACAGGCACAATTGTGATTGCAACCTATTGATGAGTTACCTATCTCCAAGTAGGGGGGTTAGTGATTCAAAAAGGTGTATCCCTTCCCCTTTTGGAATTGTGTCAGTAACCTCAGTTGAAGAAGGAAGTGGCCTAGGGGACCTCTATCTCCTCCTCCTGAAGTTTTACAAAAACGTTAATTCTTTTTTTGTAAAAAAAAAAAATGTAGAACTGGTTACTTCAAGGAACATGGGCTGCTTTAAAAATAAAGATTTTTTTTAATGCAATCATGTGGATGGTGGTCTGCTGTCATTGAAGGCCCTATCCCTGTGATTGCAGCCAATCCCAAATTGTGGCCGTTTAATTTGGCAGGTCACTATGTGACCTTCTTTGATTCAGAATTTTGTGAACTGAATTATTAGTACATAGGTCGGTTCACAAAGTTCTAATCCATTCACAAAACATTGGTGCACAATTTATTATCACTTTTTGGAATGGAATACTAGTACATCAGGCCCTATGTAGTTAGGATGCAAATAAAATAATATTGAAAGGCTCAGGTGAAGTTTTAATCGGTAGATGTATTATATATATAATAGTTGACAGAGATTAATAATGTGTCATTTATAATTCTATTGCAATTTAAAATTTATTAATAGGAAAGTAGTTTTGTATATTATAGTGCTGATTCCTCCAACAACAGTGATCAACTTTCCACCAAGTAACTGATGCACCATGTCATTATTGAACCCTTGATGTAGATACCAAAGTATAGTCCAAGCCACAGCAAGATTTGGCCCCTAGTGCTCTATGAGCACTGTTGATATTTGGCTGTTGAGTAGGTGCTGTAACTGGAATGAAGATGTAGCTCCCACAGTAAAGAGATGAAAGGTCAGCCAATGCCTTTATATGGTGGAAATAGTCTGTACGGGAAGCTTGTATTACTTTGGACCGACTCTATCTGTCATGTGTGTAATAAAGGTTAAACTGCAACTGTCAATGCTGTACCTGATCTGTGTGTATTTGAGAACAACTTTTACATCCCATGCTACCTGTACATTTCCTGTTCTGTTTGAGAGAAAAGACACTGCTGCTGGCCCTCGAGTTTTGTGTGTGCAAATGAAACCTGAAGTGCGTCAATACACACCAGACATGTTCTGTGTGTGAGGTTAGGTTTTTAGGTTAAATATAAGTTTATTTGGACTGAAGTCCTTAAAACTAGGCATGGGCAGAACTGCTGGCATTTTACTCCATGATATTGCACAAAGTTACCTAAAAACTCAGCGATCCTCCATGAGTTTCTACAGTGGCAGAATTCTGGTTTGGTGCGCTGTCGCGCTGCTTGCACTGATTTTTAGCGCATGGGAACTTGTCCTGTTCTGTAAATTCAGCATGAATGGCACCACGCAGCACACCAGAGGCCGCTGCTTCTTTCTACCACTCCAGTAGTTAACCTACTTGGGCAACAGCTTTCACAATGCAAGGGGCTGCTTCTCAATGCGAGCGGTAGCGACTTGCAGCGGCTGCCTGCATTGAGAAATCTCGTCAAGAGGCTGTCTTGCATCCATTTTTATTTGCTCACCACCTTAACATTGGCTGACGAGCCACGTGCAAGTAAAACTCTGCTAAGCAGGGGTTGGTGGATTTTTTGCCGAACTCCTCGCTCCAAGAAGAGTGGGGAGTGGGCAAGCCCCCTCAAACTGTTTACCATCCACCCCTACTTTAAAACCAATGCAAACCAACACCACATTCTTTATTCACCTACAATAAAATATCCATAAAACTTCTAGTAGGATTTAATCCATGATTGTCCATATTTCTCATAAAACATAAAAAGCATTCTAAACCCACAAATCAAATCCATAAACATTATTTAAAATATGAATTCATGAGAGTACATTCTTTTCAGAGACAGTAAAAAGCGACCTAGGCCCACAATGACATTATGGGAAGCAGATACTCATTAAAAAAATCAATTACAGGAAGACAAGACAATGCACCATATTTAAAAAATAATGGGGCATATTTACTAGGAAATTGTTGAAGCATGGCGTTACACCAAGAAGGCTAACACCGTGCTCAGACAGTTTCCAAATGCAGGGATGCTCTGTTTTTACAATATTATGGCGCACCCCTGCCTTTCGTTTAGCACTGGTGCTAAATGTAGCTGCCTAGCGCCAACGCAGGCACTCTTGCACCATTGTGCAAGAGTGTCTGCGTTTCAGGGAAAGATCATTTATGTGCAGGAAGGTGACCCTTCCTGCACATAAACAATCAGTAATGGTGTCTTATAACTTCTATGTGTGCAACATAATGCATCACACATAGAAGTTGTAACTCGTCATTTTTAAAAAAATGATTGGTTATGTGCATCTACCTGCACATAAACAATCAATGGCGTTTTGCTGTTTCTATGTGTGCTACACAATGCAGCACACATAGAAACAGCAAATACAAGGAGAAATAAAGCATTTCTCCTTGGTTCACCATGTTGATACCAGGTTTTCCCTGGTCTTAATTTTGGCACAGCCCCAATTTACGACAACCTTGTAAATATGGGGCAGCATCAAAATCAATAGGTGTTACGGCGGCAACGCCCACCGCAATACCCATTTCCCCCCCTTTCACGATAAGTGTAGTATCAAGTGAGGCCTTATTCACAAGGTGGCATTAAGCCACGTTAATACCGCCTTGTGAATAAGGCGAAGCCCCTATCGGCAAAGGGTTGTCAGAAAAAGTGACGTTCCTGTGGCGATAGAGGCTTGTAAATATGCTGCAATGTTCTTAAAAATTTCCAATTTTTAGATAAAAGAAGTGGGCAGTCAATTAGTACATGAATAATAGTACATTTGCTTTGTTAAGTGCATACACAGTATTCCCTATTTTCTCTACTTTTTTCAGCCAAACTGGGTCTAGCCTTGAAAGGATTAAGGCCTACTTTATTTTTTTAAATTTCTAAATGAAGTAAAGGATCTGGCAAATAATAGAGCTGTGGGTACATATCCGAACTACCCAGAGAAGACACTGTTATGTGGATTGAGGGTTTCTGTGGTAAATACTCTTTATGTTTCTGATAAGATAGAATCCAGGCAGCTTCCCAAAGTAACTTCTTATGGGGGAAGTGCTCCCAACTAGCAAAAGCCTTGTAAAATATGATCTTTTCATTTTTAGAAACTTCTCTTGAGAGACTGAGCTCATATTACTCATTCCATTGGGCTTCAATCAAACATACCTGTGCTATCTTTTCAAGGTTATCCAACCGAGTGAAATTATTTACAAATTTAAAAAAAAAATGCTTTTGTTACATATACCGGGGAGATCAATTTTACTTCACATCTAATACTCTGTATCATAGACCCCTTTGGGAGATTTAAAACTTGTTTTATATATATATTTTCCAATGGGTCTAAAGTTTAGCCTTTTATTTATACAGAATATTTCAGACACGTAAAGTGAAGAGGAGGGATGTTGTGCCAAAATGCCTGTAAAAGTGGTGTAAATGACAGGTGCCTATATATGCCATTAAAGTTCACCAGGGAGCCCACCTGTAATTATTCCCTAGATCATATGTCCTTTGAGAAAAACTTTAGAAACTATTTTGCTGACACATCCAAAAGACTGATTAGCCTACAATTTACTGTAATTCTACCATCTCCTTTCTGTACTTGAGGTTTTATCATGAAAATTCCAGCTTCGGCCATCTATTGATATAGATACCACAGGTTCTGTGTCCACAAATCAATATTTGCTTCTAGTACAATTACTGTAACGTTGTCCAGTCCAGCAGCCCTACTTAACTTAAACCTGGCTGTTGTATTCCTAACCTGTTCTTTAGAAAATATCTCAGGGGTCTCTGGGTCAGCTATATAGGCATATCTCTGATCATTCACAGAGGGCGGGACATAAATTCTTTTGACATGTAACACCCAATCTTCTCAGGCAGTCGTATGAGTGGGGGACACAGCATGCGTATATGCTATATTATTTACCAACCCCCAAACTTTTCTCTAATCCCCAGCCTGAATGACCTCCATTTTTATCATTTAATTAGGGTCTTTTATCACCTTTTCAACAGTCTGACTTTAGTGCCTGGCTCTTCAAATTGCCATGTCCTATTAAGAGATTGTAATTCCCTTAACTCTTTTTTATACTTTTTACACTCTTCATGAAACGTTCCTCCTGTATGTCTGGTTACATAATTATTCCTAGAGTTACCCTCTAGCATTAAAAACATATGAAGGTATCCAAGCACATGATCTGCCAAGGATACAAACCAATCTAGTTCATTAGGGAAAACATTAAAATTAGCGCAAAGGTGAGAACGCAATTTGAAACTCAATGCGTTCTTGCAAATGTTTTGGGTCCAACTGGGTGCGTAATTTTTGTGGAAAACCCATTACTCAAGGTAAAACCTTTTCAGCTAAAACTGCTTTCCTTAATGTTAAAATCCCCTGTAAGACCCAATGGTCTCTCCTTTCACGATGTAATATCTTAAAATCCTTAAACAGTCTAAACTTATCAACGGGTACAAAAACATAATCAATTGAATGGGGCTGAGAGCCAAAGCAAAAGTGGCACTTGATGGATTATCAAGGTTTGAGACACAATTCAGGCTTATTAGGCTGCTCCTGCTCAACCAGTCACCAGCAACATTCCAATCACTCCCTATTGTCTTAGTTGGGACATTTGCCTCTGAAATATTATTAATAACCAATATATCATACAATAATCCATCTATTCTAATATGATCGATTTTAGAATTAAAGTCACCTGAAAAAAAAACAATTCCCTCGCTAAGTTCTGTAGAGATCAATAATAAGTTTGCTTTCAAGCTTTCCAGAAATCCGGACAAATTGATCCTAAACTCCCTATATAAATAAAGATTTACTAAAACTAAACTTTTCTGCTGCTTTTGTTCCATCCTTATTTCAACTACGTAAATATGGGTCCATGAGCTAAAAGTTTCTATCCTTTAAAAAAAAATGCAATTCTAGTGGAGACTAGTGTTAAAAGACCCTTGCACAATCTGCCCTCACCCATTGCGTGAGCTACTAAGCCTATTGAAACCAAATGGTTTATATTTTGGAACTCTCAGAGACAAGTCTCCTAAAGAAGGATAATGTAAAAATCTTCTCACAGAGGTTGTAAGTTACCTGACTTTATGCACTGATTATAGCCATGTATATCCCAGCTGCAGAATGTTATGCTCCTCGAGAATCCAGTATCCTCTGCATAGGAGTCCTCCCTTGTTCAGGGAATGGTTTCAGCATATTTGCTAAGGGGCAAGAAAGGATTGCTTACATTTATGGGGATAAAGCCCCTGTGTTTTTATGTCTATAATTGGTAACCACAATCCTCACATTCTCTCTAGAAGTATTAACTTGACTTGGTACACAAATACTCACATTTTAACAATGATTGTAACAAGCATTTGCAATGCAATCGGTCTTGCCTTTGGGACCTTATATGTATTTAGCAATGCAGCACATTAGCCTGGGTGCTGAAACATCTACTGTTCTTTAACATGGAGGGAAAGTAAGCACCAAACTGCGTGACACACCAGGTATGGGAACACATGGAGAGAAATATTGCATTTCAGCTGGAAATAGTATAGTCTAAAGCTCTGTTTTTAATGTAAAATGAGGGCCTTCTGTGGTCATATCACTGAAAATACAAGATTTTGAAAAACATATTATTGTCTACTGGTGCTCGTGGAAGACAATTTCTATGGACTGGAATCTAGAGAATGCTAAAGTGATTCTGGTATTTTACTGACCTCTGCTGGTTGTTTTCTATCAAGAAAGTTAAATAAAGGCAGTTGCCAGAAAAAGAAAAAAAAGAAAGTCTCTTAGCAGAAAGAAATTCTGATATTGTACTGACCTCTGCTGGTCGTTTTCTATCAAGACAGTTAAATAGAGGCAGTTGAACAGAAAAGAAGTCCCTAAGCGAAAGCAGACAAGTCCTAGGGATGATCTCCAAAGCCCACATAGTACATACACATATAAGGATATAATAAGTATATACTAAAGTATATACAAGAGGTCTCGAATGCTCGACCTAAAAAGGGATGTTCTCTTGGTTGAAACAAACTTGATTACCTACCAATCCTCCGTGATGCCTCAATGTACCATGTAACGGAACACTTTGTGATTTTATCACTAGACCTAGTTGCACTGATAACCCCAAGGAGTTCAAAATGCCTTCTGCTTTGCAAACTGTATTAGCCGTCAAAAACGAGATAAAATCAACTTTATTTAATTATCTTCCATCATTATTTGTTAAAACCCCCTCAGATTTTAAGTCAATCGTTCCAACATCTGATAATTTAGGAATTTGATTGTACAGGAAAAGGAGCTCTCCTCTGTTTAAAGGGCATAGTTTTCTTGTTTCATTAGCTTTGTGGAGAAAATAAAGCACATATGGATAGTGACCATGGCCCTCCTGAATCTATAGAATCATCTTTGGGTGATTAGAATATTTTGTATTTTTCACTGATTCCGACTTCAACTCCTGATCTTTCTTTTTGTTCACCCGGGCAGCTTGGGTTGCAATTTTCAGCACATTATTTTCCGGCATAGTTTGAAGCATCTGGAATTTTACCTTTCACTTAGATGCCCCATCTTTAAAATACATCCCATTGCTAAAGTGCTCCGGAAGATGTTTATTTGTCTCCTTTATTTTTCTGCCCATTACCTAATTTGTCTGAGCAGGGATCTTTTCCTTTAATCTTCTTCCCCTTTGCTGTGATTACATCTGTTTTTCCACAATGGCCTTCTGATAGAAGTCAAGACTTTTTGGTATCCACCATTATAGACTCTGGACCTGATGTTTGAAGCTATTTACGGTTGGTAAGGTTCCAATTCACAAAATCAGAGCCTTTCTGACTGCAAAATGGCATTTTTTTCAAATTCTCCAAACCCAAATAGTGAGTTGGTAACAGATTGGTAATAGATTACTGTATCCCTAAAATAACCAAATAGCTAATTGGGTTTGGGAATAAATAAAGATTTGTTTTTTGAAAGGAGCATGTTAAGGGCATCCCATCCAGATACCAACTCTTTAAGCTATGTATTAATGTTATGTGACTGAAATCAGGTTGTAAAACATAAATATTGTATTACCTCCTCAAAAGCAGTGGTAAGTCATTTTCAAATGGAAATGGGTCCTCAGGGGACCCCTTCCCCTTTGTTAATGTTCACAAAAATGTTTTTTATGAGCAGGCATTGGTCCATAAGACTACTGCTTGCTCATAAAAAAAAGTTTGTGCCATTTGTTTTATAAACACATCCAATTTTCCCTTAACCCCTTAACTGCTGGTTACCCCCACCACCCATCCCAGTGCTGATCTCTTTTTTGACTATTTGGGGTAGTTTGCGCTCCATAACTTTTTTCCTCCTAAGGTATCCACGCAAATTTGCGTCCTTTTTTCCCAAGATCCTTGGAATTCTAAAAGTACCCAACCTTTGTGGATTCCCCTGGAGGGCATGCAAAAATTGGGCAAAATATTGCAACATTTTGAGATTTTAAGGAAAAATAGGGCAAAAGAGTGCTCTGGTTAAACGTGTCTGTTTCTTTTCCTAATAAAAGGATCAACAGACAATTTGCTGTCCTAAAGGCACCAGCTTCCCTGCTTTCAGGAACATGCAGAGATGAACTAAAAAACCTAGGGGTAAATTCACAAGAACGTGTGATAACTACTGCAAGTGTAGCTTAACGCAACTCTCAACATCGCAGCCTATCACAGGAAAATAACCCTGTGTCAACGTGGAATTCACAACAAGGTGGCCCCATGCGATAGTTTGCCGAAACCACTGCCAATGCCCGCGATACAACCACCTCGACGGAGATAAAAACACAAACCCCAATGCCAAAAAACCTGCGATGAGCCAAAGCGCGATAAGAAAACAGTGACAACCAGTGCGAGGGCAGCAATACTCACACGTAATGTGGGAAAAAGCACAAGAACAGCATACAGAAAATGCCACCGAAAAAATACATCAACAGCGGAGTACCATGGATGCACCCTGACCGACTACAGAGGACAACATGTGTACACCACAACATCTAAGCACCGTGGAAGAACAGAACCGGCAGGCACACCGCATGAAAGAGGCCAGTGGCAGACAAATCAGAGCCGCAGGAGCGACTCGCCCACTGTGCAGCATATGCACATAAGCATAATTGCACTTCGACATTAACAACATCCCAGTACAAACAGCAACCCCTCCACAACAGAACACAGGACACAACTGGTTCCGCAAATGTGCACAACATGGCAAATCACACCTGAAACCGCAGGAAAATGTAACATGTCAATGTACAAGTACAAACAGTAACTTGCAAATATGTTCTAATCACACATGCAGTGTTGCCATGGACGGCCACAATGTGACGTGCTCATGAGAAGTAAGTGTCAATGATGGAGTTCCCACGGGCCATTCCTGCCGCAGCTGCAGTGGGATGTGGGCCACCTGCCCCATCGTCACCATCATCGCCCATTACCTCTGGAACTGGGATCCATGGGGCATTGGTGCGAAAAGATGTTTTGCAACACACAACATGCAATCATCATCTTGCACACAATGTCCGGGCTGTACAGGGGCTTTCCAACTGTGCCGTCCAGGCACCTGAAACATGACTCCAACATGCCAAATGTGCGTTCAACGATGCCCCTGGTGCGTATGTGGGCTTCATTGTACTGCCTCTAGGTGGGTGTGTCCGGGTCTCGGAGGGGTGTCATGATCCAAGGAGTGCATATCCTTGATCACCTGTGACAGTGCAGGGAGAAAAGAGTCAATACTTGGTTCGGCAAAATGTGATGGCAGGCCACTAATACAGTGATGCCTGTGCTGGCTGTGTGTGGGGTGAGTGTAATGCAGCCCTCAGGGAGTAGCTGGTGCTGGCAACAACTCCAACAGTCATCAGGTACTCAGAAATGCAATGTCAGTAAAACAAGGGGGAATGACTCGAGTCGCACAGGACTAGTGGCCCCAGATGCACAGCGGCCGACATGGGCCCACTGCCACGGGACGCTGACCTGTGGGAGACTGGGGTAGGGTCATGAGGGCAGAGCAGGGCCTCGCATGTCATAGGTGCCTTCCGTGGAGTGTCACGGGGGAGAATGGGAGGCCTACCCCCAGTGCATGATGCAGAGGACACATGCCAGCTGTGTCCGGCAACATGGCGGATATGAATGCCACAGACCCAGGCCAGACACCATGTCCGTACCGGTCCGTTGCTGATGAGAATCCCCAGGCCACAGGCTCAGACACCAACGATGTTCTGCCAGAGGATGACAGTCACTCATGGCGCACAGGATTAGTGGCACCACGTGTCACAGGCTTGCGTTGAACAGGGTTAGTTGCACCACGTGTCGCAGGCCTGCGATATGGACTTATGCCTCACTGATTGAAGGGAGTCTGGTGCCACGGACTTGGGGTCACTGCCATTCAGGACTCAGGACACTGTTCCACATGTGGGACCTACTGGGCCGAAGAGGACGCCAGTGGAGCATGTAAATAATTATGGAGTGATGTGGACCAGCATCGGGGGGGCCAGCGATGGTCTGCGGAGGCTGCTGAACTTGTGGGACTGGGGCTTAGAGCTTGCACCGGCACATGTTGGGCCCTCTTTGACACACGACGGTGTCTGCAGGTGAGCAGTGCAGCCCTGGTGCGCTGGAGCGGGCAGGCCTGGTCTGTGCATCAGCGTCCTGGGGTGCAGCAGGCGCACAGGGTCACAGGCCCGCTGCTCACGGCGTCGGCCTCATGGCAGGCTGCACGGCACCGCACTGTCAGTGACGTTGGCCTTCCCGGGAGTGAACCACACCCTGCGCAACAGGGTTTTTCAACACCCCTGCGTAGCCCTGGCGTACTCAGGGCCAACCCACTACGCTCATGCACACGGGGGGACGCAGCGTGCAACACTTCTGCTCTCTGTCTCACATTCTGGGGTGACATGTTTGCATCCACTGCTCACTACTCTCCAGTCACTAGCAGTTGTGGTCTGCATGGACATATCAGTGGTTTGCATAGCCATGTATGTCCTGCAATTCCATGCCTCACTTCTCATTGTGTACATTCCCACTCACGTGTCACTTGCATCCTCACACATGGCTGCATTCCACAAATCCACACATTCAGCTGTTGTGTGGCTGTGGTGCCATGAAAGGTCTGTATTGGGTGCAGGGGTAGCCCAGGATGACCATGGAGTGATGTTGTCATGTCTGGTAGGTGGTCGTGTAGTTTGACATGTTGTATGTGGTTTTGTCATGTGTGCATTCCCACAGTTGTGCGTTGTGTATTGGTGGGTTTGGGGTGTGTGATGTGTTGATTTGGCACTTACCAACGAGCAGTCCAGTTCCATATGTGCCATTCTGGTAGCGCTGGTTGATGATGGACTGTCGCAAGATGAAGGAATCATGCACACTGCCTGGGTAGTTTGCGACGACATTGGTGAAGAGTCCCCGGTGGTCCACTATTGCCTGCACATTGATGGAATGCCGATGCTCTCTGTTGTGGTAGTGGTGTGCAGTATCCGCAGGGGGCACAAGTGGGACATGTGTGCAGTCGATTGCCCCCAACACGGCCGGGAATCCAGCTATGGCGTAGAAGCCTTGCTTTGTCTCCAACTGTTCCTGCACACTGTTGGGGAAGTGAAGGCACTGTGGTATGAAGCTGAGGATGGCATCCAGGACAGATGTGAGGAACTTTGATAGAGCCGACTGTGAGACCCCTCCGACTCTGCCAGTTGTTTGTTGGAAGGTACCTGACTCCAACAGGTGCAGCACAGCCAGCAGCTTTGTCTGTGGAGGGATGTTGGTTTTCCGCTGTGTTGGGATCGTCAGCTTGTGGGCGATGTGGGTCATGATGCGGAGGATGGTTGCCCTTTTGAGCCTATAGTGGGCAATGACTTCCTCGGACATTAGGTCTGTGAGAGTGCTGTGTTTTTGGTAGGTCTGCTGTCTTACTCTGTGCTGCCTTTGTGGTGGTCCGGGGGGCGGGTCCGGGTCCTGGGGTGGTGGCGGTCCTTGGTGTGGTGGCAGTGGGTGTTGTGGCCCTGTTGGGGCTTCGAGCTGCATGATGAGTAGCTCCATGGCGTTGTTTGCTCTTCAGGTGTGGCTGTGTGCGGTGCTCTGTTGCCTACTGCAGGTAGTCGTCCATCTTTACACCTGCTTGAGGCAGGTGTTAAATACCTGCGGCTACCTTGGCTCATTGCCTGTTTTTGGTTTGCTACGCAGATCTGGCAGTTCGTTGCGAAAGTGGTGTTGTGGTTTTTTGTGTGTTTTTGCATGAGAACGCCTACTCTGCATCTCATTAGGGTTAGTTGGTGGTGTCCTCCATGGTGATACATTTTGGGGCAGTTATCGCTGGAATACTGGTGATACCTGCAGTTTGCACCAGCTTGTGAATGGGGTGTTAGGTCCATCTCCACTTTTTCTGTGTTAAGGTGGAGATAAATCGGTGATAAGTTCTTGTGAATATCCCCCCAAATTTCTTTATCACAGTTTTGGCATTTTTTAAAGAGGTAGCCCATTGTTCCTATTTTTTTGCTCTCAACCTACTACCAGTATGTGGTGAAAACCAGTGTGAAAAGTAGATCTATAAAAAGCTATAGATTTCTGAAAAGTACACAAAATTCTTAATTCAACAATGTCATATGTGTAGATACCTCAAGGGTTTCTTAAAGAAACCATTTGTTGAAATAAAGAAATACTGAAAATGAGTAGGAAAAAAATGGCAATTGGTGACAACATTTTATCTGTGCGTTTTTGTCATATTAACTGATTTATAAAAGCAATACACCATTACGTCAGCTGGCCCCTTTTGGTTGCAGGGATATACATAAGGATTGTAGGTTCTCCAAGAACCCAAGGTACCCAGAGCCAACAACTGAGCTGCACCATACAATGTCTTTTCATTGTGTACCAAGTATAGACCAATTCATATGGTGAAATATGTAGAGTGAAAAATGGGACTAAAGGAAACCTATGTATTTTTTAAACGGGCACAAGATATGGAGTTTAGGTGCAGTGTTTAATTTTACATCTTTGTGGGTACCCATACTTGCATATGATTTAGATGGTATGTTTCAAAATGTTTTCTTTCTTACATACTGTCTTACATTTAGAAGGTGCAAATGCAGCAAAATCCAATTGGTAATAACAAATGTTCTACTATTCTATGCTCCTACATGCATGCCTATAAACAAAATGGCACCCCACTTGTGTGGGTAGGCCAAGTGCTGCAACAGGAAATGGCCCAAAATACAACATGAATACATCACATTTTCCACTCAAAACTGACACTTTTTTTGCAAAGCGGGTAGCTGTCGATTTTAGGCCCTAGCTTAGCTGGCACCTAGGAAAACCTTGCAAACGTACACATTTTTTAAATCTAAACACCTGGGAAAATTCAGGGTGGTGTGATTCTCATGGCTCTAACCAGGTTTTTCACCCAAACCAAAATTTTGACTAAAAACACATTTTCCTCATATTTCTGTGATGCAAAGTTCTGGAATCTGTGCGGAGCAACAAACTTCCTTCCACCCAACATTCCCCCAAGTCTCCCGATAAAAATGGTATCTCACTTGTGTGGGAAGACTCAGTGCCTGCAAGAGAAAATGGCCCATCACATTTTTCCACTCAAAACCAACCCTTTGTTTTCAAAGAATCAGTCACTTTCATGGCTTATCAGTAGCAGCAGTGAATTGTAGTTGAAGCGGAGTTTACCACCCACCCCTAACAGCAATGATAGACTACGAAAGATTGTTCAAATTGTTCTGCCTGTCATGGACTATTCATCTGCTAGGCTTTTAGAGATTTGTGCTCCAGGAAATATATAGCAATCAATGAGAATTTGATCCTGTACTTAGGGCAGCTGCTGTTCAGGCAGTACAGACAAAGCAAAATAACTAATTAAGTCATCAAGCATTATCTGTTGTGCGAGAGCTCCATTAGTTATATATAAAGCTTGAGATTGTATACTGAGAAGAACACCAGTATAAATCTTGAAGGTTGCCCATCCATGCTAGGAATTATTGGAAATATTGTATGGGGCCTCGTGCAATCATTATAGCGATTATACGGCCAATTTCTATACAGGAGTTCAGCTGTTCAGTGAGCTGTACAACACTCTTTGTGGCTTTCTGGACAATTTAAAGTCACCACAAATGTTTCCTTCAGGAGCTTGTTTGTAAGAAGCTCTAAGAAGATCAATGAACTGTGTTGCTTGCATTGTAAAGAACTGCTGGCTTCAATATTCTCAGATAGAATTAACAAATGCTTATTAAAGTTCACAATGAGAGCACTTTTCTGGTCATGGTTTGAGTTCAGTTTACAGAAGGACACGTGCCCAACTGTTTACTTGGTTACAAGTACATCTGAGGAGTGGATACAACTGACCAGGTACTTTATTCATATAATATAAATCATAAAACTTGCACGTGCCATATGAAGTTGGCATTCCAACTGGTCCAGCTGACAACATACAATGTATATGATTTTAGTCAAAAACAAGGAGATTTATCTCTTTCCTAGACTAGTTAGCTTTGATTAATATTCATACTGCTGTAGAAGCAGTAGCCTCTCCTTCATCTGTTGTACAGGACATTGCAAGGCTCCAGGATCAGCACTTTGACTACCTCATTCCTGCATCAGAGAAAAAGAGTAAACCATATCACTGATGCATATTTGCACTCAAAAAGGAAAGACGGGAGTTGCTACTACTGTCCTCGGTGCCCAGCTCAGCCAGGCCTTTCTTTACCAGCTTGCCTCACTTTATACCACACAAAAGTGAAGTTCTGGGAAGCGGACTGAAGAGGGGTAGTCAGATTGAGGGTTAATATGTGATTTTAAATGGTTGTGCATGGATATTTACCTTCCATGATCAATTTTGTTACTTCCAATGGAGCTTTTCAAATTTATCTGTCTCATTTTTGAATATTTTTCTAATAGTTCCCACCCACCGAACTACCATAATCCAACACTGTTGTCCTCCTACATTAGAATTGAGCCACTGTGTTTACTGATTTCATTAAATAGGTACACATTGGTTGTAGTTGTGGCCTGCTTGTCACCTTCAGCCTCTGTTAAAAGGTGGTGGATGATCTGTGTGACATATTATAAGTACATTACAGTCTATACACTGCAGAAAATACTGGATAGGACAGCCACTAGGTTTCAAAGATGTACCATCTCTCCAAAATATAAGGTTTTGTCTTTCTGTAATTTGTTTTATAGAGAACTTCTGTTCAGCCAACTTCAGCAGCAGAAGTGGTTAGATTTAGTGCAATGAGGGCACCAGTGGTGCATGAAAAACAAGTATCTCTAAGCCTAAGCAGGCTGCCTTCAGAAAGTAGAAAATGGACTCCAGCATATGTGAATCATTTTCTACTTTCACTATAGTTTGTATGTCTATTGAGTATCAATTGCTGTTACAGAAAATTCGGATGATGTACCTCTTCCCAGCTAAGCCCAACAAATATATTTTTCATTTTCCAGATACTGCAAATGTCACCAGCTCAAATGTCAGCTGTCCCTATTAAAACCCCAGTCAGTTTGTAAATACAGTCACCCTCCCCAACCTAAAGCCATAAATCAGGCAAGAAAACCTAATCGGCTAGAGCAAATAGTCGTTGCTGAATGGACAGATCAAGAAGTATGGGCTAGTTAGACTAAATCATGCAGCATTTGCATATTTCTTATATTCCCTAATAAGTTGGCTGTTTCTGCACTACATAGCCTTTAAATAGAGACAGACTTATAAGTAGGTTGTGGCGGGCTAAGTGTTGTCCTTCACATGTATATAAAGCTATTTTTGTACCCATGGGGCTTAGAGCTTTAACACTTGCACTATGTAGCAGTGATATTCATATTAAAATCTGATCTGGATACTTTTAGCCTCTAAGGGTGTTCTTCTACATTTGCGAAGCTGTGTCTACTGTGCTTCATATTATAATATGGAGCTGACACGTAGGCCAGTGAAACCTTTGGGACACCTGGCCTCATGCCATGGCTCAACCTGCTGGTTTCAGAGTTTTAGAAACTTCACTCAGGGAATCCAGATAAAGTCTCACAAGAGATTAGGATTGATACTGATTGAGAGAGAGAAATGAAAAGATAGTCAAATCTTTTTTTTTTTTTAAGTTTAAGGTTTATTGAAGATAAAAAATCATAGCATACAAACAGAAGTAACATCATATAGGAGAAACATCATATAATGAAACCAAAACAACAAACCTATTAATAATAATCAAGAAAAAGCAAGAGAGGGAGTGGGGGAATGAGGAGGAAAAAGATCCAATATAAATAACAGATATTATCGGAACCTGAGATTCTATTTCATATACAAGAACTGTAATAAATATACTGTAATCGTAAATTCATAAAATACAATATTGAAAAGAAAAAGGAGTCATTCAAAGTGTATACTTAGAACTAAGCTTAAAAAGACAACAGAGGATTTATGGAGGCTTTCTGACTTCATCTGGAGTATTTACTATAGTGGCGGAATTAGAAGCTATATCAGTTAGGTAAGTGGATAAAGGGAGCCATAAAAGATCTCTTTTAATAGATAAGGATAAAGGAGAAACATTACTTGTATCCAATCTATGATGAAAACAAACAGCATTCCACGAGGCTTTGAAAGTAACTTTTTCAACTTGTTTCCAATTGGAAGTTATTAAATGAAGGGCTATAGCTAATAATAAGTCAATTAAGGAGGGATTAGGAGTTGGGTAAGGCCAATAAGGTGCTAAGGAGGCTAAAAAGATGTTAGGTAGAGAAAAAGGGATTTGGATATTGAACATTTTATTAATTTGAGACCAGACTAGGAGCCAAAAACGGGAAAGAGAGGGACAATCAAAGAGCATATGTTTTAAATCAGCTGAACTCATTTTGCAAGACCAACAGGACGAAGAGTAGACTGTAGAAAAAGAAGCCAATTTTGAAGGAGTTAGATGGAGGCGTTTGTAAACGAAATAAAGAGTTTGAGAAGTATTTGCTGCCCTAGATGTTTTATGAATTTTTGACCATAATTTATCCCAAAAAGGGATAGTCCAACAATCTGCAAGATCCTTTTCCCAAGCCAACTCAGCCCTTCCCTTGGTTCTATCAGAAGATAAAAACAAGGTTCTATATAAAGAGGAAGCTGACGTAGTAGTGGATAATAAAGGAAAAAGACTGGAGCATTTAGGAGGAATATTAGGATTAGGTTCTAAGGAGACAAGATATTGTAAGAGAGGTGGAAGGAGAGAATCATATTGAGTTTTACATGAAGAGGGTAAAGAAAATTGTGATTGAAGCTCCGAGAAGGATAGCGCAGTGTGATTAGATACTAATTGTGAGATCCAGAGTGAACCCTTGAGTCTCCAAGACTTCCAATAAATAGTACGACCCTTAATACGCAACAAGTGGTTATGTCAGATTGGTTGCAGATTTAACGAAGAAAATGAGGGGTACGTGGACGGAAGAAGTGGCTGTAATATTTTACGTGTATGAGAGATAACTTGAGGAGGAAAAGAAGGAATAATATTAGTAAAGTTAAGAGATTCATTAAAATGAAAAGGAGCTATAAAATATTTTTCAATAAACAACCAAATAGGAGGATGCACACCTTGAGCCGGAGAAAGCCAACGAGAAGATTGCCTAAGAGAAAAAGCATAGTGATAGGATTTAAAATCAGGAAATTTGAGACCTCTAGAGGTTTTGTCAGCCTTAAGGGCGGTAAGAGCTATTCGAGGAGTCTTGTTTTTCCAAAGGAATTTGTTTAACAAAGAATCAATTTTTTTAAAGTAAAAACCAGGAATATGAACTGGGATCATAGATAAAAGATAGAGAATTAACGGCGAAAGCATCATCTTAATAGAGTCCATGCGACCCCACCAAGAAAGAAAAAGTGGATGCCATCTGTCAATAGAAGTAGATACATTTTTAATAAGGTTGTCAAAGTTTTCTTTTAAAGTTTCTGGGATGGTGGGAGAGAACTAAAAACCTAAATATTTTATTTTAGAGGATTTCCAGGAGAAACCAGTGGGGACAAAATCTTGTTTCAGACAAAGAACATTTAATGGAAGAACCTCACATTTATCCGAGTTAAGTCTGTATCCGGAGAGTTGAGAAAAATTATCAACTTGAGAAAGAAAGGCTGGAAGAGAAGTGGAGGGATTTGAGCAATACATAAGGATGTCATAAGCATAAACAGACATTTTAACCTGAGTAGTGCCAAGTTTAATACCAGTAATTCTATCATCTAACCTAATTTTCGTTAAGAAAGGTTCTAATGGGATTTTAAATAAAAGGTGTGATAAAGGGCAGCCTTGACGAACACCTCTAAAAAGAGGAAAGTATTCAGAAATGTTCCCATTAACAAAAAAAGAAGCCTTAGGGCCAGAGTAGAGTAAAGAAATAAGAGAAATCAAATTAGTAGGAAATCCGATCCATCGAAGAGTATGAAACATAAAATCCCAGCCAATCCTGTCAAAAGCCTTTTCAGCATCCAGTGCTATCGCAGCAATGGGGTAGTCGAGAGAAGAGGCCTTACTTAAAATATTAAAGAAGACTCTGGAATTGTCTGAGGATAAACGACCTTTAATAAATCCTGATTGTTCAGAACCAATAAGGTTCGCCAAAATGGGATCAATACGAATGCAAGAATTTTGGCAAAAATCTTATAATCTAAATTCACTAGAGAGATTGGACGATAGTTTTTACAAAAAGCGGGATCTTTGTTCTCCTTGGGAATTAAACAGATCACGGCTTCCTGAAAAGAACATGAAGAGGAACCATCCTTGACAAAAGACTTATATAGTGATAAGAGATGGGGAAGTAATAAAGCCGCAAAGTGAGCATAAAATTCAATAGTAAACCCATCAGGACCAGGTGCTTTACCTCTTTTCAAAACGGATACAGCATGTTTAATTTCAGCTAAAGTGATGTCCGCATCTAATAAAGAGAAATCAGTATCATGAGGGGGAGGAGAATTTATTGATTGGAAGAAAGAGGAAAGCGCTTCTGGAGTTGGTTGGTGTTCTGGTGTATACAAAGTTTTGTAAAATGAGACAAATTCATTTAGAATATCATTATCTTTAAATAGCAAATCTCCCACATTATTACGTATGGATTCGATTTTAGTCCGCTCACGACTAATTTTTAAATAATTTGCAAGAAGTTTACCCATCTTATTTTGGCCACCATAATAACGGACACTACTTTTTAAGAGATAAGAGGAAGCAGCCTCTGTAGTAGATTTATTAAAAGATATTTTTTGCTTCAATAAGATTTTTTAACGACGTTTCAGAATTAAAGCGATAATGATAATATTCAAGTTGTTTAATCTTGGCTAATAACTGAGAATGTTTGGCTTCAAAAAACGTTTTTTTCCGTGATACAAAATTTATAATGAATCCTCTAGCTGTAGCTTTAAAAGAGTCCCAAATCATTACAGCAGAAGAGTACGGAGTGGACTTAATAGAAAAGAATTCAGAAGCAAAGGAACTAAATTGGCTCGTGAAATTAGGATCCGATAATAATGCGTTATTAAAACGCCATCTACCGGCATTAGGTGAAAAGGGCAGCATGAGTGACCAGTTGAGACAAAGGTTTACTGAAAAAGATATAATCTATTCTAGATTGTGAGTTGTGAGGGGGGGGAAAGAAGGTATACTCCTGGATTACAAAGTCTCCAGATATCAATTAAAGCTTTACGACGTTTGGCAGAGGTAAATTGTGAGTGCATCTTGGAATTAGAGAATTTTACGGAAGAGTGTCTATCTAATATAGGGTCTAGGACCTGATTACAGTCACCCCCAAAAATAACATAATCATCATCTAACAGAAGAAGTTTGTCAGATATCTGAGTCCAAAACGTATTATCAATAGTAACAGATGCATATACATTAAATAAAACTAAGGGTATTAGATCAATAAGTAATTTAACAAATACCCAACGACCATCAGGGTCGTGTTCCTGATGTACAATGGAAAACTGATGTTTTTTATTACATAAAATCAAAGCACCATTTTTCTTTCCTAAACTTGGGGAAGAAAAAACATGACCTACCCAACCTTTTTTCAACTTAACAGCTTCAGCATCTGATAGGTGCGATTCTTGGATTAGAGCAATATCAGTATTCAATTAGATAAATGGGTTAACACACGTTGTCTTTTGATAGGGTTATTGACTCCTTTAACATTCCAGGTTACAACTCTAAAGGTAAACCGTTAAAAAGTATCTGCATAAATATAATAGAAACAGTTATGTAATATCGATCAAACAAAATAAGAGCGATCAATATGCAACCAGTATAAGAAGTTAGAACCTTATTATCAAGGAGAAGGAAAAAGTTGTAAAATAGACTCAGGATGAAGAGAAAGAAAAAGATATGTATAAAGGCAGAGTTAACAAAAAAGATATTGCGAAATGAGGAGATGAAGAAACCGTACAAGAGAGGGGAGAAAGAACAAAAACCACGGATGGGGTTAAATGTTAACAAAAAATGAAAAAGGAAAAAAGAGGAGAAAAGGAAGAAAAAAGAGTTAAAGAGAAGAGGACAGAGATAAAAGAGACACTGACCAGGAAAACAAAACAATTGATGGTGTAAAAGAACGTCAAAAAGACATACCATAAAAAGACAAGAAACGTGGGGATGGAAGAGCCACATAGGGAAGGTAGCACGTCGAAACGGAGGACTCCAAGAGGACGCAGCAAGGGCAAAACGCCTCCAGGCGAAAAACATCATACACAACCACAAAGGATTACAGAACCGCACCTGAGAAAGGAAGAGAGAAAAAACATTAAAAGGATAATTCACAAAGCACTAAAAATAAAACAATAGGCAAAAGGCCCATGCCAGATAACAACAATCCATTATGAGACGAGTCAGTAATTATGAACCAGGAGTGTCCATGGAATCATCCCTGTGTGAGCGCAAAAATTGTTGAAGGAGAGCTGGATCCTCATAATTTGTTGTTCTATTGTTGTAGGTTACTTTGAAAAGGCAAGGGTGAAACAATCCATATCGTGCATTCAGGGCACACTAGGCCGGCCTCATGTCCAAAAACTGTTTGCGTCGGTCTGCAGTAGCTTTAGCATAATCTTGAGCAAAAAATAGGTTTGAGCCATTCCAGGTAATTTTCCCTTTCTGTTTAGCCGCCTGAATCACTTTTATGAGGTCAGTATATTCGAGAAAGTACAGGATGACTCCTCTAGGTTTTTTAGGAGAAGTAGAAGAGTTAGATAAGCTGGATACTGGACCCAAACGATGAGCTCGCTGAATATTCAATGGGGGAGGTAGGAAGACCCAGAAGCGTTGGCAAGAAAGTTTGGAAAAAGGATATAGGATGCGACCCTTCAAGACCTTCCGCCAAGCTGTAAATGCGTAGGTTATTGCGCCTGTTACGATTTTCCAAATTCTCAACCTGCTGCCGAAGAGAATGGATTTCTTTGTGAAGAGACAACCTGCACTGCAGACAACCTGTACTGAAGTCACTCTTCTTTCAAGATCCGCAACTCGAAGCTCGGTGTGTGACCAGTTGTCCTCAAGGCTTTGAAGTCGGGTGTTTGTTTCAGCCATATATAGTTTGAGTGAACGTATTTCCTCAAGCAAAAGATCCAAAGAAACAGAAGAGGCAGAGTTGGTAGGAGAAGGAGGATTTGTCTTAATTCGTTTTCCCGATGTGGAGGGAATTTTGGAGTTGAGTTTATTACTCGAACGAGGAACAGCAGTAGATGAGCCTTTTATTCCAACAGAGTCATTAAGATTTTCCTCCATGTTATCCTGTAGCATGCTGAAGGGATTAATATCCTCTAATGACGAAGAAGGCGCAGACAATTGCTGTGAAGAAGTGCGACTAGAGCGAGCCATTATAAAAAGAGAACTGAAAAGTAAACACCAAGGATCAAAAATGGTGTCAAGCAATCTGCTTTATATTTCTGAGAAGACAAGAAAACAGAAATTTGACTAGAAACGCCGTTTAAATCAGGGAGTAAAAAATAGAATGTCCAGCGACTAAGTAAAAGTTACTGAACAATAATTATAGTCTAATATGGCTCTTTGAAAGGGAAAAAACCTGGTAAAGAGAATTTAGAATTCTAGAATTCTAAGATGGCGCCCTGAAATGCTGAAGGAAAGCTGAGGAGAAAAAAGAACAGCGCCATAAAAGTGCCAACAATTGACCAAGTTGCCCACAAAAGTCAATAATATTGAAGAAAAACTATTTCCATTGCTGCATTACCAATTCAGGGCGAAAGCGTGTTGAAAAAAGGCAGCATTGAGGATTGAAAGGAAATCCAATTATCCAAAATGGCGGCTGCGTCTTACCTGTGATCAGCGTTGTGACACGTACATCGTGAAACAATGTATCAAGCTCACCCGGAGCCGCCTTGCAGGTCTTAAAATGCCGCCGAAGTGTTCCGCCGCATGAGGAAGCAGCTCGGTGAATCCCGTATCCATGCTGAAAGCCTGGAGGAGGCCCGTCGCTTCACGCCCTCACGGAGCTCTTGTAAGCGGCGGCCATTCCCTCCGGCTCCGAAGCCACGCCCCCCAAGATAGTCAAATCTTATCCCAGGCTTGTTTCAAAAGGGATCTCGTGCTGGAAGAAGGTAGATGGTCAATGTACGAGTGACCTACAGATTACTAGACTCATCTCTATTCACACGGGTCATTCTGCAAAAATAGACCTGTCTAACCTTGCATGTAGGTTTGCTTGCAAATGCTGCATGCTTTCGGCACATATGCGCTTATACAAATACAAAACAACACACAAAAACGAAAGTTCCCCAGTGCTAGATTAGAGGATGCTATAATGAAACATGGCACACAATATGAGTGAAGTCAACCTTCCTTTCCAATTTTTAACACATAGTTAAAGATTTTTTATACGTTTCCTACGAATCTTGTAGGACTGTGAATTTAGAACCATAAAACTACATAATGCAGAGACTGATTCTACGTTTACACCTGAAGTCTATGTTTACACCTTAAGTCTAAGTTTAGACCTGAAATCTAATTTTAGAACTAACATCCATCTTTCAACCTAAAGTCTAAGTTTAGACCTAAACTCTAACTTTAGACATGGAGTCTAACTTTAGACCTGAAGTCTAAGGACCTGATTCACAAAGGCCTCTGTACTCATGGCGGAGGACCCCAGTTGTGAGGAGTCTCTGCACACGGGGCCGAATCTCCGAAATGAGCTCATTGCAGAGATTCTGCCTGAGTGTGGAGACTCCCCAACAACTGCATAGGCCTTTTTTGAATCAGGCCCTAAGTTTAGATGTGAAGACTGAGAGGCATATTTACAGGCACTCACCGCCACCGTAGCATCCCTTTTTTGATGCTCCTGTGGCGCAGTGTCATTTTCCATATTTGCAGGTGACACTATGCACTTTGCATGGCTTAAGACCACCTTGTAAATATGTCTCTCTACCCCGCAGTCCTCTGCGACAAAGGGGCGTGCAATGGGAGTGGGAGTTCCACTGTAACACCCATTGCTTTTTGACACTGCCCCAGATTTACAAGGCTGAGGTAGTACCAAAAACTAACGTCATGGAATACCAGGCGTTAGAATGGCGCAACAAGAAAAAATTATGAATTTCTCCTCATTTTTTGCTCTTTGCCTGTGTGCTGCATTCTGCTGCACACATAGAAGGTGCAAATTGCCATTATTGATTGTTTATGTGCAGGAAGGTGTCCCTTCCAACAAATAAACTATCGTCCCTGCAGCGCAGGTACCCTTGTGACATGGTGTCAGGGTGCCTGCGCTGGCGTTAGGCATCTTTTTTTGTGCCAGTGCTAGGGGAAACACAGGGGTGCACTTTATTCTTGTTAATATGGTGCATCCCTGAATTTTGAAAATCTTGGAGCGCGGCAAGGCCAAATTTGGCGGAGCGCCACACTGCCATTTTATTGTAAATATGCCCCTAAGTTTAGACTTCAGGTCTAAAGTTAGATTTCAGGTTTAAAGTTAGACTTCAGGTCTAAAGTTAGACTTTAGATCTAAACTTAGACTTTCGGTCTAAACATAGACTTTAAGTATAAACTTCGACTTCTGGTATAAACTTAGGGGCTTATTTACAAGCCCATTGTGCCCCCAGTGTTTCACTTTTTTGAATGCACCGGCAGCACAGTGTGGGTGGCCATGTTTACAAGGTCACGTAAAGACACCTTGAGTGACTTTTCATGGCCTTGCAAATATAGCCCCCTTTCATGGTTTACACTGCATGAAATGGGTGTTTCATGGGTGTTGCAGTGGGTTTTCCCATGCAACATCCATGGACCCTGACACATTCCCAAGTTTACAAGGTTTCATAAACCTAAAAATGCATCAGATTTCTACTCCTCCCCAGGGAAGGCTCAAGGGAAGTGAAACGAAGGGAAATACCTTTCTTTCGCCTTGTTTTTCCTTTTTCTTTGTGTGTTGCATTTTGCAGTACACATAGAATTGGAAAACACCTTTCGTGATTGTTTTTGTGCAGGAAGGTGTCCCTTTTTACACAAAAACAATCACCCGTACAACATAAACACCTGCAAGGGTGCCTGCATTGGCAAATTACATCCGATTATGCTCCGGTGCAGGGGAAAAGTACAGGAAGGCACCACATCTTTTAGATACGGCACATTACTGCCCTTTACCTTTAACACACTGCAGCACAGCAGGAAGGCTTGCTGCACTGCCGTCCATCAACGTATTATAAATGAGGCCCTTAGACTCCAGGTCTAAGTTTATCTTTATGTATCGGGCCGACATTATTTGCGTATAATACGTGAATTTTGGTTTCTTTGGTTAGCTCACAGTACCATATTCAAACTCCTGACCTTACAGAGTTATAGCTGTTGCTGGTAAACTTGAACATGACCACTGAGATTCCCCCAAAAATCATGGAAATAGATGCAACCCTTTCGTTTGTCACTTCTGCGTGCCCATGATGTTACAAAGATGAAAAACGGAAATGCTTTTCCAAACATTTATTGAAAAGCTCTAATCTTTATAAATAAAACATGAACTGTGATTATCAGAAAGAAGAGACACATCATTGTTATAAGCATTATTATAATAGAGAATAACACAAATAAGTTAACCATGTTTATTGTTCACAATATCACTAAAGTTACTCCTATCTATAACTAATTTCTATATGCTAAAGAGAACATGTTGGAAATACCCATCTGCCAGGCATATAGGAATCACATAACTCCATACCTTGTTACTCTATGTCAGGAAGTCCATGCTAAAGAGAGCATGTTCGGAGTATGCTTCTGCCAGGTCTATTGGAATCAACTAACCCCATACCTTGATAATGTATGTCAGGAAGTCAGTCTCAGTGAATTAATAAAAGCACAGCCGTGTGTGTATGCAGGCCTGAACACTTTTTCTGCATGGCTATCTTTCTTCTTAGCATGAAGGTCGGGAACAGCAGAACTGCATCCCAGTCACATCTCACTGCAGCGTTCCATGATGACTTCGGTGTGAAGTGAACCCCTCGCCGAATTCAGCATGGAAGTTGTTTAAATGAAATGGGACACTTATTACACTCTGCCATAGGTAGAGAAGATGTTTTTAATTGGTCTAAGGAGAATTAGTCATTCCTATGAGCAAAGATAAAATAAAGCAAGGCATTGTGTTTAAAGTTATGCGGCCCTGGAACAAAATGTGGATTCTACAAGCCAACAATGGCTATCAGAAATAAATGCCTGCATGGCACACTCTCGCATTAGGGGAAACATGTGCAAACCACCATTAGAAAATGATGCTAAATTAAAACTAAAAGTGAAAATGGAGACTTAGGTGCCAATTACGATCCGGTAAAAAAATTCCCCGTGCGACTCGTATCCGGTCTTTTTACCGTACGAATCGTACAAGTGCCGTACGAACTGGCAATCACGATTCGCATGGTAAAAAGTCCATACGAACCGCATTGGGAATCATTCCCCACACGTCCTCGGGTCGGAAAATGTGTCCGACACGTCCTCGGACGATTTACCGTACAAACGTGAAAAGCGAAGTCCGACCGGGGAATCACGATCCGTCCCGGGCGTCCGAATGTACAACCGTATGGTTAAAAGACCGTCCGCACCGAACTCCTATAACAACCATGGAGACGTCCAAACAGGCGCCCGGTACGTGCCGTACCCCCCCCCAGCCCCCGCATGTACGCGCCGTACCCCCCCCAGCCCCCGCATGTACGTGCCTTACCCCCCCAGCCCCCGCATGTACGCGCCGTACCCCCCCAGCCCCCGCATGTACACGCCGTACCCCCCCCAGCCCCCGCATGTACGCGCCTTACCCCCCCAGCCCCCGCATGTACGCGCCGTACCCCCCCAGCCCCCGCATGTACGCGCCGTACCCCCCCAGCCCCCGCATGTACGCGCCGTACCCCCCCCAGCCCCCGCATGTATGCGTCGAACCCCCCGTGTATGTACACCCGAGTACGTGTCGAACCCCCCCGTGTATGTACACCCGAGTACGTGTCGAACTGTACGTGTCGAACCCCCCCGTGTATGTACACCCGAGTACGTGTCGAACTGTACATACACGGGGGGGTTCAACACGTACTCGGGTGTACATACACGGGGGGGTTCGACACGTACAGTTCGACACGTACTCGGGTGTACATACACGGGGGGTTCGACACGTACAGTTCGACACGTACTCGGGTGTACATACACGGGGGTTCGACACGTACAGTTCGACACGTACTCGGGTGTACATACACGGAGGGGTTCGACACGTACTCGGGTGTACATACACGGGGGGTTCGACACGTACAGTTCGACACGTACTCGGGTGTACATACACGGGGGGTTCGACACGTACAGTTCGACACGTACTCGGGTGTACATACACGGGGGGTTCGACACGTACAGTTCGACACGTACTCGGGTGTACATACACGGGGGGGTTCGACACGTACTCGGGTGTACATACACGGGGGGGTTCGATACGTACTCGGGTGTACATACACGGGGGGTTCGACGCGTACATGCGGGGGCTGGGGGGGGTAAGGCGCATACATGCGGGGGCTGGGGGGGGGTACGGCGCTTACCGGGCCACCTACTCTGGTCGTTTCGCGCCGTACTTCGCATTTCCGGCACTTTTTGGGTGCCGTAAAGATATTGCCGTCCGGACTGCTGTCGGTTCGAATCGTACATCCTGGGTCGTGAAACGCTGCCTGGAAGCGTCCCGACGTAACGTCGCAGCATTCCCGGATCACATTCGTATGCATATTTTCGTCGGTCGGTGTTTTTTACGATTTGTACGGAAATGTTGTTTCCGTGCGAATCGTAATTCCATGTTTGTAATGTTTTACAACCGAGCACGAGTCGGACGGAGAAAACTCTCCGACCGACGGTTCGTACCCGGTTTTTACCGGATCGTAATCGGCACCTAAATGTAAGCTCAATAGCACTCTTCCCTTGGTCAGAAAGAGACCACATACAAAAACAAGCAATAACAATGAATATATATATAAAAAAGACTTGCATTTCACAGCATAAGCAGATGCTAAAAGCCATAGAAAATGCAAAAATAAAAAACATGCAAATTAATAAAAAAATGAAGAAAGAATTTCATAAAACCAAAAAGGCCTATTAAGGAGTATAGGATGTGAAAGTGTGTTGTTATCCCACATTCTTTTTCCCGACAGGGAATCACAACACGGTCGTTTCAACGACCACCTTGTGATTCCGCATACCATTAATCCACAAGTCGGAACAACGACTTGCGGAGGGGGGGCGCTGGATGTTGGAATAGTATAATTTACTATTCCAACTCCAGTCTGTGCGGACAATAGGGAAGGTGTTGGATATTAAATCCAACACCACCCCCCCCCCCGCAAGTCGTTGTTCCGACTTGCGGAGTAATGGTATGCGGAATCACAACGCGGTCGTTGTAACAACCGCGTTGTTATTCCCTGCGGGTAAAAAGATTTGTGGTAAACGTTGTTTACCCTAGGATGTATCAGAATTAAAATGTCCAAGACATCCAGATCCATAATGTCGTCGGAGCCCAGGATGGAACCCACATCTGCAGACAACACATCAATAGATGCCGAAGAACAAGATCCAAAGGACAAAGAAAGTAATCTCCAGCCCATTCAACAGAAGTTGAAGGAAACAGTGGCAGGAGTGCAGCATCTGAAAAGGAATCAGAAGTTGAGAGTATGTGAAAAGGCAGCTCATAGTAGGTATCTTGCAGCAAAGGGAGCAGATTCACAGGACAACACAACTGATGCAACCGCAAAGGATGCACAAGCTGATTTTTGTCCAAAAACTGGGCAATTGCATGGAAAGGCACAAATCAAAAGCACACTCTAAAGAGTACCATAGGCAGTGCAACACAGGCTGCAATCTTTGAGACCACATGGCCGGAAGGACAGAGATCAGTTCTCATTCAGGTTCAAAAACAAGGACTCCCTAATATACTGCATCATGTGTTCATGACACAAGAGGACATATGGTAGTTCCATTACCATCAGGCCTTTTTGTGGTACATCCATTTATTACTAATCAACAAAAATAGAACCAAAATAGCAACCAGAAGAAATAGCACAATCAGAATCCATCCAAAAACTCTTGAAAACAATGAATGTACAAAAGAAACCAGATAAACCATCATAACTGGCTGATTTTTTCTGTTTGTTATGTTTGAGCTCGATCCATAACTCAGTTTGTGTTTTTTTTCAGTGAAAAACATGTTCTTATATTTCACATGTAATCACTAACTCCCGCTGAGCAGGTCTTCAGTCATGTCTATTGGGTGTTGCATGCAGCACCTGCACCACATTCATTGTGATCAGCCAACCCCCTGAACATAGCCCACAACCTCAGGGTCTCAGCTCCAGCCTGGTCCTTTGCCCAACTTTCACGGGGAGCTAATCTCCGCATTACACAACTTTCACCTACACTCAGGTCCTGCACTCAACCTGTTAAGTTGGTATGCCATTTAATGTGTATTTCTGAAGCACTTCATCACCAAGTGTATCCTGAGAATGAGCAGGTGTGTGTGTGCCTTGCCTTGCCCTGCCTCTGGTAGGTTGTTTAATTGAAAAGTCATGTCTTCAGCTTCTTGTGAAATTCAAAAAGAGATGAGGAGGCTCTGATGTGGAGTGGGAGGTCCTTCCATACTGTATGAGCGATGCCATAGAACACCTGTCCTCCTCTATTGGTTCTGCGTATGCGTGGGATGTGTGTGAGTAGGAGTCCTGCAAAGCAGAGGTGTTTCGGTGGTTGGAAGAAGATGCAACTGCTCAGTTAGGTGGCTGGATGTGGGGCTGAGTTCAGCCGGCAACCATTTGGCATCTCATGTTGATGTGTTCTTGCCGAAGATCACTACTTCTATCTTGACGATATTGAGCTTGTGAGAATTTACTTTTATCCAGTTAGCAACTTCAGTCAAGCAGGTGGTGAGCTTATTTCTTGTTTTGGGGGACTTAGCCAATAGGTGTGGCTTATGAATTAGATGTTGTAAGGATGTTGATGTTGTATGAGCATATGACATTGGCCAGGGGGATCATGGATGTATTGAAGAGGGTGGGACTGAGCAATAAATCTTGAGGCACTCGGCAGATGACTTTGCGGGCTTCAAGGAGCAGGGTGCCAAACTGACTGCTTGTTTTCTATCTGTCAGATCCAGAGGAGAGTGGATCCCTGGATGCCAATCTTATGCAGCCACCTGATGAGAAGGGTTGTGAGACCAAGTAAAATGCTGCAGAGAGATCTCAGAGAATTAGGGTTGCAGTGTTTCCTCTGGCAAGTGTCATGCAGATGTCATCTATGACAGTGACGAGTGGTATTTCTGTACTGTGGTTTGGCCTGAATCTGGACTCTGTGTCATTGAGGAGATGGTGGTTGCTGAAGTGGTTGGTGGGACATCAGTTGATTAGGGACATGGCAATGGCATATCTCCATGTATCCGGGACTGTGACTGAGTCAATGGAGGCATTGAGGATGGTTGTTAGTGATTCGCTGACCGGTAGGAGTCCTTTGGTGAAGGCATGGTGAAGGAAATGGTCAGATGGGGCCCTGTGTGGATGGCCCTCATGCTAGCAGCAGTGTTGATGGTGAAGAGGGGGGGCACAAGTTCTAGCTTTGTACTTCAGTCAAAATGGGACGTTGAGTTGCAATGACGATGGGGTCCAGTTGAGGTTCAAATTTTCTATAGAGCTGATTTGGCATTCTTTCAAATTCTAGGGTAATTTCTATGGAAAACAGTCACATATGGGTCACTTAAATATCTGAAACACTAGCCAAGACTGAAGCATTCACACAAAATGAACGTAAGATCCTAATGTCAAAGGAATAAGCCACCAATTCTGATGTATTTGGTTGGAAGATATGGTAAAGTGCGATTAGGCCCATATTTGCAATACCAGTGAGATTGCATATATAATGGCATACTGCCTCTTGGGCCAAGGGAGCTTTTTTAGGGAAGTAATGCAGGAATTAACTATCTATTGTAATTTTTGTCAGCATGTGTAACCATCTTGGTGTTAAAGTCTCCAGTTGAAAGAGTAAACATTTCTGAATAATTCAAAAAGACTAAGGGCCAAAGGCAAACCCGTCTACATCCGTTCACACTTGGACTGCGTCCAGTGCCACAAACTCTGGTCTTTCCACCCCCCATGCTACGCTGCAGCATTCCTCTGATCTCTTAACCTGGGAGACACGGGCCCATGGGGATGCTGCACAGCACTTCACATTACAGAAATAGCTTTCCCCTGCGCCCACTGTTGTTTCACGTACAGCATCCCACCCACCATGACCACACCCTCATCCCAAACTACAAAAAGCATACCATCCGCTCCCCCTTAAAAACCTGCACTCAAAGACAAACTATCATGCATGCTTCTCAACACCTGTTCACTCATCAAGCATGTCACAGAAATCTGGGACATCCTTGATGGCGACAGCCCGGACCTCCTCTTCCTTACAGCAACATGGCTGACCTCTGAATCAGCACCCAACTTCGTCACGGCCATCCTGGCAAGATAAATACTCACACAGCCTCACCGTCAGCATTATCCAGGAGGAGGAATTGCTATGATATTCAAGGAATACGTAAACTGCACAACAATCACAGAGAACTGAACCCCCTACATGGAGCACCTACATTTGAAACTGTAGTGGAGACAGGGTTTTATGTGCACACATTGTTATGTTAGCAAAAGCGTTTTAGAAGCTAAACGCCATCTTGCCGCTTTGCTGCTTTTGCACACAACACTACGGGTAGCTGTTATTACAAGTAAAACTGCTTGCTTGCTTTTTGTTCACATGAGAATGGTCTGTTGTTCACATCCCTAGACGTTCCCACACGACCTTAGTCTGAACACTGTGTGCAGAAGCTGTCAAGGTCAAATAACAATGTATGCTGTTGAATTCAGGTTCATCGGCCCACGCTCTAGACACAACACGCACACAGCTGCAAATATCTGAAACTCGGGTACCTTTAATATTGCATTTGCATGCATGATTCAGACACTTGGAGAAAACCTTTCCAGACACAGAGAACAGAGCTGATCCTGTGATGTAATTCACCTATTCTGATCTTTGAGGTATGGGGTTCCCCATTCAAACCTAGAGACCTTCTATTAGTTTATACAACTAGTTTACTAGCCAAGGGAGGGTGGTTCACAAAGTATTATAGGACTTGTTTTCCACTATCATTTTTAATATGATTTCTCCCGTAATTTTCTATGGAATTGTAAAAATGCTGATGGTTTTATTTTTAATCATTTGTCTGCTTATGTTAGCCAAAGTACTGCATCTTACAGCATGTAGTTAAAAATAAACATTTTAAACTTTTCCGTGTCTCTGACTACTCTTGTTGTGGACTGATATGAGAATAATAACGAAAAGGTGTTTCTGATTCCCACCATTCCTGAGAGTGCTCTAAGTCGCTTGTTCTGGGTTGTCTAATCATTGGTAGCTTCGAGATGATACGGAGAACGAATGAGACACTGATGCTAGTCGGATAGGGGTTCTGGGTACTGAGGTGAGTTTTTTGGTACACCACAATTCACTGAGGTCCTGGTTTCCTGTGCATAGTTCTGTTCAATAGTTCTGTTCATGAGCAGAATCCCTGCAACATGGCGCACCTAACGTTTTGTTCTTATGATTGAGACTCCTTGGTAGTGCTTATATTTGTCCACATCACCCTCACTCTTGTTTCCGGTTGACGGGAGTGACAGTTTAAAACTACCTAAATAGTTTATATTTAGGTTCTCTCAAGCTTGATGATTAAAAAGTTTTCATTTTAACTTCTACCCTTTTTGTGCTACAGTTTAATATAGATTGTTATTCTTCTCTGTGTCCTTATGGCTGAAGTCGCCATTGCAGCGCATAGTCGCGCACCTCTCCAGCGTCATTTGACGCAGTTCAGGGTGCTGGACGATGGGATGTCTATTATCTTTGTAGTGAGTGCCGATGCATCATTTCCCTATGAGCTGTTTTACTCTTGGTTTACTTTTCCGGAGGTGAATGCGGATGATAAGACGTTTCACACATACACTCCTACGGAGGTCCCAGAAAATTACACGCCGTATAGGACGCAGGAAATTCCCATTTCTGCTTGGCAGCATCGTATTTGGTTCAATGGCGCCCTTCCCCACACGGTTACACCGTTCGTTTGGTTCCCTTGTCTATTCCAGGTGCCACTTCGCCAGTCTTGACCGGGTTCACACCACATCCACGATATTTGCTAGCCCCACTGGATGATTTACGTCAACTCCACACCGCCTTGATTGTGGTGCATAGGGCTTTAGTGCAATACGTCTCTCTCAATGTCCAGGTGGGGCACCTGGGGTTGCGGCACAACCAGCTGGCCCAGCCAGGATCACTATTGGTCCCGTCATGGTTAATTCGGTAATGGGCAAGCGCCCCCAGGATAAGGACGATATGCCTTATTGGCTTGCTGAGAAATTTGACCAGCTGGAAGCGGTATTTCCAAATTCTACTCCTGTGGAAAAACACAGGATCCTTACCATTGGTTTGCAGAAAGACTTAGTCCCAGAGGTAACTGATTGTGAGAACTGGGGTAAAGTGTTTGCAGCGGTCTACTCGCAGTGCTTCGGCACACCGTCTATGACTATACTGCCCTCCGTGATCAAGCGTGTTCAGGATCAGCATGGTCCGGAGGCGGCGGTCGAGTTAGGAATGAGGCTTGTCGGCGTGTTCGACGTAGTTGCTGAGCTCATCCTTGCTAACGTCAAGGGAGATGTGGCTAATTTTCAAGTGTCAAATGAGCTGTGCCTCGTCGCCGACGTCGATAAACCCCGGCAGTTACCGAAAATTATTGCAGAGGCTTATAAGACCATTAGCCGCAATAGTTTGGGTGTTAAGCCTTTTGCTAAAACAACAGCGCAACCGAAAACTCAGACGGTTAAGTCTACTAAAGACGACCGTCCAGCTTTTCCTAAACAAAATTGGAAAACTAAGAAACAGGGAAAGGAGCAACAGAAACAGGGGTCTCGTCCCGCATCACCGGTTCAAGTGACTACTGAACGCACTTATGAATTGCGCGATTGCACTAGAATTAGGTTGCCTGATAGATATCAGGTTCCTGAACAACGTTCTCCTCGTTCTTCACAGGAAACATCGGTCTTACAGTCCGGTGGAGGAGAACGTGGCAATGGTCGGGGTACCCCACAAGGACATGAACAGCCCCGTCCGGCTGATGGTAAAGGCAAGCAGGAAGAGTTTGCATGTCAATGACCCCCGTTTCAGAAAAAGAAGGTTGCTGCACTAACAGCGAGGTATGCCACAGATAGTGAGAATGCAGCTTCGGAATCTGACATGGGCACTAATGCTGCTAGACAGTGCAGCGGAGGTTACAATCGTGCGGCAAGCACTGCGTCCATATCTGAAGGCGACAGCAACTGACACATTTATTACTGTAGAAACTGCTGACACTAGAGTGGCTCCCCCTGACAGACTATATGATATAGTCCTTTTAATTGAAGGTGACATACGACGTACCATAAAAGGGATTTTTGGGGAAAATCTGACCTCTACATATGACATTCTGTTAGCGGAGGCGGGCTGGCCCCCAGCTTTTGTTATGGCAGCTCCCAGAGGGGAGGAGGTAATCCTTCCGTCTTTCGCACACACTGTGCCAAAGGAGCAAGCTCAAAACTTTGCAGAAGAGTGGGCACAGGTGCTTGCTCCGGCGTTGTACCGTACTCAGGTTGGGTGGGATAAACTGTCGCCAAGCCATGAGATTCCATTACGGTCTATGCCCCAGCCACAACCCCAATATCCCATGCGCTGCGAAGCTAGATCTCACGTCGCAGAAATCCTTGAACAATTGGAATATCAAGGTGTAATTGCAACATGTGTGTCACCCATGAATAATCCTCTTTTCACTGTAAGCAAACCTGATGGGTCGTACCGCTGGTTTTGGATTATCGGCATTTGAACTCTCATTGTCAAACCTGCGCGGTACAAAATACCCACAGTTCTGCCCTGGTTGATAGTCTCGTGAGACAAAGGTTTAAGACCACACTTGATATCTCCAATGGCTTTTATAGCCATAACCTGTCCTCTATTAGCAGTCAATGGACAGCCTTTACTTCAGGCGGCAAACAAAAACAGTTTAAGTGATTTGCCATAGGCTACAAAACAGTCCAGGTGTCTTTGGCGCACGTGTAGTCTCTCTGTTGGAGAGCATTGACCCTGATGCATACTCGTATGTTGATGATATCTATCTCACAGACGACAAATTATGGCCGCATCTGTGTCGCCTTGACCCCATCATTGTAATGTTTGTGGACTTCGGCTACAAATTTAACTTTGCAAAATCACACATTCCGGAGTACACAGTGTTGTTTTTGGGCTATGAACTCAACAACAAAGGTGTAGGTATTGCATCTCACTTCCTGGAGAAATGCGCATGTTTGCGCGCTCCGACAACTCTGAAAAAATTACAATCTTTGCTGGGTTTTTAAAATTTCGGGCGTACTTACGTTCCCGATTATGCCCAGCGTATCAAGCCACTATATGCCATGGTACAACCAACTTTTTTCAATTGAGCTAGCTGCCAGAACATTCAGCTATCCTGCAATCTTTGCAGGCTGATCTTCTTGCTTCTAAATACTTACTGACGCGTGATAACCACACAAACCTGGTAATAAGAATTGTGCCTGGTGCGGTGGGTTTCACGTACTTAACGTTCAATGAGGGTGGCACAGTCCCCATTGCTTACAAGTCACACTTGTACACTTTGGCTGAAATGCGCTTTTTCACTGTTGAAAAAGTTTTGACGGCAGTGCAGATGGCAATTCTGAAAGAGAGAGCGCTGTCGCAAGGGAAATGCATGTTGGTTGTCACACCGTATACTGCCCTAGAGGCAGTGACAAAAGCCAGTGTACCAAATTCTAAAGCTGTGCATCCGCATTGGATACAAAGGGCCACTTCTTTGACGTCTCCGGATGTCACTTACATCTTTGATGCCTCATTGCAGACTCAGGAGTATTTGCAGTATGAATTTGTTCATCCAGTTCCTCTGTCTTTGCGCCCGCTTGAGGATTACCATTGTATCATTTACACTGATGGTTCGGCACAACCGGCAACGGATTCTAAGCATGCTTATTCAGCGGCCTGCGCGATAGTGGCTGGTACTTTCGTGAATGGAGAATTCAAGTCTGATGTCCTACACAAGCAGACATTGGGTGATTTTACTGCCCAGTTGGCAGAGCTTCGTGCTCTGGTGCTTGCACAGGAGTTTGCTGATCCTCGAGTAACTACTCTTATTGTGAGTGACTCTTTTTACTGTGTTCAGTCTTTTACCGACAATTTATTCTTTTGGTCTCAAAATGAATATCGTGATTCCAAAGGTAGCACAATCAAACATAAAATGCTTGGGTTATAGTCGCAGAACATAAACAACGTCTGCCACTCGTGAATGTTATTCACACTCTTGGGCACCAACGCGTAGGTGTCGACGCTGTTGGCAACAGTTTAGCTGACGAAGCAGCTAAAACAGCAGTGGTAACATATTTAGTAGCAGCAGTTACAAGATCCAAAAGTAAGATTGATGATGACATCTTGCAGATATTGCTGCAACAGAGAAGGGTGATAATTACCCTTGGGGTTTCCCTTCTAAATAATCTTATCATTTAAGTCCTGATAAAGTTCCCTATGTGAGATTTAACAACGTTGGTGACAGATTGATTCCCAATGCGGACTGCAGACTTTCCTTGATAACAGCCGCTCACGAAGGTATGGCTTCTGCCCATGCCGGCGTTTCGGCGACTGTTACGATCTTACAACAACGTTACTGGTGGTGCGAATTGTATAAACAGACTTGTCCTTATGTCCTTAATTGTGACATTTGCCAGCAGATTAAACCTTCGACTGCTGCGCGTCCACCTCAAACACAGTTGTACATATCTAATAAACCACTGGGGTGTGTTTATTTAGATCACTGCGGTCCTTGATACTGCGTATAAGTACATCTCAGTTGCAGTGGATTCGTGCACACGTTTTCTATGGGTCTGGCCACAATGGAGGGGGTCCAAGTCAAATTTTCGTCTCCATACCGGCCTGAGGGCAATAGCGTTGTGGAACGAATGAACTGTGACTTAAAGCAATCCCTGATAGCTAGGGTTTTAGGTACTGGCAAGAACTGGTTGGCCTATTTGTATAGCATTCAACGTACACATAATAATCTCCCTAGAAGGTCTCTGGGTGGGCGGACCCCATACGAAATGCTCTTTGGCATAAAGATGTTTGTCCCGGACTTTGATGGTCTAGACATGGCGGCGGCGGCCGCCCCCTTTGACGTAGATGATCATTCTGTTGTATTGCAGAACCTACAAGAGACTCGAGACAGACTTGCAAAGGAACACTTGCCCTCCACAACTGATGCTGCACTTTAGATTCCGGTAGTTGGCTGGCTATCTCGAGTTGGTGACCTGGTCCATGAGAAGGTGGAGAACAAGAAGGAGTTCGGCACCTCTTATCGTGCACCGGTGGTTCCAGTGCTTGGCGTGCAGGGTACAAGAACAGTCATTTTACATCCACTTCCTGGTCGCAAGGATAACAGGTACATCTCCATTGACAATGTCAAACTACAACGAGTGGCTGATTCTTCTTAGCATGACTCCAGCGGTCTCTTGTCCAGCAATGCTGAGAAATTCTGTTTTGGCACCGGCAAAAACCAACAGGCCTGACGTTGCCATCGAGATGCATACAGTTACAAATCCTTTATTGCCTCCACCGGCTGGTGGTCCAGTTGAAGATACTAAGTATACATATCCCACAGATGTGTCGTTGCCTGGTTTACAATAAAGTGTAGTTGACCAATCACGTTTTTCATTTGACACTAACTCCACAACATCGAATGCCCCATCGAAAATTTCTATTTTTGCTGTTTGGTTTAAAAGACATTTTTTAATTCCCACATGGACTTACATTTGGCTGTGCTCATATCTATTTTTTTGTTTATGTCGATTATTTTTTTGTCTAGTAAATTGACACTATCTGACCGAATGATCTGCAATTAGATTAATTGATGGAACTTTGGCACCCCACTCCTCATCACACATCATGAAATGAGACCAGACTTTTGTTAATATTACTGCCTGGCCTGTGTTAGATGGGATTGTATGGGATGCTGTACAATTTCAAATTCATGCTCCCACAGAGGTGATTAATGTCCCCAATGTACTCCGTGTTTATATGGGGGATGTTGTGAATCAAAACATACGCTCTGATGATTGGGATGTCCAAGCCGTTGAGGCTCTTTTTTCTGATTTGAAATATTATGCTGCTTTTGATGCTGAAGATTTGTGTTTAGACACAGCAAATTATGGAGAATTGTTTTGTTACCAACACTATGACAATCATTTCCTGCATAAAGCGAATACATTTAGAAATGTCCTTAATTATACGCAATGGGAAGATTGTCCAGCACCAAATGAAGGCAGCTCCAAAACTCTAGTGAAAAAAATTACATATTTTTCTAATTTGAGTGTATCTAAGCCTGAAGCCTTTTATTTTAAACTGGCACTAAATTACTATATTCGAAGTACTTTATGGATGCATAAGCTGTAGGGGGCTATGAGCTGTGGAAAGATACCATTGATCTTAAATCTGTTTGGGGTTCAAAAGCATGGCAGGTACAAGGCACAGAAGCACTGCATCGTGCATGCCTTATACCTTACCACCTGTTGTTTTTGAATTCTACTATTTTTCAAACCACCTGTTTTGGATTGGCTACTTCTAAAAAGATGAATTCCCCTACTATTCCTGATCTGGGTGCTTATCCGACCTGGGATAATCACACAGATATGTCCCGTGATGCATTGCAGTCATTCATTACTAATACATCCTTCAACATTTCCACCTTAGATCCTAAAGGGTGGTTAATATGGCAGAAGAGTTCAGATTCTTGTCAACATTGTTTTCTTGGTCTGCTCCCCGGTTATACACAGGTGAGGGTGGACCCCCGATTTGAATCTTCCCATTCTGTTACTACCTATTCTGTAGGAAAGTTATGTCAAACATGGCGGCAACATTCCCCCTTGGCGTCAGTTAAACATCATTTATCCAAATTAAATGACAAAGTAGATTTGAATGATTTTGTTAAGGGCCCTGTGGGTGGCAGGTCCAAACGATGGGTGTATGCTGTTTACAATGAAGTTTGGAAATTATCTCAAATTGAAGCTGCTTATAGATTAAGAGCAATCGATCAAGCAAATTTGGAAAAAGTGCTTGCTGTCATTGATAATAGCATTAACACCCTTTCTTCCAGAATTTACACATTAGATAACATTGTTTCATCTGTTGTGGATATTGAACAGGATGATATGTCTGTTTTACACCATGGTCAAAATCAATTGCATGGCACATGTAACGTTCATGCTCTGAATTTAGCTTTCATTCTGAAGGGAAATCCTGTGCCAGTGATAACAACCACTTTCACGTTATTAGCTAACGGTAGTTATTTGCTTTTAAATAATGAGGCATGCTGCGGTATGCTAGTAGGGATTTCGTACATTGTAACTGTCTCACAACGAGAAGCCTGTTGTAAGAATGTCCTTTTTCCACCCCCGCATGGTAGACTAGATGTATCCATCTGGCCTTCCATACCAACCTTGAAAGCAGAGTTCAACAAGATGAGCAGAATAAGGGCTCTATTGTCTCAAAAAGAAGTCGCTCTGACTTCATCCCGTGAAACATTTGTCCTTCACGTAGCAAAGACCCACACCGAGGTGCATACGCTGTTAAATACTGATCTCCCCCTTCATTTCGGTGCTCTGATTCACACTATACTCAATGCCTCGTCAACAACTAGCTTGGCGCATTTTTTTAAAGTTGTGGGCTCCGGCCTTGTGACTTCCTTCCAGACAATATTTGGTGTGATACCGGCATTTTTTCATTCTATTTTTTCCAGCGTCTTCGGCGGGCTTCCGTTAATTCTCACCTTGACTGCTGGGGTGCTGTTTTTGATTTGTTTGCTCTGCAATGGCTGCACGATCTGTACCTCACGACAGCCTGCCCCGGCTGCTTCAACTGCGCAACCGGATGCTTGAATACTTTGGAACACTACCACTGGCCACTTTGAGCATAGCCTATGGATTGTCCTTCCGGTTCTCATACTTTACTTGCATGCAACCTGTTTTCCATTGCCTAGATTGTCCATTCGAATGGGCTCTGGATTTGTGTCTGTCGAACACGGCGTCTCCTGCCCCGGATTATGATCGACTGATGTTTCCCTTAGTGGCTCATGAGTTGGACTGTACTGGTATCGGGATTGTGGCTTGTGGAGCGGCGCACGGAATCCTAGGGAATTGGGATATATATGCTGCAGCCCATGACTTCGTGATGCAAAGTTATCTTGAAGAACATGCAAGTTGTCCTCCGATGGTGCTAGAGGCTCCGATTGTCGAAGAACATGTATGTTCCTTTACTTTACTTGACTGGATAGCTGACTCATTTACTGAGCATTACAATGACTTCCTCTTTGAGGCTGTTGCAACATATTGTGCCTACACGTTGATGGATTGAAATGGCAGTTGTCCATCTTCCATCTTCACGTCCTAATCCAAATTTTTTAAATTTTACTTTTTTACTCCACAATGGGCTGTATACCGCCCCTGAGAGATGTTTTAATTTTTTACGTTTTTCCAACAAATTTTTCGAACTTTCACTACCAATTATATGGATTGGCAATATATGAACTTGGTTCAGTCTCACTCGAACTTGAACTCTGCGTTCCTACATTGTTTCCCTACTCTGTTAGTGGTCCGATCAAGGGAGGGTGTAGTGGAGACAGGGTTTTATGTGCACACATTGCTATGTTAGCATAAGCGTTTTAGAAGCTAAACGCCATCTTGCCGCTTTGCTGCTTTTGCACACAACACTACAGGTAGCTGTTATTACAAGTAAAACTGAGTGCTTGCTTTTTCTTCACATGAGAACGGTCTGTTGTTCCCATCCCTAGACGTGCCCCGCGACCTTTGTCTGAACACTGTGTGCAGAAGCTGTCAAGGTCAAATAACAATGTATGCTGTTGAATTCAGGTTGATCCACCCACGCTCTAGACTAAGGATGGGCGACAATTTCCGTTCCGCGCGGAACGCGAAAATGTAGAAACTTCTGCGATCCGTGAGGGAACGGAAATTGTCACCCACTCTTACAGTTGAGTAGAGGTAATGCACAAAATGGTGGCATCTTCTTGAATAAATATACAGGGCAGGATTCATTCTGGCACGATGCTCCTGTCACAAAAATTAAACCCCAACAGGAACCACTTATAGTATTTGACCTTCAACTCGGGCACCTGCTTTATTTATATCTGTAAGTCTTACAGATATAAATAAAGCAGGTGCCCGAGTTGAAGGTCACTTTCAGTAACACATTAATCAGCACACAGTGGAGGCTAGGCAGGTGTGCTTTCTCCCCATATCTACAGTCAGCAATTTGCATCCATGGGTTTCTCGAGTGCAATCCCCGTGTAGTTCCTGACACAAGGAGGTTCTGTCTCCTCATCTGCTGCTCTTGTCGGTCTCTGACCCTTTATAAACAAGAGGCATGTGAACTGCATAGAAGCCCCGCCCCACACACTGGCGGTGTGCAACATCTTCCCGCCCTTTCCCCACTATGATGGACAGCTCACTCGAGGGACCCTGGAGCCCATCGGCGCGGTGGCAAAGTTACAGACACACATGGTCGCTGGAGACAACTCTTCTGGCCCTTTATGCAGCTGTAGTGTAGGAAAACCACTATACATTTACCCAACTAGATAGCATTTACTAATTAGTCAGTAGAAAGTACTCCAGTTGAGTGGAGGTATTGCACAAAACGGTGGCATCTTCTTGGATAAATATGTAGGGCAGGATTCATTCTGGCACGATGCTCCTGTCACAAAAATTAAACCCCAACAGAAAGTACTTATAGTATTTGACCTTCAACTCGGGCACCTCTTTATTTATATCTGTAAGTCTTACAGAGATAAATAAAGCAGGTGCCCGAGTTGAAGGTGAAATTCAGTAACGCATTAATCATGAGCACAAAATCTCTGCGATCACCCGAAATTTCGCGTGATCGCAGAGATTTTATGCCGTTTCACGATATTTTGTGAAAGGCACTTTCGCAAATTCCACCCACCCTTACTCTAGACACAACACGCACACAGCTGCGAATATCTGAAACTCAGGTGCTTTTAATATTGCATTTGCATGCATGATTGGGACACTTGGAGAAAACCTTTCCAGACACAGAGAGCAGAGCTGATCCTGTGATGTGATTCACCTAAGCTGATCGTTGAGGTATGGGGTTCCCCATTCAAACCTAGAGACCTTCTATGAGTTTATAAATCTAGTTTACTAGCCAAGGGAGGATGGTTCACAAACTATTATAGGACTTGTTTTCCGCTATCATTTTTAATATGATTTCTCCCTTCATTTTCTATGCTGATGGTTTTATTTTTATTTTTATTTTTAATCATTTGCTTATGTTAGCCAAAGTACTGCATCGTAGAGCACGCAGTTAAAAATAAACATTTTAAACTTTTACGTGTCTCTTATGTTAGCCAAAGTACTGCATCGTAGAGCACGTAGTTAAAAATAAACATTTTAAACTTTTACGTGTCTCTGACTACTTTTGTTGTGGACTGATATGAGAATAATAACGAAAAGGTGTTTCTGATTCCCACCATTCACGAGAGTACTTTAAGTCGCTTGTTCTGGGTTGTCTAATCATTGGTAGCTTCGAGATGATACAGAGAACAAATGAGACACTGATGCTAGTCGGATAGGGGTTCTGGGAACTGAGGTGAGTTTTTTGGTACACCACAATTCACTGAGGTCCTGGTTTACTGTGCATAGTTCTGTGCAAAAGCAGATTCCCCGCCACAAAACTTCAAATCTCAGCAACGTACACCCTGACCAAAGCCCTTATCGTCTGACCACCGGGTCCACAGCTACTTTCACCGACAGCATCAGAGTCTTCATCGCTCACCTCATCATTGACTCCACAGACTCCATCCTACTTGGAGACTTTAACTTCCACACGGAAGACAAGACCAACATCAGTGCCATGGGACTCCTCATAAGCCTAGAAAAACTATGACTCACACAGCATATCACCAGACCCACACACTCCCCCAGACACACCCTCAACCCAATCTTCTCTAAATTCAATGACATCAAAATTTCTGCAACCATGCCTCTCACCTAGATGACAGGAGGCTACGCGATGAGGATTTATTCTTCAAGTTGATGCAATTGAGGTTAAGCCTTTATGCTCCAGCCCGCGATTTTTCTACCCGGCTGTCTTCAGGCAGGATTTGGACTGCATTGAACAGAATTAGTAGGGGATCACTGTTCATCACTCTCTCCATTGTACCCCTGGGAGGCACTGCACCCCATATTCTTAGACGACTTCCTGTGCCTTTGAACACTGCCAGTGAGGCAGACACGGTGCCCTTTTCCTTCCCACTCGCACTTCTGTCCTGAGGAAGACCCCACTTGTAAGGTTCCGACAAACACCTACACGACTCCAGGGGTCGAAACGTCGACACACCACTAATGCCAGTAACATCAACAGTGCATGTTGCACTGTGACTTTCATTTTACATGGCTGTACTCAATTTGACTGTAGTGTATTGTGAGATGAAACATATGTATAATATGCGGCATTGAATAGACATGCTTGACAATCTGATTGTAAATAAGTGTTTATAATATTGCTCACGTACCCCTCAACTTCACACAAACTCACTGCCCCTTCCCATCCCACCCCCTTGGGCACACCAATTATGTTTTTTGAATGACTGTTGCTTATTGTATTCTTTAAAAATCTGCAATAGAGGTTCGGTGTGAATAAATAACACTTGAACGGCTTTCAAAATCTTTTTGACTTATTTGTTAATGTTTATTTTACATTGCCTTTGTATTGTTATACTGGGACCACCTTTTTCCATATTGTCTCACCTGGACTGATCATGCCATCATCCAATTCCAAATCTGCATCACTTGGAAAACAAAACCTGCCACCACAAACGCGTCCATTCTCAGTTGGGGAGGCATCTCGGAATCAAACTGGCCTGACACACTGTGCCTGAACCAGCCCAAACCCACATATAACAAACGAAACAGCGAAAGCAACCAGCTCAGCAAGGGCAACATAAAATATGCTGATTTCCTGCCACCCTGTAAACTCAATTCACTGACGGGAACCTGGAAGCAGACTTGCTGGTACACTGAGAAACTCCGCACAACAAAACATTATTGCAAACAATTGGAAAGAAGAGAGAGTACAAACCACTGTGAAAATGACAAGGAAACCTACAAAGCAGCCCTGAGACACTTTCAGTAGAAGATCAGAGATCAGTAGTGGCTGACAGGGAATTGGGGTAGAGGGACAAGGGAGCAGGGTGGACAAAATACAAAAAAAATACCACTTACCTCTTCCACTGGCCGCGTCTCTCCTCCGCTTCTCTGGCAAGTCCAGGAAGCACACAGGCTCCCCTAAACTATTGCCTTGTGATTGGTTCCCTTAAACCAATCACAAAGCTGCAATGCAGAGTTGTGATTGGTCTGAGCACTGTGGTTCAGCGCTCAGACGGGGACAGGGAGACTGTTGTATGGGTCCTATATAACCTATACAGGATCTGCATGTTTGGATAACAGAAACTGTGGTACTGGTGACAGACTGATTCCGTGCACCCCCACCGGGTATGTTAGCCTGTCTGTATCAGCAAGCTTACAGTGCCACTATAACCTCATCTCACCAAGGAGAGAATAGATTCTGGTAACCTCAGAACATGATAACCCTGATCCCTCTGGACCGTGGAAACAATGTACTACCTTTCGCTCAGTCACTCGTGCTCACTTAGTTTCTCTCAGAGAGATACACAGAATAAACAGGCTGGGCATTTTTAATAAGGATTTATTGAACAGTTGCTATTCTAATGTAGAATAGATGAGCTGCAACAGCCATTAGACAGTAGCAGAGATATATGATTAAAATTACTATGAAAGTAAAAGGATGGTACAGTTCTACCATTTTGCAGTAATCATGAATATATACAAGTACACAAAATATATGATGAAAAGTGCGTACTCCTGTAAGGCCTCCCTAACTAGATGTACCTAAATGTACCTAGTATCTGTGTAGGTGTTATGCCAAGAATCCCTCTAGGATCTAGTCAACCCATTTACCTGAGAATGAGAGAATATGGGATCCCGTCCTGGTCTCGAGTTGGACACCCCGCGTGGGATGTTAGACTACTGCGAGCTGGAGTGTCTGCATCCAGGAACCTAAGCGTCTCTGGTCAGTGTGTCAGCCGGGAAGTCCCGGTCTCCTCTGTCCTTCTACGCAAGATGTGAAGTATATATACCCATAGGTCTCCCCAGGGGTCCTACCTTGCAGTGTTACTGTGTCGGCCTAAAGGATGACGTCGGGCCTGAACTTTATACAGAGATATTATACAGGAGATGGTAGTCCTGCTGTGCTTTCAAGAAACCTCATGCATAATGTATGAGATTCGAACTAGGGAAAAAGCTTCGTTCTGAATGCAGTGTTGTATCTAGGTAAAAGGTCAGTCCCTAAGATCCGTTATGTTTGTAAGGTAGGGAAGAATATAGGTGAAAGGTTGAAATGTTACCTGCGCTTATATTACCCCCTAAGTTAATCACAACGCTGTGTTGTCATTGGTTCCCCCAAGCCAATCTCAAAGCTGCACAGAACTCTTCACAATCATTAAAGACTTCACCACACCAGATTCCAGCACTAACAGCATCACTCTCATGCAAAACATATGCAATAACCTATCTCAGTTCTTCAGCAGCATAATCCAAAACCATCTACAACAACTTCAACCATCAACCAAACACCTGCACCCTCCCCTACAGCCTGCCCACAAACAACCATGAAAACTCTCTGACTAACAGGGGAACAATTACCAAGGAAGAAACATCGAACATCATGAGGACCATTCACTCCAGGGCACCAACGGACCCCTGCCCCCACCACATGTACAATATGGGTGCCTCTCCATCAGCAAAGTTCTCACCCACATCCTGAATACCTCCATCACACCCGCAATGTTCCTGATTGCCTGGAAACAAGCAGTGGTCAACATACTGCTAATAAAGCACTCAGACACCTTTCAATTGGGTTACTGGCCCAACTATTGCACAGAGACCACCTTTATCACAGCTGCAGATGACATAAGGTTGATCCTCAACTGGGGAGAAACAGCAGCCATCATACTGCTTAACCTCTCTGCTGCCTCAATACTGTCTCCATCTCCACCCTGAACAAAAGATTACATGAAATAGGAATCCAATGACCCACCCTCAACTGGATCTGCTCCTTACTCACAAAAAGTCAGCCTGCCACCTTACACATTGGAAGCCAAGAATCTCATCTGCAGAACCCCCCAAGACTCCTCCGTAAGCCCAACCCTATTCAACATCTACATGACACCACTGACAGACGTTATCAGATCAGACAGCATCAACATGCTTTCCTATGCTGATGATACCCAACTAATACTCTCCCTTTCAAACAAGTCCCACATTTTTTTGTTTGAATCTGTTTTTTTTTAAAGCATAAACAAAGTTAAGGGGTCAACATATCAAGACCAGTTACGTTGCCATGTATATCAGCATTGTATGCCACACATATAGAGGCACCATAAGAGCACAGAGTTCATCGCAGATGAAAGTGTCACATGCAGTAATGAACAGGCATAGGGTTGCATTCAAAGGGCTGAAGCACTTCTCAATGTACAGGGGTCATTACTGAGCGCTTGTGGGATTCACACTGCAGGGCTTACAGCATGCAATGTTGACATAGACATAATCCTTTACAAAATCATCAACAAAAGGAGGCATCAAGGAGAAGAAAAAATGGCGAAAAAAAGAACAAAAGGACAAATTGGCCCAAATAAGGTCTCCCCAGCCCTCTCCTATCCCCTCAATCCCAAAAAGGAATCAATAATGCACACATTTCCAAGGAGCGACCCCATCAGACCCAAATTTGGATGAAGGGCAAGCATGGTGATATTGCCTCACATGTCTTATGTGATGTGTTAGTCTAGGACTCTACATCTGCCTCACCTTCTCTTTCTATAGCATCTGGGTGGTCTGTATCTGGATGCGGCTCGCTTTGGAAGTCATATAACATATTGCCCCAGTTGGCAGCTATAGGGATCTTATGTAACCCAAAGGGTCCTCTTTGTGCAATGCAGTAATCTCAGCTTGGGCCCTAACCAGAAGCAATTGTCTCCAGGACACCAGAGGAGGAGGTTTAGGTGACTTCCAGCATCTTGTTATTAAGTGCTTAGTCACTAGCAATCCCAGATCAAGAAAGTGGGAAGTGACCTTCTGCCTCCTGCTTCTACGAAGGAGATCTAAGATGCACGTCTCTCAGGTGTGTAGTACTGAGCGTCCTGTGCAGGCCATCAATTGGGTCAGAACATTTCACCAGTAAGTAGTAAGAAGTGGACAATCTCAAAACACATGAAGGAAGTTGGCAACGAGTATGTGACATCTTGGGCAATGGGCATCAGCACGGTGAAAGTATCAGTCTTAGCAGGGCTGAGATCAGTCCTTTGGGTAATGTAGTATTGGATGAGGAGGAATCGAGCATTCCGAGGGGCACGGACTGGGTTCTCCAATATGCTAGACACCCAGACTGTGGCCAGCGATGCATGGGATACTTTGAGACCCAGAGCAAGCGTCACAGATTTAACAAGGTGTTGTGGGCTGTAACAAACCCATTCTGATCAGTGTGCACCAGAGATGGAACCAGGGGTGCCAGGCAGTCCCTAGGACTTTGGCCACTATGTTAAAGTCAGTGTTGAGTAAAGCCAGGGGTCAGTAAGAACATAGGGCAGTGAAGTCTCGCTCAGGGTTAGGTAAGGAGATGAGCAGGGTCTCACACAATGACTCAGGGAGGGAGAAACTGAGAGGGCAGATTTTTTATAGGGCAAGTAGTTGAGGGGCCAGTGTTGGGGCATACGTTTAGTAGCATTCAGCAGGTAGGCCATCTGGCCCCAGGGACTTGCCTGTTGCTTGATCCCTAATGGTGTCTTGCCTTTCAGAGAGTGCAATGGACTTATATAAGTCTGCACGCTGTTCAGGCATGGTGGTGTACAGGCAGAATATGTAGAAGAATGCCGCAAGGCAATGTGGACCAGTTTTCGTGATTGATTTGCAGAGCAAGGTGTAGTGACACCTCAGTTCTTCATGTAGTTTGTGTTGTATGTGCAGCAGCTGCCCTGCAGAGGAATTCAGCAAGAACATAGGTTGCCTAGGCTGATCCTGGTGTATCAGCCATGCCAGACGTTAGTCTGCACAATCTGACGTTGCATGGGTGTGAAGTGAGTTTGTAGTATAGTTTAGACATTGCAGCCGGTCCAACAGAGAGGTATTTTTGTGTTGCCCCTCTACCAGCCGTTGGGTGTATGCCGAGTCAGTTACCAACCATGTCTCAAGTCACAGGAGCATGAACTCAATGTTCATATTGTCACCATCTAGTTATTTGTGAATGTTCCAGCTCAACCCCAAGCAGTGCCCTCTGATGCTCACCTAAAGACATCCCAGTCAATCAATCTATCAGTGGCTGAGTAAACTTGAAGTAGTCTGCTGTGGCAATGCCGAGAGATGAGAAAAAGGGCGGGTCCTCTAGTGCTGCAGGTGAAAGATGCCATGTGGGTATGGCAGGTATGCTATCTTCCCATGCGAGTTGTAGGAATTGAGGGTTGCGGTCAAAGTGTGTGCTCCTTAAGTAGCCCGTTTTCTGGATAGTTGGAAGGAGGCTGGTTGACCCTATGATTCAGTCGGGTCAAACATGTAAGTTATGTGGCGAGCAGTAAAAGGAGTACACACACGTGTTAGTGTTGCACATACACTATGGGCCCGATTCACAGAATTAACTTAAGACAAAATCCTAAACTTACTACTTTTGGAATTCACAGAATGCACTTACTACTTTTGGTATTCACAGAATGCACTTACTACTTTTCGTATTCACATAATGGATTTACGACTACTAACTTTACCTCCGCACTCGGGCCGGAAATTCCGGCCCAGAGGCAGAGCTTCCGGGCCGGAGGCGGAGTTTCCCGGCCGGAGGCGGGGCTTCCGGGCCGGAGGCAGAGCTTCCGGCCCGGAGGTGGAGATTTTGGCCATGGCTAAATCTCTGCCACTGGCCGGAATCCCCACCTCCGGGCCGGAAGCTCCGCCTCCGGCCCGGAAGCCCCGCCTCCGGCCGGGAAACTCCGCCTCCGGCCCAGAAGCTCCGTCTCCGGGCCAGAATTTTCCGCCAGAGTGCGGACGTAAAGTTAGTAGTCGAAAATACATTCTGTGAATACCAAAAGTAGTAAGTGCATTCTGTGAATACCAAAAGTAGTAAGTGCATTCTGTGAATACCAAAAGTAGTAAGTTTAGGATTTTGTCTTAAGTTAATTCTGTGAATCGGGCCCTATATGTCTACCAGTGCTGGAACCAGTAGCCTAAGGCTTAAGTATTGCATGAGGCTAATGTACGTGGTAAGGGGGGAAAGAGTGGTCCAGAACTTTATTGAGGACAGAGTTGAAGTCACCCCCTAGGAGCCACTAGAATCCCACTTCAACAGGACATTTTGTCAGATAATGTGTGCAAGAACGAGGTCTGGTCAGTTTTGGGAGCATAGCTTGCCCCCAACAGGAGTCGACAGTCATCTTGGCAACCTTGTATTAACACATACTGACCATCAGTGTCTATCATAACCTCATCTGCTACAAACGGGATACCTGGAGTTAGAAATGGGATTTCTGGTTGGCTGAGGCTTGCGCCAAAGCCAGGCAGAAACCACCACTCTAGTCAGGGCTGGGGAGTTACACGCCAAAGATAACCCCTGCTCACCCCCTTGGTAGCTTGGCACGAGCAGTCAGGCTTATCTCTGAGGCAAGGTGTAAAGCGTTTGCGCGCGCACCCAGCAACAACACCCAAGGCCCACCACAAAGGAAACTCCACACAAGGTATTCTATAAAAATAGCCTTTGTATTATACACAACACATTAGATAAAAGCACACACTTTACAATGTGCCAACAGGCACGGGCAGAATTTACAAGGGATTATATATACAGGGGACAGGGCCACATGGACCACTGTCAGGAATTAGCACTTAGAACATAGCACAAATCACCAATAGTAAATGTAGAACATAACACAAAGTAACTGTAGAGCACAACCAGTAACTACTGGCGCACTAATGACCTCAGCGTCATCACACTAGCATCAGGTGTAAAATCTATCCTGCATCTATCACAGGGGCATAAATCACATTATGCAATTCTCATTGGTCTAACGCATTAGACCTAACCACCTAAGTATAACTATACTAGGGGCACACATCGCACAGGGAAGTACATTCTCCCTCCCATCAACCTGAAAAGGTAAAACAACCTCCTAGGCAGGAATAACCACATTTAGAGGTACAAGACACAGGGTGCGCAAGACATGCTATATACAGTACATTTCCTAGCACAAAAAGCATGAACACAGGGTGCGCAAAACATACTACACCGTACATTTCCTAGCACCCAAATCACATCAGAGTCCAGGTTGCGCCAGAACCTAAACGTAGCAGCTGCCCACTACTTGCTGGGCAGCTGAGGACAAGAACAGGGCCTAAACGCTGCAGCTGGCACTAAGTGCTGCGCAGCTGTGGTAGGCAAATAAGGCATGGGCTCTCAATGGCCCTTCACATGATGTCACAGACGTTGGAGCCACCTAGGCTCTAGAACGACATGTCCCCCTAGCGTTGGAGCCACCTAGGCTCAAAGAACAAACTGGCACCCGTGCTAGAGCCACTCAGGGCTCTGACTAACAATATTGGCCGGCGTTGGAGTCCCCTATGGACTCTAAATACAGAATGCCCGCCTCGTTGGAGCCATCTGGCTCTAGAAACAATCGTGCCCACAACTACAGTGGCCCGCTACGGCGGCGCCACTGGCAACACTGGCCCCCCTCTGGGGCTCTAAGCATGCTGATGCCCAGGTCGTTGGAGCGGCCCGCTGCACACACGGGGCCGCTCTGACTCGGTGCCTTGCACCAACACCAAGCTTGCTCCCTTGGGGGAGCGCGAACACTGTGCAGCCCTGTCCTCTGCCCAGCCCTTACTTACCGGGCTCCGGCGCAGGGGACTCTTCTTCTTGTGGGCGGCAGCACTTCTCCGGCGGCGCGGGGCTTCCCTCGCAGACGGGAGCCTCGCGCTGCTCTCCCACTTCACCCGGGCTTCTTCTCCCGGAAGTGGCGGCACTTCCCCTTCCGTCCCGCGGCCCCGCCCACAACCAGGCGGGCCGCGGGCTGGGTGAGGATTGGTAAATGCAGCTCGGGCCGCGGCGGTGATTTCCTTCTGTAAGAGGGGTAGGCTCCCTCCAAAATCAAGATACAAGGCGGGGTGGCACCCGCCAGACACGGCCAATCGCGGGGTGGACTCCCGCCGCACATAGCAGATCGCGGGGTGGGCACCCGCTATTCCCAAATAAAGATGAAGTGAGGTGGGCTCTCGCTGGGAGCACAATCGCGGGGTGGGCACCCGCAATTTAGAAACAGGATGAAGCGGGGTGGGCTCCCGCTCGACAAGGCAAATGCGGGGAAATCCCTACGCTGGGGATTCCCTCCCTCTACGGTGATGTGCAGCCCGGTGCTGCGATGATCCAGCGCTCCTCAAAGAAATAAAGCACCACAGCGCTCCCAGGGCGCTAAAACGGCTGCGTGAAGTCTCTGTAAAGTCCTGGAGGCACAAAGAAATGGAGCAGCAAAGCTCCCAGCAAAGAGGCCTTTAGAAAGTAAGGGGCAATGGAAAAAAAGAATGGTCCCAGAAGTCCTGAAGGCATCCAGGGCATCCAGGGGCTGGGCAGGGCCCAGGGAGGCAAGCCTTCCCCTGGGCCCCAGCAGCAGCGCGCCCCTGGTAGATTCAAGTGCAGAACAAGAACATTTTGTAAGGGGACACAGCCCCTTTTTATACACAGGTTCCTTTGTCTGGGTTCAGGGTGAGGGGGAAAACCAGTCGCAGCTGGTTGGGGAGCACCCTTGATGTGCTCAGCCCCTCACTCTATTCACTGGCAGGGCTAGGGTCGTCAGTCGCACCACAGGGGGCGGAGCCAGCATTGTGTGGGGAAAACCCTGCCCTATTCAGGTCCAAGGTGCACTCCTCCCCAGCCATCAGCATGCTAATCTCACACTCACCACTGGGGCAGACCCAACCAGACTCCTGGAGCCAGGCTCACCAGCCAGCTCCAGCCAATCACACGCCAGACACACTGCACACAGAAGTGCCCACTTCTAGAAGTGGCACTTCCACACTAGGTACATGCACGCCGCACACATCATCGCGCAGCATTCAATCACACGAGTCCGCACATACCAAGCTCGGGCCTGCACACCCCACGCATCAGGAACTACTAGGGACACATACATTCCCCATGCATTCCTATGGGAGGGCAGGCCTATCTCACCACATGCACTCAGAGCGCGCACGCACTTTACCCTGGGACACAGGGAAAGTGCGCAGAAACCAAAAATCACCACACCAAGTCACCAATAAAAAGCAAAAAGTTCAGGGGTGAACCTGCCAGAAGGGCCAAGTCCAACACAACCCCCTTCCAGCCAAAACGCAGGGCAGACCAATCACCACCATGATGGACTTCCCTGCTTGGGGCGATAGAACACGGACGCAGGCCCGCACTGCAGGGACACTCTCCGGTTCTACGCCATTCTCAATCAACATGGTTCCATCTGAAAAAAAACAACCGAAAAGAACTCAGGCCCAACTAGGCTACCCCACTGGTACTACCTAGTTGCCCACGGCCAGGACCAGGCCCTAGGCCACCCAGATACCACTGGTCCTTGCCAAACCCAGAGTGGGGGGTAGTAACCCCTGGCATACAAGCCATTCTCCACTCTCACTCTCAGTGTAGTTCCCAACTACCACTGATCCTTCAACCTAGGGTCCGCACCCTCAGGCTGACCAGAGGTCACGGGCAAGAATGCCCCACCCTACCTCTATTCTGGAGTTCCGCACCCTCCCAGGGAAGCACCCACCAGAACACAACTCTCCCACCAGTTCAGGACCTCTCTCCACCAACTGGTCTACCACCTGGGATCCAAGGGGTCAGAGGCGAGGACCCCCTCCCTCTGCACCCCCTTCCACTGTAGAGCAGGGTCTCTTCACTTAAGATGAGCCCCACCTGCCCTCAGGACTACAGCCGCCCTTACGTCCAGATCCGGAAACACCGACTACTGGCTCCCCAACCGAGGGACGTACCCTTTGGTCAGATGCCTGGCGAACCAGGACTTAACGAGGGTGACACATACCTAATGGGTCGTGTGACAGTCTGCCTGGCGCTGATCTCACGACCTCCTGTCCATCTGACAGTGCGTGCAGACCCCCCAGGACAGAAGTGGCGACACCACGGTCACTCAGTGGCGACACAGCCCTCCCGGCTGGTCCCTGACCTACTGGTTCCCACTGGGGAATCCCTCCCCCTCTCACCCCTCCCTCTGGACTTCCGCACCCTCCCAACTGGAGCGGTACCGCCAGACACCAGGACTACTGGAGCTCTGATTACAGACGCTCCACGTCCTCTAGACACTGGGAGATCCTCCTCAAATGACCTATTGGTACAGCCTAGGCCCCCGACCTGATGTTCCCTAAAGAAACCATCCAGGCCCTGACACTGGGTTTCGGGCACCTGGAGACACGCAGTCCCACCCACTCCTTCTCCGCAGAGACAGGACGTGAGCCCCTACACCGAGACCTAGCTGGGCTACTCTGAACCTCTTCCACCACGCTGGGCTGGAAGACACCTCAGCCACTACTTTTGGAATCACTCCCCAATGCAAGTTCCCTATCCCAGAGAACTCACACCCAATCAACCAGCAAGCTCCTTATTTCAGAGAACTCACACCCTTCATCCACACACACACCCCCCAGACTAGTAAGACAGTTTCTACCGCCCCTGATTTCTCAACCTGACCACCACGTGACACAGGTACTATTACCCCGGGAACTGGAAATGGGAATACATACACTGGACACACATCTGCTGCCACCACTGGATCCCACCCTCTGGTGAATCCAGAAAACACAATGCACTAAGGGGGATGATCTACCCTCCCGAGCTAGGGACACCTAACTCACAGTGCACAAGAAACACATTTCCACAGAAATGACAACAAAAAACTTAGAACAATAATCCCTATACCATGTGATTTATCTAAATGCAGAGTTTTGTAGTGCGGCCAGTTGCTGCTGCGGTACAGCGCAAACGCAAGTCCAAATCCCACCGCTGATCACCAATGTTAGAAATGGGATTTCTGGTTGGCTGAGGCTTGCGCCAAAGCCAGGCAGAAACCACCACTCTAGTCAGGGCTGGGGAGTTACACGCCAAAGATAACCCCTGCTCACCCCCTTGGTAGCTTGGCACGAGCAGTCAGGCTTATCTCTGAGGCAAGGTGTAAAGCGTTTGCGCGCGCACCCAGCAACAACACCCAAGGCCCACCACAAAGGAAACTCCACACAAGGTATTCTATAAAAATAGCCTTTGTATTATACACAACACATTAGATAAAAGCACACACTTTACAATGTGCCAACAGGCACGGGCAGAATTTACAAGGGATTATACATACAGGGGACAGGGCCACATGGACCACTGTCAGGAATTAGCACTTAGAACATAGCACAAATCACCAATAGTAAATGTAGAACATAACACAAAGTAACTGTAGAGCACAACCAGTAACTACTGGCGCACTAATGACCTCAGCGTCATCACACTAGCATCAGGTGTAAAACCTATCCTGCATCTATCACAGGGGCATAAATCACATTATGCAATTCTCATTGGTCTAACGCATTAGACCTAACCACCTAAGTATAACTATACTAGGGGCTCACATCGCACAGGGAAGTACATTTTCCCTCCCATCAACCTGAAAAGGTAAAACAACCTCCTAGGCAGGAATAACCACATTTAGAGCTACAAGACACAGGGTGCGCAAGACATGCTATATACAGTACATTTCCTAGCACAAAAAGCATGAACACAGGGTGCGCAAAACATACTACACCGTACATTTCCTAGCACCCAAATCACATCAGAGTCCAGGTTGCGCCAGAACCTAAACGTAGCAGCTGCCCACTACTTGCTGGGCAGCTGAGGACAAGAACAGGGCCTAAACGCTGCAGCTGGCACTAAGTGCTGCGCAGCTGTGGTAGGCAAATAAGGCATGGGCTCTCAATGGCCCTTCATATGATGTCACAGACGTTGGAGCCACCTAGGCTCTAGAACGACATGTCCCCCTAGCGTTGGAGCCACCTAGGCTCAAAGAACAAACTGGCACCCGTGCTAGAGCCACTCAGGGCTCTGACTAACAATATTGGCCGGCGTTGGAGTCCCCTATGGACTCTAAATACAGAATGCCCGCCTCGTTGGAGCCATCTGGCTCTAGAAACAATCGTGCCCACAACTACAGTGGCCCGCTACGGCGGCGCCACTGGCAACACTGGCCCCCCTCTGGGGCTCTAAGCATGCTGATGCCCAGGTCGTTGGAGCGGCCCGCTGCACACACGGGGCCGCTCTGACTCGGTGCCTTGCACCAACACCAAGCTTGCTCCCTTGGGGGAGCGCGAACACTGTGCAGCCCTGTCCTCTGCCCAGCCCTTACTTACCGGGCTCCGGCGCAGGGGACTCTTCTTCTTGTGGGCGGCAGCACTTCTCCGGCGGCGCGGGGCTTCCCTCGCAGACGGGAGCCTCGCGCTGCTCTCCCACTTCACCCGGGCTTCTTCTCCCGGAAGTGGTGGCACTTCCCCTTCCGTCCCGCGGCCCCGCCCACAAGCAGGCGGGCCGCGGGCTGGGTGAGGATTGGTAAATGCAGCTCGGGCCGCGGCGTTGATTTCCTTCTGTAAGAGGGGTAGGCTCCCTCCAAAATCAAGATACAAGGCGGGGTGGCACCCGCCGGACACTGCCAATCGCGGGGTGGACTCCTGCCGCACATAGCAGATCGCGGGGTGGGCACCCGCTATTCCCAAATAAAGATGAAGTGAGGTGGGCTCTCGCTAGGAGCACAATCGCGGGGTGGGCACCCGCAATTTAGAAACAGGATGAAGCGGGGTGGGCTCCCGCTCGACAAGGCAAATGCGGGGAAATCCCTACGCTGGGGATTCCCTCCCTCTACGGTGATGTGCAACCCGGTGCTGCGACGATCCAGCGCTCCTCAAAGAAATAAAGCACCACAGCGCTCCCAGGGCGCTAAAACGGCTGCGTGAAGTCTCTGTAAAGTCCTGGAGGCACAAAGAAATGGAGCAGCAAAGCTCCCAGCAAAGAGGCCTTTAGAAAGTAAGGGGCAATGGAAAAAAAGAATGGTCCCAGAAGTCCTGAAGGCATCCAGGGCATCCAGGGGCTGGGCAGGGCCCAGGGAGGCAAGCCTTCCCCTGGGCCCCAGCAGCAGCGCGCCCCTGGTAGATTCAAGTGCAGAACAAGAACATTTTGTAAGGGGACACAGCCCCTTTTTATACACAGGTTCCTTTGTCTGGGTTCAGGGTGAGGGGGAAAACCAGTCGCAGCTGGTTGGGGAGCACCCTTGATGTGCTCAGCCCCTCACTCTATTCACTGGCAGGGCTAGGGTCGTCAGTCGCACCACAGGGGGCGGAGCCAGCATTGTGTGGGCAAAACCCTGCCCTATTCAGGTCCAAGGTGCACTCCTCCCCAGCCATCAGCATGCTAATCTCACACTCACCACTGGGGCAGACCCAACCAGACTCCTGGAGCCAGGCTCACCAGCCAGCTCCAGCCAATCACACGCCAGACACACTGCACACAGAAGTGCCCACTTCTAGAAGTGGCACTTCCACACTAGGTACATGCACGCCGCACAAATCATCGCGCAGCATTCAATCACACGAGTCCGCACATACCAAGCTCGGGCCTGCACACCCCACGCATCAGGAACTACTAGGGACACATACATTCCCCATGCATTCCTATGGGAGGGCAGGCCTATCTCACCACATGCACTCTGAGCGCGCACGCACTTTACCCTGGGACACAGGGAAAGTGCGCAGAAACCAAAAATCACCACACCAAGTCACCAATAAAAAGCAAAAAGTTCAGGGGTGAACCTGCCAGAAGGGCCAAGTCCAACACCTGGCTTCACCCAGACCAGTACTCCTCCGGTGTGGGAGTAGTCAGTAGCAAATAGTTGGCCTAGCCACCACAGCTGAAGTCTGTAGGATTCAGCTAGTGTCAAGTGTGTCTCCTGCAATAGCACTATGTGAGTTGATCTGCGTTTGAGGTAGCAATATACATCACAACGGCCCGAGGGCATATGCATGCCAATCACATTACAGAATATGATGATGTTAGTGTGGGTCATGTGGAAAATGTGTTACTGCCCCGTACGAAGCTAGCCCACCTGGGGCAGGGGTCTCTGCAGTATGCAGTTGTACTGATGGATGAGGGCAATCAGGGGAGCTAATTATTTCCGGGCAATCAGACATAGCTGGGGAAGGAACGAAAAGCAGAGCATGTAACATCATCAGAGCGGAGGAGCAACAGGTATATGCCCAAACTGCTAAACTACTGGTGGCAAGTACTGGCCTCACAGGCTATTTAAATGAAGCATGGGGGACGGTGCAAAAAGCCAAAGATACATCCCCCTGCATGTGCAGGATGCAGAGATACCAACTATAGTGATGAGCGTACATGCAACTGCATTTTACCAGAGACTACTTGCCTGCCAAATACGCAGGACCCCCCGAGGACTAAGCCACCGTTAGCTACAATATAAGAGAGGTTAGCTCATGTATAATCAATACAATGCAAGAATAAAACAGCTAACAAGGAAGCAGACAGGCCTACAGGAGTGACAGTTATCGGTGAATCATATAATATCATTAGCAGTCTGGGCAGTCAGGTTAGTGGCATCAACAAGTCTGCTCTAGAAGGCCACGCGTTAGAGGGGCCATCATTACTGAAGGATTTCATAGAGGTTTTGTCAGGGTCCAGACTCTGAGTGTGATCTCTTATCATAGATGCCGCCCGTAAGGCCCAGCGCCTCTCTACGGTACTTGCTCCAGGCTTGGTGCAGAGCCAGGTGGTGAAGGGCAGTGTTCCCTCCTGTGGCATCTGTGGTGGCAGCCTCCTGCCATGCTCCAAGATCGCGTCGCTTCAGTGAGCAGAGAGTACAAAGCTGCAAGTCCAGTGGACTCCAGCCAGTCCCATGTCTCCTCAGTGAAATCAAAGAAGTTTGCTGCCCTGTATGCCATCATGCGGAGCCAGGGAGGGGGCAGCCTTCGCCCCAGACCTAGCCATCATCTACATGGACAACTTAGAGAAGCTGTATGTTTTCAACAACAACCCCTTCTATCACCAGGTGGATTTATGGAAACGGTACATTGACGACAAACTGTTTGTCTGGAACGGTGATACAATCGAACTTGGTCGTTTCCACGAGTGGTTGAACTTATGTGATCAGGATATAAAGTTCACGATCCAATCAGATGCAAACGAGATAGCCTTCCTTTTTTGCTGTGAGGACAACAAACTATTTACCACACTTTACCGGAAACCTGCTGAACGCAACTCCCTCTTTAGATACAACAGCCACCACCCACGTGGCCTGAGAGATAATCTTCAGGTGGGACAATTTCTACGAATCCGCAGAAATTGCACAAAGATGGCAGACTACATGGCCGAATCTGAAGATCTGAGTATCCGACTGATGACCAGAGGATACCCGAAAAGACTGATAAAGAGAGCTCAGAAGGGAAACCTTATTGACTGCAAAGGATAAGGATGACACTATGTCACAAAGACTAATTTGTGTCACAACATTTTCCACCAGGAGCAAAGCGGTGAAAAAGTTAATAAACAAACATCGGAATCTAGTATCAGCCGATATTGACCAACCCAATCCACCCATGCACTCCTTCAAAAAAGCTATGAGTGTTAAAGATCATATGGTACACTCTTTTTTGGAGAGCTCGATAGAACCGACTATCCAATCACTCTGGAACTTACCACCTGTAAAAGGATACTACAAGTGCAGACACTGCAAAGCATGCCATACCACAATACCAACCAAGACTTTCACCCACAAGCAAACACAATCATGCTACATTCCCTCTCCAATTGTAACTCCACCAACGTGATTTATGGGATAGTCTGCCCATGCGGGTCCCTTTATGTTGGCCAGACACAACAGAAAATTAAGGCCAGGATACCTCAACATCAAAGTAGGATCCGTTGCTCTGTCGTAGGTGCACCCCTAGTTGAACACTTCACACAGATGGGATACAGTCCTGATCAAATGAAATGGTTGGTGATTGAAAAAGCTGAACTGGGACCAAGAGGGGGAAACATTGCTTCAATCCCAACTATCAGAGAATCAAAATGGATGGTGCGTCTGGAAACATTGCCAATGGCTTGAACGAATTAGAGCCCAGAAATACCCAACTGTGATGTCCTAATACGTAACCAGGTCATTGTTAACCAGGACGTCACTCCTAACACTGCACAACTTTAACTTCTCCATTATAGGTCGGGATGTACTGTTTGTACAATATGATATACTGTTTGTATAAAAATAAACTATGCCATTCGATGAGTGTTAAATTAGATATTCATGAGTAGGATTTGACTGTATAACTTGCACATGTTCAATACCACCTGTGTATTCATGACATCTACATTTTTGACAACACTAATCAACCATTCGGTTTGCATAGTGTAATGATATTTTCATCCAAGGACTTACATAAATGTTAATACTATGATAGGGTTTCCATTACTGTAAGAATGTCTCTGTCAGTTTTATATGTTCCACGCTAGTATTCTTACCAAGTGGATACAGCTCTGCGAATATTTGCCACTTATATACACAAATAACTAAGTCTTTGTAATCCATGTAACTGTATAGATTTCCGTGTTTTGGGCTCACATTTGTGTGATTCTGTATTTGTTAATCTCTATAACATTCGCAGCACTAATGTGTGTTTTACACAGTCTTGCGATAATTTACCAGGTTTCAAGTGAACAGTGTCAGGAAGAATCTTAGCCCGTACACCCTTTCAACAATGGCATTAAGCATTCCTGAGTCTTTCTTCTACCGCAAAGTCAGACTTCAGGACCAACAGGCCTTTAGCTGCTGCCGCACGCGGGATGTCACGTGGCGGCTGGCGTTTTCCCGCATAACTTAAATAGGGCTCAGGTACTAGCGGCTCGCTCTCCCCTTTCGAAGAGGAACGCTTGACCTACAAGGGTAAGTGCTGTGTTAGCTCTCGAATCTACCTAATAAGCTTCGCTTGATTGAACTCGGGGCTTATGACCAGACATACCCTGTGAAGTTAAATTAAGTCATACTCAGTCTTTGCGTTATTTTTGGTAGCACAACACTCACTCTTGACAGCATGGGCCACCGTCATTTTCTAAATTTTCTTCACACATCACTTCTGTTTACAACATGTAGCGAGCCCATTGTAACAAATGTCGGCTCGTCTCTCTAATAGCAGCACGCTGTTAGTTGTTTTTAACTTCGGGTGCGGTTACAGTCTTTCTCGACATCCCGCTCTATGCATGTCTAATGACACCGTAATTGCTTGGACCGCCACTAACCACGGACCTGAGGCCTGTGAATTTGTTACACTAAACTTTGACAATACGCTAGTAGCCTCACTGTACAGCCCATAACAAGCACTTTAGTAATTCACCTTATGGATATTATCTGTGTGAATAACACTGTGCGTGGCACTTATGTTGCCTTCCATCGCCCATGCCCTTTGATTTAAGCACTTTTCAAATGTTAAACTGCTTGTTGCCTTCCCCCCACTCATATTTGACTGGAGTTTCAGACTTATCTCTCCTGAGAATGAGTTCCCATGTTTTTAATCAGGCGTTTTTCCGTGCAGCATGCCAGTTTTCATTCAGGCACTGCTTTTTAGCCACTCCATTGACCTTAGATGCATGACCAGGATCCTAGCACTGATTGTCCCCTCCTTTCTGCCCTTTTTCTCCTCTAGATTAAGAAATCACTTGTGATTATTTTCTCCGCGTGACCGATGGTATGACACCGGTTCTCCAAGCAGCATTGACACTGCTTTGAAGGATTTGTAGGAATTCATTACCTCTCTAAGTAAGTTTGCCTTAGTTTCACTATGGGTTTAATTTAGTGACCATGGATTCTTTCCAGGCCCTATTCTGACAGACAACTTACTTCTACAGGTGGTCATCACTCTCACCTACACCTATCGGAGCCATTGGAGCCCCATCGTCTTTGACGGAACATTGTACCTACTAGGCTCTTTCTCCTATCAGATACGGTAAATATAGTGACTTATACCTAATTTTGCTCTCGTCCTTGAATTAAAGTATCGGACTTCACAAACTCCTTATTTTACCCGTAGTTGCCCCTCTGTCCGGACCTTCACTTTTGTCCTGAGGAAGTAAGGACTAGAACCAACCTACATGGTTTCAGGGGTCGAAACGTTGACACATCATTGATGCCAGTATCACCAACAGTGCACTTTGCACTGTGATCCTCTATTGTACATGGCTATGTAAATGATTGTGAACTATCTGCTATGAACTTTACTATGAATGTGTGACATTGAGTAACATGCCTAACAATTTGATTGTGATGTTTTTGAATATTGTTTGTCACTTACCTCACCACCTCACTTAAGTCACCCTCCTCCCTTCCCCCCACTAAGTTGGGCACACCAACGTTTTTTATTCTAATGTTTTCTGTAAATTGTTTCCTTAACTAATATGTATCAGGTGCTTAGTGTGATTAAACAACACCTTAGCACTAATTAATTTCTCTGTGTTAGTGACTTTTGATACCGTTTTTTAATGTAATTTTACTGGGACCGCCACGTTCTACACTGCTCTACACCCAGGTCCCAGTGATTTGGGGTATACTCTTCTTTATAACGCCACAGTTCCAGTAAGCAGATGTCTCTGCAGCCAAGCACGGCACCAGCCAGGGCTCATATATTGCAACGTCCGCTTAGTCCCAGCGGCTGCTCTCAAACAACTACGTCATGGCGATAGGCCTCAGCCAGACCCTCAATGATACTCCAGTCACCGCTATTAAATGGCTCAGTGGAGACAGAGGCTGATGCAGGGCAATTCTGGTGTTAAAGTAGCATTTTTTGGTGCAGATGGATAGTGATAGCCAGGATTGCCACCGAATAAAGGGGCAGCAGTGAGGAGCTTCCCTAGGATGTGTCCGCCATCCCGACCCTGCTAGCCACGCCCCATCGGACAAGTCCCCCTTAACATTGAAAAACTTCACCACCTGCATGACCCCAGTAGAACCCTGGATGAAATCCAACTACCTGAAAATCTATACAGACAAAACAGAAGTGGTGATCTTCAGAAGGAAACCTGAACTCAACACAGACAAAAGAGAAGTGGTGATCTTCGGAAGGAAAGCCTTAGCTTGGGACTCCACCTGTTGGCCAGCAGACCTCTGCCCCACAACACCATAAATGTAGGCATCATCTTGGATGGCAAACTCTGCATGACAACCCAAGTAAATGCAGTGGCCTCCTCATGCCTCTACATCCTGAAGGTGCTACAAAAGATCTTCAAGTGGCTACCATTGAACAGTAGGAAAACTTTCAATCAGGACCTGATCACCAGCAGACTTGTCTGAGGCAATGAATCACCAGGAAGTTCCTGAGCAGGCTCCAAATCATCCAAAAAGCCGTTGCAAGACTCATCCTCAACCTACCTTGCCACACCCTCATCACTCCATATTTCAGGAAACTTCATTGGCTCCCCATGCACAAATGAACCTAGTTCAAACTTCTCACACACATACAAGGCACTTCACAACACTGGCCCTGCCTTCCTCCACAGCTGGATACACCTTTACTCCTCTCCCATGCATCTCCACTCAGCTAGACACTCACTAGCACAGGTAACCCGCATTCACAAAACAAAAACTGGAGTCCATGCCTTTGCGTACATTTCCCCCAAAAAGTGGAATGACCTCCCGCATCACATCATACATTCCTCAACATTTTTCTTATTTTGCAAGAAGCTGAAGAACTGGCTCTTCAGATAATCCCTCCAAGTTGACAGCTGCCTACCCACCTGCAAAACACCTGGATACCCTCAAAGGTGATCAGCATGATTTACAAATGTACTTACGTAACATACAGATTTATAATCTGGTGAATGGCCTGTTTCTCAGCCAGGTCGGTGGAGTAAATTTTCTCCATTGCCCTGATGGAAACCCTGTCCACCAGATTAAGAAATGACCACCAAGAAGGTGGTCATTTTTTGAAGGATTGCCAGGAACCTCTGTCAAGGCAGCTCCTGGCAATGCTGTGCAGTTTGGTGCAGTGCTCGATCAACATGACGCAGCCCTCCACCAAACCTATTTGTTTTTTATTTTCAAAAAGAAAATACCAAAATGATATATCATTTTTGAAAATAAAAAAGGAAATGTTATCCTTGCCACGAGAGTCCTTTTCGATTGATAGGTCAACATTTATAAGTTTCCACTGCCCCTTCCTGCCAGTGGGGCCGATTTACAAGCCCCTTGCACCACCGGTGTGCCACTTCTTGTGATGCATCAGTATTTTTTTTTTTTAAATAACTTTTTATTGGTTTTCTCATAACATACAGAAGAATATGTGACATTGCATACCTCGAGAAACATTACATCCGTAACTGTAGTGTCATTCCACATCAAAAACGGCAGTACAATCATTGTCAGGTATAATAGAGCCAAAACATGTGTCATTACGCTTGCTAAGACCCCAGCTGCACCCACCCACCCCTCCGCTCGTCCCCCAGAATGCCTAGTCGCATCAGTATTTTTTTAGGCAAAATTTACAAGGGGACGCATCTATGGAGATAGATCACAGAAGACAGAGAAGCAACGGAATGGAACTGCACGAGAATCTGCTGCCTAACGTAAGTATTAAAATATGCAAGGTAGGCGTTCCGACATTAAATCTAATGCATTACTGATGCAGGGATATTTACAACAACTCCCCACGGTGACGCATCTTTTGGCTGCATCAAGCATCTTTGAAATTGTGCTCGCAAGCCTATGCCTCATAAACCCACACACAGGAAATTACCCAAGTACAATAGAAATAGAACACAAGACCAGCAGAGCAGCTTTGCAGCAGATCAGACAGCATGGACCTCCTAAAACTGCAGTTGGGAGTCACACCAAGAAGATGACAACCACCACCAGACCAAATACAACAACCGCACCCTCCACCATCACCACAAAGGCAGCGCAAGAGAAGGGAGCACATCTACCGGCAAAGGACCACCTTCATTGGGCTTCGGCATGAACAAGTCATCAAAATGTATTGCCTCAAGAAGACGTCCATTGTGACCCTTCTGTGTCAGATCTCACCACTGCTACAGCCACCAATTGACAGGGTCTGCAACATTCCACCACAGACAAAGCGCCAGGCGGTCTTAGACATGTTGGCCTCAGGATCTTTCCAAGCAACAGCAGCACGAGTGGCAGGTGTCTCAGAGGCATCTTTCTCCACCTTCTTCCCTTCTGTCGTGGATGCCATCATTCAGCTCACACCACAGCACATCCATTTTCTCAACACACAACAGCAGCAGATGGACATTAAACAAGGGTTCTATGCCATTGCTGGCTTCCCACATGTACTTGGTGCAATGGACTGCACGCATGCCCAACTGGTACAGCAACTTCACACCTATAGCGCAACAGGAAGCACACATACTCCATTAATGTCCAGGCCATTGCGGACCATCGGGCTATTCACCAATGTACTGGCCAAATATCCTGGGAGTGTGTATGATTCATATATCTACAGAAACAGCATCATCAATGATCGTTTCCGAAATGTACAATATAGCAATGGGCTACTTATAGGTAAGCAGCAATCAATTAACACATACAAATACTCTGTAAGAATATTTTCCATCTGGCACATTACGTGCCCTTTTGTAAGAATGACGCAATAGGTGACTGTGAAAAGGCTAACCCACATATACACTATAATTACATAACATACAGTCAAAAGCTGCATATATCCAAAGCAGCATACTAGAAAGTGCAAAAGGATACAAGACGGAAATGCAACCGAATACCCTGCAAAAACATGTTAAGTATAATAAGTCACACTGTCGATATATGCACACATCTCACCTAATTCTATTTACCTATTACAATGTGTAATGCATTGTAAAGCATGTATGGAAATGGGAATTCAGCAAAATGGAATGTGTCCGTCCATTACGGTGTGCCTTCGTGTTCAAAACCAATATACACATGATGCAGGCATTAGTGCGCCATGGTACAAGGGTGCCTGTGCAGGGCCACCTCATCCGACTGTGTGACAAAGCAGGGGCAAACACCTTGAATAAAACAATAAATAGAAATATGTTGCATCACTGTGACTTGAAACTGACTCACTTCTGCACAGACAAATCATTTGCCTCACTTCGATAGTGAAATGGGCCTAGATGTGCCAGGCGCAATCTGGGAAAGTGTGCATCAAATATAATAAGTACACAGGTATCACTTACATATTGCAAGACCTCATACCTTTCAGTCAACAAATCATGCACTGTAAAGAACCATCCCCTGTCATGCCCATCAATTGAAAGACAACAAGTGAAGTGACACGTGTCACAAACAATGGGAAACTCAATGTTAAACACAACATCTAATCATCCCAAACAGACATCCCACTTAAAATGTTTACAAACATGACGTACAACACAACCCATGTATAGTCAATTGTCACTAAAGTTAACACATGTATCTTACTGTCCACTTACAGCTGATCAAGGATATGGCCTACAGAAGCGGTTGGTGACACCATTTGGCAATCCCCAGACTTATCTGCAAAAGGCATACAACCATGCACATTGTCGAACAAGAAACATCATAGAAAGAAGCATTGGCATGCTCAAGTTCAAGTTTCGGTTCATGGATTTATCAGGTGAAAGGCTTCTGTTTTCACTAGGAATGGTCTGCAAGAGGATCATTGCATGTGCACTACTACATAACATGTGTCAAAACAAATGTTCCCTGGGATGAAGAGGAACAGCCTCTGAACAAATGGATGATGATGATGACGAATCAGAAGCAGAAGGACGAGCCATACCCAACACTGCTGCAGTGATAAGTAGTCACACTCACATTGTCACTCAATTCTTCACATGATGTCGCAATTCAACATTGTACCAATATGCTCTATGTCACAAACTCAAAAGACACATCCAAGATTTTCCTTTGTGTCCATTTTGTATGCAGGTGATATAATAAAACTGCATAAAATGTGAATTGCTCTTATGACATGTAATATCTCATGTTATGAATCATCAAAATGATCTGTGTATGTAACATGTGTGAACACATGGATCTGACTCACACATAGATCAACATGAAAATGAAGGTGTTGCATCCGTTTGTGTGTGCTCCCCATTACTTCAGATAGGACATGTGCAGTCATCAGGCTATCAACATCTAGCAGACAGATTGACATATGCGCATCGCCACTTGCAACTGGCAAACAACATCAGTCTCCACTAGCATGACACCTGCCTCAAGCAATGACTGTCAAAATTGTTCAGGAGTGGCATTCTCATTAATATCACACATGTAGTCACACATCATGCCTGTAGGCAATATCATTACATCTGAAACAGTGCATATTATGCAACAATGTGATGTGTCACATCACAAACATGAACATATCCCATGTGAAGTGTCCCTACTGCGCACAAGTGTCCCTGTGAATGATATGGCAAAACCACATGTTTCTGCAAGGACATTTGCAAAGTCAATCTGGGTCATCAATGAGGCACAGACATGCACCATATTTGCTAACACATGTTCTTTTGTGTGTTGTACTCTGTGTATGCGCACAAACTGCTGGCAATCGTTGGCAGAAGCACACTTGCACCTTTGTGCAAGGATGGCTGGGTGGTGTGGATGACATACATTGCTGCAGAAAGGGGCACCTGCAAGCCGGAAATAAATACATTAAGGCATATCACCTCTTAAAATGTGTAATGTGTGAAGCTGCACATATTGAAAAAGCGAAAATGTATGTGTCCAAAAACAAATGTCACCTCATTATGGCTTGTGACATCAACGCAGGTGTTGTGTACAGTTGAATGCAGATAAGCATGTATGATTGCACATAAATGAGGAAATGCAATAGTGGACATCCGTGTTGTATGGAAAAGCCACATCAACACCCAAGTCCCCGCAAAATGCAAAGTTTTGCGTCCGAGGTGGGAATTTACACAAGCCTATGTGAAGCCACACAGGGTGCCTGGCTGTGACATGGTAAAAATTGTCCTGCAGGTAGTGCTGATGATGCGTAATGCAACATTATCCACCTGCTGTGCAAGTTGACTGTAAAAGTACCACAAACATCACAACAATTCAATTTAAAAAAAAGCTGGGACACATATCCCATGATGTTTGTGAAGGTCTGAAACAGAAATGACCACCACACAGCAAAAAACATGCATTATGTTGAATAGAAACCCTACATGGGCATTACGTGATGCATCACTTGCACAATACCACGCATCTCCACTTCTTCATACCTAAATCAGGGTTGAGTCATTCCGACACACAAAATGTGTTGCATCTTTACCAAAAATTACCCAAATTTAAAAATGGGTAGCATCTTGGCGAATATTGACGCAAAATTAAAAGCGGGTCGCATCTCCTGTACAGATGCCTGTTACCGTATGAAGCCTAATGCAACAAAGTTGAAACCCACGCAACACAGATAAACGTCACACATGCAGATGTGAACTGTAAGTGGCAATTGCATCAAAATCACAACGCTTTATCTGAAATATGACGCAAAATATAAAAACGTGTCCATAATTAAATGAGAAGGACTGGTGGCGCAATGATCTCTGAGAAAATACATCATGATTTAAACTGTATACATGTCCAGCATTAACAGCTCATTGTACATCTGTTCATGTTGCCTAAGTGGACCCCAGCCATATACGCAAGGGGAAGTTGACTCATTTGAGGACCCCAATGCTACCAGTGAGCATCATTTCTCAATGATTGTGATGATGATGATGGCTGAGGTGGAAAAATTGTATATGTCTGTACCTACCTAAAAGTAGTTCACAAGATCCAGCTGCTGTCTCCACTTGGCTTACGCTATTCAAGTTCAACTAACATGAGGCACGGCATTGTGCATGGTGTACTGCGTGAAGACATGCCTGACCCTATGAAATCTCATGATAGTGTCAGACATGCCTTCACGCAGTCCGCAACACACAATGCAGTGCCTATTGTCAATTTAATTTAACTGGAGTGGCAGAAGCCAAGTGGAGACAGCTGCATTAGCAGGATAATGCTTTGAGAGGAAGGTAGTCTAACAACAGTCCTCACTACGTGAAAGTGATGGGGGGTCCAGCTGTTTAACGGGAGGGTGGACGGGGGTTGCAGTGGGGGTGAAATGTCTGAGTCAGCTGGGCCAGGTAAGCCTATGGAATTTAACACAGTTTTACCGTAAGTGCATGTATTTACCCAGAGTACAACAATGCAAAATCTGCCCAGGCTCAGTGTGTATCATTGACATCTATGTTAAAATAATTTTGCAGCATAATAGGTAAGCAACTTTACAAATCAACCCATCAGATGTGGTACATCCATCAAATATTAGATGTTTTGGTAATGAAACATTGGATCAATCCAGCACTTTCAATATCCGTAAAGAGACTGGTCCAATTAGTATGCAACAGATGTCTAGGATTGTCAGTCTGCCTTGTGGCATGTCATGATGTGATCATTGTGCAGTGTTAAGGACACAATTTGTTTGTGTGTTTACGCCATTGGTGTACATTTTGTAGTCAGGAAATGCCTTCTGAGTTCTGACTGTGTGAGACTGAATTTGTTTAACACAAATGTTTTCTTGGGACATCAGCATGAGGCATGATTAGCTGTCAACAAAAGGTGTTTCCACAGAGAATCAGTGTGTGTTCACAATGCACTACTCAGGATCGTTGCACAAATGTGATGTGTTGTTGAGTGAACAATGTACCCAATACCCAATGATATTGGTTTCCAGGTAGGGGCATGTATCCCTACATCATCAGCCCATGGGTAGTTTACCCCGCTAGTACTACATGGCATTCTGCATGTCAGTCAACATAAGTAGTGGCATTCATGAGATGTGGCATCATTGTTGCACACAGAAGGAGATGATGAACGGAGTGCTGAAACCTTTCAAACACTCACCACCAGTCACACATCTGGGTTGAATCCATCATCATTCTTTAGCTCACTCTGCTACCCCAGTTCAGATACAGCTATATGCAAATCAGTCTTGACCCTGTGCCTCATGGGAACAGTCCAGCCCGAACTGCCAAGCCATGTCTTCCCTATACCAGAAACAAGCATCCTGGGACCAGTTTCAGGCTAACAGCCCTCTTCAGCCAGGCTAGCTTGAATCCAGTGGCAAAGTGAGCAAGGGACCCACGTCTGAGCATACCCTGCCAACTTAGGGCGAACAAAGCAAACACAAGGAGATGATGGACAGAGTAATGAAACTTTTCAAACACTCACCCCCAGTCAGAGATCTGGGTTGAATCCATCATCATTCTTTAGCTCACTCTGCCACCCAGGGAGGACCTGCCCTGGCAGTTCGGGCTGGACTGTTCCCATTGGGCGCAGGGTCAAGGCTGATTTGGATATGGCTGGGTCCAAACTGGAATGGCATGGCGAGCAAAAAAAAGATGGATTTAGGCCCAGATCTCTGTACTGGGGTGAATGTATGACATTGTTATGCATTCTGTCCATCAATTGTTCTTTTTGCATTTGTCACCCCGAGTGGGAAGGGAATGCCCAGACGTGGGTCCTGTGGTCTCCATGCCACTGGAGTCAAGCTATCCTCGCTGAAGAGGGGTGAAACCCCAAAACTGGTCCTAGGATGCTTGTTTCCAGTCCAGGGAGGACCTGGCCTGGTAGTTTGGGCTGGACTGCTCCCATAGGGCGTAGGGTCAAGGCTGATTTGCATATGCCTGGGTCCAACCTGGAATGGCATGGTGAGCAATAAAACGATGGATTTAGGCCCAGATCTCTGTACTGGGGTGAATGTATGACATTGTTCTGCATTCTGTCCATCAATTGTTCTTATGGCATTTGTCACCCCGAGTGGGACGGGTATGCCCAGAAGTGTATCCCTCACTCTCCATGCCACTGGAGTCAAGCTATCATGGCTGAAGTGGGGTGAAACCCCGAAACCGGTCCTAGGATGCTTGTTTCCAGTTCAGGGAGGACCTGGCCTGGCAGTTCGGGCAGGACTGTTCCCATTGGGCGCAGGGTCAAGGCTGATTTGCATATGGCTGGATCCAAACTGGAATGCCATGGTGAGCAAAAAAACAATGGATTTAGGGCCATATCTTTGTACTGGGGTGAATGTATAACATTGTTCTGCATTCTGTCCATCAATTGTTCTTTTTGCATTTGTCACCCCGAGTTGGAAGAGTATGCCAAGACGTGGGTCCTGTGTTCTCCATGCCACTGGAGTCAAGCTATCCTGGCTGAAGAGGGATGAGACCCCGAAACTGGTCCTAGGATGCTTGTTTCCAGTCCAGGGAGGTCCTGGCCTGGCAGTTTGGGCTGGACTGTTCCCATTGGGCGCAGGGTCAAGGCTGATTTGCATATGGCTGGGTCCAAACTGGAATGGCATGGTGATCAAAAAACTATGAATTTAGGCCCAGATCTCTGTACTGGGGTGAATGTATGACATTGTTCTGCATTCTGTCCATCAATTGTTCTTTTTGCATTTGTCACCCCGAGTGGCACGAGTATGCCCAGACGTGGGTCCCGTGCTCTCCATGCCACTGGAGTCAAGCTATCCTGGCTGAAGAGGGGTGAAATCCTGAAATTGGTCCTAGGATGCTTTTTTCCAGTCCAAGGCGGATCCAGGGCAGGCCTGGCCTGGCAGTTCGGGCTGGACTGTTCCCATTGTGCGCAGGGTCAAGGCTGATTTGCATATGGCTGGGTCCAAACTGGAATGGCATGGTGAGCTAAAAAACGATGGATTAGGCCCAGATCTCTGTACTGGGGTGAATTTATGACATTGTTCTGCATTCTGTCCATCAATTTTTGCATTTCTTTATCATTTTTGCACCACAGAGCACATCTCTGCTTCTTAGAAAAGGCGCTTGCAACACCACTGCATAACTCTGGTAAAGGTGGGAAATGGACGTACATGCGGGGCAAGTGACTTTCAAATATCAACTTTGTAATCAACACGCTGTGGCCTTGTCTGGTCACAGCAGTATTTACATGTCATGGATCACATGACTACATGAATGTCACCTGGTGAGCCATATAATGTACATTTTGTGGAAACTGTTCCGAGACCATGATATATGTTTACTGCTTTCTTATGGCTCTTCATTTTGTGGTTAAGTGATTAGGCATAGCAAAATATATTATGTTAAAGCTTCATGTTATGTTTTTGGACATGTTATTTCAACGCTTGAGACTCAGCAGTTTTGGACAGATACTCTTGTGGTTTGACATACATATGGCTATCATTTTTCAAGTGGCAATGTAACAAAAATCTGTGTCACAATCTTTAGTGATGATATATTTGGGTACGCAGGTGTTTCCTACACATATGGACAGGATGTACACACTACACAGTGTCAGTCTAGGTGTTGCTAGAGCTATTTCATCTTCATGGTCAACTAGTTATTGTATTAGAAGTTGTAAATTCATACCACTGCCCACCACAAAGTCTCTTTACAGGACAAGTTGAGTGGCACTGATGGTGTAGGAGTACACAGGTACAACTTGTCATGCATCTTGGTTACTGGTATGACTCATTTCACTTGCTGTTGCCGTGCTGATGACTTTACACAGCATCATTTAGGTTTTATATTGCAGTATTTGAACATGGATTGCAATATTAACATTGTAATACTTAAGAGACAAAGATTCACACACTCTCTCACGGGTGCTCAAATTTATTTACACGTCACAATTACAATGACATGGGGAAATTGGTCAAACATAGAAGAATGGGATATTGCTCTAGTCACAGAATTTGTTATGCTGCACTAATGTTTACAGGGGTGTGAGGAGTGAAAACACAAGTTTTCAAATGTTTGTTTCGTGAGGAAGATATTGTTATTGCCACAATGTTTTGAACTTAGTGCATAAGGACAAACATGATGGAGGGGCACAGGTGTAACCTGGATGGAGATAAGATTGTCTCATGACGATATTTTACAAAACTGGAGAGAAAGTTCTCTTTGGAAACAACACCTTTGACACAGTGTGATGGCAGTGTCCCGTCTTGCACTTGAATTGAGTTGATCTAGGAGAAAACCTCTAAGCTAACCCACTTTGTTTTACTTTAGGCCAAAGGCTCTTCTTATTGACATGTACCCAATCCATAGAGGATCCCTGGGTAAACGCCGGTGGAGGTTCCGGTCGAACAAGACAGCAGTATTTCAGGCCACAATGATGGCTAACTAAACTACTCTGGACCATTTTGATGATGGATCCTTTGACAAAGATCTATCCTGACTAATAATTGAGCTACAAGCAAGTCACCCAAACTTGGGAAAGATCACCAAATCAATTCAAGGGAAAACTTTGTATAACGGAATTCGATAATTGTTTAACATACCAGGAGCAAATATCAATATATGGTCCTGGATGCACTGTGTGATACATGCAGTACACCTGCATCTATTGGAGGAGAATCATACAGAATTACTCATATAACCCCATGTCCACGTGTCTGTTGACATTGATCTGAGACATATTTGGTCCTGATGAAGGTGGTTTAATACGATAAAAGAAGAAAAAGAAATAAGAGGGACAACGCAGGTACCAAGCGGGTACCTGGCAGCGAAGGCGTGAGTTCGAACACATCGGCATGAGATAAGTAGCGCTTTCATGTCCTGGCCTTTTAACTTAATTAATTTTTTTCTCTTTTCTCTTTCTCCCTATATCTGTATGGGGTGCCATTTTGTCACCACCCCCCTCCAGAGACCCATGGTGTAATAAAAGATTACACCCTGTGTAAGATATACTTCAAATTTTAAGAACCATGCTTACCCAGCAGCACTGACTTATAGCCATGATTTACATAGTGTTGAGATTTCACAGATTACAGACTATCGCTAAACGCCGCAATGGGCATACTGAGTGTAATAGCTCTTTAACAGTTCTTCTTACAATATGAATGTTTCTCTTTTTAACAAAATGCACTAGATCGCCCACAGTAGCACGTCTCATCAGTGTTACCGTTTTTAGTGCACCTTGAAGAGCACAAGTGTATGTATATCCTGTGATGACAAACCTACGAATATCCGGTTTAAATATATTTTTGTTTGTTTTTCTTTGTATGTTCGTTTGTCAATGTCTACTTCAACAATTTTCAGTGTAAACTCTGTTCCTCTCAACACGGGAATTACTTGACTAATTAAGTTTTTAAATATTTTTCACATTCATAACCTCTGGTTAGGTTGGGCCTTAGCGAGCCCATACCGCCGAGGTTCACTTTCCTCTGGTCCTGACGAATTCCTGATTAATTATCACACATAGGCAGAAACATGTTGACCACACACTAGTGGATATAGCTGAACAATTTATTCAGTTGTATATCCCACATCTCTTTTTTTTATCTATGCCGGATTGACCAATTAATAAAAGTTGCTTTTTTGACACAATCTTGACATTTTTAATCCACTTTCACTTATCACAAATCACACGAAACCAGTTACGCAGTAATTCAAGCGTTGCAGCACACCAGGGTGGCATTCGGCCTCTCCTGGTGGGGCCCAATGATGAAGCATGTCACCAACTAGGTTGCTGAGTTAGGGCTTTCTAAAGAACTTAGTTGGATTCTACATACATGCTCCTCCTTCAAATAAGGCACACTCTTTCGATGTTATGAATAGGTTTAATACGATATCCACCGAAAAGTGCGTAGACCTTATCTAGACACAAGGGAATCCTACCAGAGACATTGACAAGACAAGAACTGGATCAGAATCAATTGCGAAAAGGACTTTAACTTTCAATGGTCTCGGTCACAATGATATAGGATCCAAGCCATGTTTTAAAAAATCTTTTTTCACAATGTTGTTTTTGTGTGAATGTTAGTGCGATAGTAGAGTTTTGAGAGGTATGAATGTAGGTATGATGGGTGTTCTGTGGGGTTATGTACAATTTCCCAAACTGTGTCTCAGGATAATCTCCATATTTAGATTGTAAATATATGAATGTTCATTTAATATGAAAAAACAAATATATATGTGAAAAATGATATAAAAAGATAAAGAATAAAAATAAAATATATATTTTTCTATACACAAACAAACACAATTGTATGTATTAATTATGTTGTAGGAATGAGTTGTGAGGTACATGTCTATAAGAAGAGCCTTTGGCCTAAAGTAAAACAAAGTGGGTTAGTTTAGAGGTTTTCTCTAAGATTTATTTTTTCCCTCTCCTCTAAAACCCAAAATTAAATAGGGGGTACCTTTTCTTTCTTACATTGTGTTTCAGTTGAGTCATCTTCGTCACATGATTCTGCTTGTTGCTCGGTGGGCTCGGTATTTGCAGATTGTGTGTGAGGAGTGAGACCAACGGCAGTGCCAGAGGAGGTTTGAGGTACAGCATTTCCCTGTGACAAGATGTTTGGCATTAGTGCATTAATCAATATTTTCTTGTTTCTGACGACAGCTAATAAATCCCTATGATAGGCAGACATTGTGGCAAGGTAAGTGTCCTACTTTTGCTGCATGTCACGTAGGATTTCATAACTTTGTTCCAGATGTTTTTCCACCTCCCTGGTGCCACTTTGGGTTGGTATTTGTTTATGCCTCAGCGTCATTACACCAGATATGTTAGCTAACAATTGTACGAGGCCAGGGCTTTGATGGTTGTTGGATTGTTCCTCATCCAGTTTGACAGGTTCAGAGTTCAGGATTCTGAAGATAGCTGTAGTGTACTACCCAAACTGTCCACAGCCACATGCAGCTCTCTGAGAAGGTCATGCTGTAGACCAACCGCTGTTCTTTGAAACTGTAGCTGCATATCCTCCAAGTCAGAGGGTGGATGTGTACTGACTGATACAGTGTTAGAACTTGTCTGTGTTTCATCGGAAGCAGTGACAAAATTGTTGTCACTCTGCGGAGGTGGAGAAGATGACCGTATGGTATACAATATTTTATCAAGAGCATCATGATCTATTGTGGAAAGATTGTCGTCCATCTCTTGGAACTCATGTGTGTCATCTACCTGTTCTGATGTAGTAGGTGCATCTGCTGCAAAAAGATTGAAATGTGTTACTAGTGCTTGCATGTTTAATATTTGAAATATTTTTACCAAAGCCTCACGTGTTTTTTCAAAGACGAAATCTGTGTCACAGTCAAATAATCTATGTTGTGATGTGGTCCAAGGATCAAGACTTATACCCCCTTGCATCATCATTGCACCATTTATTATTACACCAGTGGTGCAGTGTAGTGGGACTTATTTTCCCTGACACATGAAGACACACTGCCTTGCTAATGTTTATCTTGATGGTATGTACACTGTGAAGGCGCATTTAAATTTGTGTGTGATTGCAGTGTGTTGGCCTCGTTTGCAGCACCCCATACTGCACCCCTTCTGATATTTTGGACTTCAACATCTTTATGACATTATCGTGTATGATACATTTTCAGGCTGCACAGGCACTGAGGCTTTTTTTATGAACACTTTGCACCATCAGTGTATCAATTTTAATCATGTTAAAAGTGACACACAGGCTGCACAAGTGGTTTGTTGATAACCCCCTAAATTCGTAGGCACATTGCCAAAGTAGGCACCCTTGCACCATGGTGCTGGGATGCCAACTTTGTGGGTAGATTGTTTATGTGCGGGAAGGTGCACCTTCATGCACATGAACAATCTATTGGGGTGAATTAATCTTCTGATGCATGCTGTGGAATGCATAAGCATTTGACTGGCATAAATACACTGGACACATATGACCATTCATCCTATTTCTTCCTCACTAGGCCAGCCATAGTGTGGCATAGTACTCAGATGCATTTACAGATTAACGATTGCTTTTTAATCTGAACATTTATCAGTGGACATAGGTGTTGCATGAAAATGTCCACTGCAACACACATGCCACACCACTGACACGCCAAGTATAGCATTTTCAGGGTGATCTTTACAGCCACATGTTAAGACACGCAAGGAGGCTTTACTTGTCCTTATGAAGATCACGCACCAGGGTGCACCAGTGGTGCCTCACACAACTTATTGCATGGGTGGGACAACAGGATTGTATAGCTACCCCATCTGAAAGAGACATGGCAGGGGTGTTTTGGCATGTGCAAAGTGTGATTGTCATATTGTGATTTACTTCCATTACAGATAGGTGGGACTGGGGACAGGCCCCAGTACATCGAGATGCACACAGCAGACAGTGGCACAGGGACATATCTAGCTGAGATCACCACCATGACCCATTACTCAAATATGTGCACTTATTGTCACTTACCCGATGACTGCTCTTGAATTCGTAAGGCTGCACTGTCCTATTCCGATATTCCAGTGTCCAACGCCTCTGGGATAACAGCTGCCACCTGCGCCTCCAGGGCATCCAGAACCTCCTGCTCTGCTGGGCTACCTCCTCCTGTTTGTAATGCTGCCTTACGGTTTGTCGCTACCTTTTCTTTTGTTCTGCGCTTGCAGTCATGCCAGCGCTTTTTACAGTCGACGACAGTCCTCTGTGCTTGTCCTACACTGTTTATTTTCTGGACAATGGTCTGTCATATTGCCTCCTTTTTGGCAAGTTGCAACTTTGAACTCACAAAGAGCTGGTGCTGATGATTGGTCACTTCAGTGACCAGTATTTAATTCTCCTCTTGACTGAAGTTCGATTTACGCTTCCTCTTTGCAAGGGTCTCTGCATGTGCATCAGGGCTTTTGCTGCAGGTGGTTGCCTGAGGGTTCTGACTACTGCAGTGTCCGTCCTGGTCCATTGCAGACCCCTCTTTGGTCCCCAAAGAGTTTCTTTAGGAGTTGCTTTGCTTTTGGGATGCTTTTTTGCCGCATCATGCAGTGGTGAGTGTTGCAGAGTGCTCTGGCTGGTGTTGTGTGACGCAAAGCTGCCTTACGTCACTTTTTCAGCTGCCACGTCAGGCTGGCTTGCGACAGTTTTGTGGCACCTACGTCAGTTCTTATTATGAAGGATGCAGCGTTGCGCCATGGTCGGCCAAGAAGTTCATATGGTGCAACCGTGGCAATTTGCGTTGCCGCAGTGGCGGTACCTTTTTTTGACGCATCGCTGCGTTGTCACAGCAATGTGTCACTTCTTGTATATCTGCCCCAGGGTTTCTCTGTCATTGACTGACAGTGAAAACTGACCTCTAATTCCACCCATCTAAATTAAGTGGACAGAATTAGAGGTCTGCTTCTGATGGCCCTTACTACACACAGCCGTAGGAGGGATTTAATCATGGCAGAGATGGAGTAGTGTCCACAATGATTAAACCAAAGGTCTACCCGCCTCTAACTTTGGTAGGCAGAAGATTATGCAGGCAGTAAGCATACATCTTCGCCATTGCTTGCGAGCATGCTTACAGCCAACATATAAATTAGGCCTTAAATCAGTATGATAAGGTTAATTTAAAAATAACTTTTTCAGTTGACATCAAGGGGTACTCCTATTATGTCAGTATAAACTTTAATCTAACCCTAAATGCGTGCTCCATTTTTGGTGGCTTCCTTTTTTAATGATCCCTATTATGACACTCAGAAAAACATTTTTCTTACTTGTCTATATTCCAATTTACAGAGCCAATTCATATAGACTTTTATGAGTATGTAAAGTAGTACTAAACAAGTACTACTTTGTTAGTACTTGAAGGTTACTAATTCACATACTCATAAACACCTTTGTAAATTGGCCCCAAAATCTAGAAGGTAACATTTTGTAGTAGTTGTGCTGAAACCTGCAACATTCCATTATAATAGTAGTGCCAACAAAGTAGGAGTTCTATCAGTAGTGCTGATGGGGGCAGTGAATTGCAGCAAAGGTTAGTTGTCAGTTGTAAGTAAGTGATTAGCGAGCTGCCAGGGTGCACTCTCATGATAGCCAAAGCAACGTCCGAACTTAGGTCAATGCCACATTCATCAAGCAGGGTTGGACTGGAACAGAAAATAAAGCTGGGAACCAAAATATAGGTGGCCCATTAGTGAATTAGGTAGCTAAAAAAAGTGGCCTGTGTTTGCAAATCAGGGCAGTTTTTAACTAAACACACGTTGTAAAAGTCTTTTGGAGCAATAGAAGACTACATGAAACTGAGCTTGCTTTGGGAAATGTTTCTTTCAATATCAGGAAAATTACCATTAGAAACGGACCCAGCTGACCATAAAACAGGCCCACAAACATACTGATAGTAGTGGCAGCTGGTACTTTTAGCGGGGGCAGGTGGGTCACACTCTCACCACACTCATCCATCTACATGCATACTCACTCACACCAATGCCTTCACAAGCATGCACACATACACCCACCATTCACAAGGACATTCACAGCACACGTATGCAGAAACACACATGCATTCATGCATACACATACGCATTCCGTCACACATTCAAAAAATTAATTACCAGTCGCAAGAGTGATCTGGGGTGGTGGAGGAAAGTCTCTGTGGTTCCTGGAGGATTGGGCTGTCGCCTCCTCTCGGTGGCTGACCTTGATATAGGTCAGCCAGTGAGAGGAGGCAGCAGTCGGTAGAAAGTGGGATGAAGTCAGTGGGACTGCTGACCCCGCCCCACTCTGTGATAAGCATCACTGATGGACTGTCGGCCCTGGGCACTTCAGGGTTTAAAACTGAAGCACCTAGGTCCAAGTCTATGAGTGGTGCTCGCCCTTGTCATTAGGAAGGGGACCCCCCAAGTTCTTCACAGTGAAGAGAAGGTCAGGCTCACAGGGCGGTGAAAATATCAGCCTGGCACAGCCAGGGGCCTGCGCATTTAACACATGTATAGCACCTGGCTGACTGACCTTAACATGAAAAGTGTCTGTAGGGCTGACCTTTGCACTGCCTGACAGATAATCTTCATGTTTGCAAAAGGTGGGGTTGCGGGCCCCTCCGCCATTAAGGACAGGCCTCTACCGCATGATTGCCCTATAGGTCAGTTCAACCATCTGTCTTGGCACTCCTGGCTTCAAAATAGAGAGGGAAACAGGCAACAAAATTAGAGTGCATCCGTCTCACTGAAGAGATCCTCCAAGTTAATGTAAATCCGCACATCAATATGAACTCTGTGCAATAAATGGCATTTATTTGCAAAATTGTGTAACATATTTCAAGTAGGCTGCCAGCTGGACAAATAGGAGGGTTCTCTTAATCGCCGGATGATCATTTTGCACTAAGATGCTTATTTTAAATTGAGCTGAAAAAACTTGGTCGGGGTGAAGAGTAGAAAAGAACAAAACGCTTCAGAAACTGCGACTGTGCGGTTTATTAGACACAATTTAATTTAGTCAGACTCCAATTTATCAGCATTTTTTCATATCACACAAATGTGAGCTGTGACATCTTTTATATTCTTATTATCTTCTAATTTCTCTACATTAACGCGGGCCGACCTTAAGGAATGTGTGAAGTTTACCATGCCGAGGTTTCATCTGTCACTTAGACTGTGCATTCGAAGGTGTACAGAACCTCTCTGTGAACGTGACTGTTCGAGATACTGCAAAGGATATGAAGGTCTGTTTCTGGGAGCACAAGGTCTGAAGAACTCTAGGTACATTGACAGGCCTTACTATGTTCTTCATCAATATGAAAATCCAGGAAAGGAAATTGTGGCAACCAAAAATATTGTGATAATCATAAATTTGAATATAGTATTTGTTCAATAAACATATATGATGCAATCGAACAAGAGGGTAAACAGTCCGTAACATGACTTCATATTCGCATACATGAACATTAATCAAATGTTGGAAATTTGAAAAAAAATATAGAACATTTGACGCTGAAAAGTAAGTATTCGGGTGGGACAGTGGAGCAGAACAAGATTGGACGTGACTTATAGGCATGCAGTTAAACACAAACCCAAGAAAAGTGTGACAAGCAGAGTGCACCCCAATAATAACATGACAAGCACAGCGCTCCTTCGTATATATTTATATCAGGGCATCTATGTACCATCGCCACAGCGTCAGCCTTGTGCAGACGCGACGACACATACTCACTGACCAATTACGGAGAAGATGAAGGACGCAGACACAACCATCCAGACACTGAAGCTGAGGTTATGCACTGCTGCACGTCTAGTGGGTAAATAAAAGAATGGTAACGAGGTCCAGGATCTCCCTAGGAACAGCAAGCAGGCAAGTGGGACACACAGCAAGCCATGTGCAGCTAAGAGACTCCGCAGTACTATAACAGGAGCGCCCTCTGTCCGTTTTCCATCTTTGGCTGCTACGGACCTTTTAACCCAGTGAACATGATATTTGAATCCACTCAGTGTGCATCACATTTTGATTTTTCTTCCCCATCCAAAAACTTAAAGATTGCCCTTCGGGCTTCCCTTGGGTATTCTTTTTCTTAGAGACAATCTGTATGCAATTCCCTTGTGTTAGCCTGTAGCCATGTAGGAGAGCTCAGAGAATTCCCAAGAGAATTCCCAATGACAATTCCTCAAGGCAAGGTGATAAGGTGATATGCTCGGAACAAAAGACTTCCCTCTGCCTGGGCTGCCCTCTCCCCAGGTGTACTCATCGATAGCTTGTACCTGCTCTCTATGTGCTCTGGCTTGCTTCAGTGCACATTCCTGTGATTGTCAATGTGTCTCCCCTTTGTGTTGTCCTGGGTGGTGTCTAACAGGAGAGACCCTGCACAGAATGTCTGACCTAAGCCCCTGAAACGTGCATACCTTTGTCAGTTTTATGCTTGGTATTCTTATTCAATATGGAAATATCTAAGAAGATGTGTCTTGTACTGATTGGCTGGTCAACTTGCACTACCAAAACTGGATAGCTACTGACCGCTAGAGCAATTCCCTTTTATCAGTCTGAGCTTTTGAGGCAACTCCAAAGTTTCAGCTTGGAAAGGCATCCTCTCAGGACCAGGGATTCTGTTAATATTGAAAAAAGTCGATGTCAGTGTGAATAATGATACATTTATGTACATAAACATAATTGCATCTTTATTGACAAATGTACTCGTTGTGAACTCTGTGTCACTATGACTCAGATATACATAGTTCGCCCTGCCCTGAGACCCAGGTCTGAGGTCTCTAATTGACAGATCATAAGCAGGGTAGCACATAGCCAGTAGACAAACACGCAAACAGGAAATCCCACATCAAACCCACAGCTAGGTGCAGCGATACCACAATGGTCCAAGGAGATTGGCTTCAATAAAGCACACATGGCTGGAGGGGTGTGGCACGTTCCCAAAACACCATAAAGGCAGATACCACATAAAGGTAGGAACACTCAGCCAATCAGGACACAGCACACACAGTACCCGCAGTGATCACATGCTACCCATGCCGGCCTTCTGGGCACATTATCTACTAGCCACATTGTGTCCACACAAGGTCGACGCCCACCTGAATTTTTCTTCAAAACAATAATTTATGGCCACAAAGACAGCAGCCCGCATTCCTTTCCAAAAAAGGACTGGCGGATCCATTTTATTACACCCAATGAACTGTATAAAAGTCTATGTTAGACCAATTGTAAATAAAGACAGACCCCAGACCCTATGCCTGTAACTGTTCTCCCAGCCTCACTGTTTAATCAGATGAACTGACCCTGTTTTTTTCAAGGCTTTTTATGTTCAAGGAACACATCATATTGCAGTCCCCCTGAATACTAGGACCTATTGGCAGCAAATAGAAAAAACCTGTTGCAGTACCCTGCTGGGTGCCTGAAACTTGATCTACTGTAATGCCTATGAACAGAGGAGCTGCTTGGCAGCACATCAAGACTCCTGCGGTGGATGACTGGAAGAAGATAGCCTGTCCTGGGCTCCAAGGATCGGCATACCAGTAGTTCACACACAAATTGACAACAATTTTCTCTACCTGAGTACCTAGTATATGCTAGGACCATCTAAGAACTAGTCCTTTCGTGAACCTGCTCTGTCCATTGACATATCTCATTTTTTGGGTGGGAATCCATATCTTTTTATTCCTAACCCTGAGAGGAACACAAGAGTTTGACTCTTCCAGCCTTGGGATTTTAGGTGGCATCCTTTGGACAGAGGTGATCACGCACCTTGATTCTGGAACTGCTATAACCATTGTCCAAAACAGTTCACTTTCAGAGATATTCAGAGTAAACTTCCTGTTAAACCTTTACTATTGTCAAACTGGCACGATTTTTCTGGTTCCAGGTGGGAACCAGCTGTTCTAATATGGGCCCCAAGTTGAGTGGTACGTCCCATCTCTGTAAAATATTAGTGATAGACAGCTAATGAGATGTAGTCCATAACATTGTTATAATCCTTGAGAACCCTCTGTGGGTACTAATCCATCTTCCAGCACCAGCAGCTCCCCGGAACATTGATGTTTTGCCTGATTTGAACTTAGACTTGTCTGCCAGAGAATTGCTCTGTCGCCATCCACCCGGACTCATGAATAGCTTTCAAAGACCTAGATCTGCTATTGAATTTACTTTGTGGCAAACAATTGCATCCTTATAATTGTGGGTTTGCAACTCTTTCACTTTTAGTTTTAGGTCTTCAGCCTTGCAGCACTTGTGCTTAGGTCCACTGAATGAACCCACCACAACTTAAAATGCAGGAGTAGCAGAAACATCTTTTCTGATGTATCATAGCAAATGTTTTACCTGGTCAATGCCAGTTAACTGAGTAGTAACTGATTCAGGTTAGCACAGTCCTTTTGGTACCACAGGATAGAATATTGAACTTTAGAATTGTGATGACGGTGTTACATGAAATCATTTTTTTCCATTATTTCTCATTTCTAGTATATCTGGTTAGGTAGGGTCTTTAAGTCCTACATATTTTGGCTCTGTAATGTGCAAGGTTGTTCTTATTCTCTTAGCTGTTCCTTATTTTCGGTACCCTACTTTACCTAGCTATGCAGATGGTTCTGATTGGAATGTCTGCAATTATCAATGGCAAATGTATGGAAGTTATCAGCTTTCTATCCCCTTCTGAAAAAAGCCCTGACCATTTGACCTACCTACCTGAGGAAAGGCAAGAATGAAATAGAAATAGATGGTTAACAATCAATGTAAAGTTGTACTTGAAGCTTTATGACATCAATTGCAAATAGCAAGGCACACTACAAACACTACTCATAAACTATTGATTTATCAAAGACCAGGCAGAAGGTTCTCACAACATGCACACATGCCACTTTTGCATTACTGGTACACAAATGGTGTGCACACCCACCTATGTGATTCTCTAGAAATGTCCATATACCAATCGGTATGCACATTAATAATACTGTATAATAACAATTTAGGAAAACATTATTACCCTTTGTGAAGCTTTTTTCCTATGTTGGTTGAGACCACAAGGGAAAAGTCAATCCATTGTCGATCAAAAGGCATGAAGAACACTAAAATATGATATATATTCAACATGTATTCAGCCAAGAATGATTCAAGCCTTTAGTCTGTTAAGCTTCAACTATGAACATGACACCAAACCCATTCTCATGTTCAAGAGCCTCAATCGCTGTGTGGAATAGAGTTGGCATCATGCTAGCACAACGGAATTACTGCCAACCATCTTAAACTCAACCCTTCCAAAACCGAAAAAAACATATTTTGACATTGAACACCAGCACTGAAGATCCCATTCTGAAAACGAGACTTAGGACAAACATCTTTCTCTATTAGTACCGCATACCTTTCCCAATCTTGCGTATACCAATATACTGGGAATCCTAAAATGATTATTCCCCTACACACTCAGAATCCTAAAATAAGGATTCACCTAACCAGGCTTTGACTTAAGCCACAGCTGCAGTTGGGCTATCTTGTCTGGGTTATGCCAACAGTCTATTCCTAAGGGACCAACACATTTTCGTAAAGAAATTACAAGTGGTGCTAAACTCACCAGCCAGGTACTCCAAAACCTGTTGTCCTGGGATCACTTTACTTTTTCCTGCTCAAAGCACTGTGCACTGTGCATATATCCAGCACTCCAAGTGCTCCAAGGACTAGGACCAATATTTCTCTAACAACTATGTATCCTCAAGTTAAGGAGATGTAGAATTGATAATGTTCAATGAAAACTTGCCTTCGTATGTGCATTGTAGGAAATTAACATCTTTTGCCTTGTCGCCCCCCAGATTCTTTCCCTATCTGCTTTGCTGGCTTTAGAACTCTGTTCATTTTACGCCTGCTAACCAGAAGTAAAGTGGATGTGCTCACAATTTAAACATGGCTAATCTTGCTTATTCCTGAGTAGCATCTTAAATTTGCCTGTAAGTCTCTAGTATATTGTGTATAAATTCCAACAAAGGGCCATGGAGGTTAAAAGCCACTTGAGGACTACAGCATCTCTTGTGTCACCTGCTACAGTGGCAGAGGAAACATGGCTACAGGCCTACCCTGTGTAGCGTGATTACTGCAGTGTAAAAGTTGCAGTGATACCTGTCAAAATAAACATTTTTACAGGTAAAGTAAATATCATTAAGTCACCCCTAAGTAGGCCTTGTAGCCCACAAGACAGGGTGCATTGTATTTAAAAGTGTGACAAGTAGAAAATTATTATTACTATGTCCCTAGAGTGAAAGGCCCAAAAAGCTATTTTCACTGTGTCAGTCAGTCAAAAAGTACTTTATTCGGTTAATTAAAACCATAAAAGCAATCTATACAAAAAATATTAATATCAATGTGACATTTGTTAACAACAATAGTTTTAGTAATGCACTAATTATAAACATAGAAAAACAATTTAAAATACACCATTAAAAACCCTGATTTATTAAAAATTAATTAATGTAAACTAGGTCATGGGAATCATTTTTGTCCTCCTTATTCTAACTGCTGCAGTAAGGAAACTTGCTATACTGAAAATTTCCCAGACATTGTACAGCATCTGTAAATATATAAGTGCTGGTTTTGCTTGTAAAATTCCTTTGTCCTTTAAGATTGGGAGGATAAAACATGCAAAAAGTGCAAGAAAAATAAAACAAAGTGCAATGTATCCTGGGTGGAGAAATTGTCACATGAACAAACTCCCAGGTCCTCCACCCTTCTCCATCCTGGAGGATCGGCAAGGAGAAAATATAAATGGTTCAGCCTAAATCTTACCAGGAGAAATGAGTGGTTAGAGTTGGTTGCCACATTCAAATAAGGTTCAATTGCACAGGACGTTTTTAGCAATTGATGGGAACGTACAATTGGTTTTGCCAACTCCCTTTCTTCTCTTTCCATGAATGCCATATATAAATATGATTTATACGCCCACTGCATATCACCCTTTACTAATTTGTCTGGGGAATTAAATAGTTCTGGCCGTCCGAGTTTCTCTGCTAGCCTTTTAACATGACACAGCCAAGGAATGCTACTAGCTCGATCTAGAACTAAGCAATCTCTCATGATTTCACAATTCATTTCAAGTTCAGGATTTAACCAAGCTGCTATCCATTTTAGAAGAGATGCTATTGCAATTAAGTCCTCCACAAAGCCTGTCCCAGTCTCTTGGTGATTTATATATGTTGGCGTGGATTGTGACCTCGATAGCAGGTTTCTTAAAAATGTATTCTCAACTTCTTGGATTTCCTTTGCCTCTCTAAATTCCCATCTATCCAAGGCGCAAATTGCGATGGAGGTACATTTTTCTCTATATACATTTAACAATGCTTACATCGGTTTTGCCCCTAACCTATGTTCAAAACCTAGAACTGCAAATGTGGATCTAGCTAATACATTTCTCTTTGCATTCAATTGCGGGATCCACGTTCCTCTATCATCAAATAGGACACCTAGATAAGGGAAAGTGGTAACCCTAGTAATCACATTACCCTCGCAATAGAGAGTTTTGACCCTTCTAGGCTTAGAACCTATTATCATTGTGTGTGATTTTGAGAAATTTATGCTTAGATCCAAAGATTTCATAAAAACAGCAAAGGAGGTTAAAAGACATTGTAGACCAACCGCAGTTCTCGCTAATAGGGCTGCATCATTGGCGTATAGGAGTGCTGGAATCAATCGCTCCCCCACACGCGGAATATCTTTTCTGGCTTCCCCTAAGACTTGATCCAGGTTATTGATATAAAAGGTAAAGAGTAGGGGAGCCAGAATACATCACTGCCTAACACCATTTGCGATGCATATCCCTGGATACAGTTCCCCCTTTGATCGTACCTCACTGTGGCGGTCAAATCCCTATGCAAATCGGCAAGGAAATGGACAATATTTCCATTTACACCTAGTTTGATAAGTATAGCCCATAACTTGGATCTATTCACTCGGTCAAAGGCCGAGGAAAGATCCATAAACGCCAAGTACAGTGTTCCCTTCTTGGCAATGGTGTACTTCCCAATTCATAGGTGCAGATTCAGGCACTGGTCAGGGGTGCCCCTTCCTTTCCTAAATCCGTATTGCAGATCTGATAGGGTATTGGATTCAGTTAACCAAGCCGTGAATTTACTAAGTACCACCCTTCCAAGCACCTTTACAGCAGAGTCTATGAGTGAAATTGGTCTGTAACAGCTTGGATCCCCTCTATTACCATTTTTAAAAATCGGGACAATAACTGACTCAAAACCTTGATCTTGGAAGACCTAATTTACATGCTATGTTAAAAACATGGGCCAATAGTTTTGACCAAAGTGTTACATTAGATTTAAAAAGATAGGCTGGGACGCCATCTGGTCTAGGAGCTTTGTTACTTGTCATTTGAGTTATGGCCTCCTCTACTTCTAACTGTGTCTGGCCTAGCTGTCCTAAGTAGAAAACCAAAGAACAGGTTAAAATATTAATACTGCGCGAACTCTGTAACCATTTAGTAGCTCCATTAAAAGGTGTGACATCATGGTAAACAATCAATTTTGGAAACTAAGCAAGCTGCGAATGAACAAATTAGAATTTTTTCATTTAAAGCTGCCACATCTGCTAATATTCAATAATATTGGAAGTGGGTGGATTTGCTCACTGTTTCAACAAACCCTCCAAGGCAAAACCAACTGGATAGTATCACATGATAAACTTAAATTGCTGGGTTGTATAGAATCAGGCTGGAGCTCAGAAGGTTCACCTGCTGCATTTAAGAAAACTTCAACAATGCTGCATTTGATCCAGCCTTTGGAGCCACAGTCATGCCACAGTCCCACCAGGATCAAGTCCTTAGCCGTAGAAAAGATCATCAGTAAAGGAAGGAGCAATGAAGCTCCAGGGCTTTTTTGCCTGCCTACAGCAATTTTCAAAGCAGAACCTCATTTTTAGATTAATACAATGAGTAGCGTTTTTGATAATGTACTGCTATCCAATCAATCATGACAGAGGTCGTACATTGTCCCCATTCATAAAAAAGGAAGTAGGAGTGATCCAGCAAATTACAGATTGATAGCCTTGGTTGATGTGTATGTTAAATGTGTTGATCTGCAAGTTCAACAATATTGGGCTTCACGCATCACGGGCAAATATAATACCTTGATTCCAGACTTGGGGGCATATTTACAACGAAGTGGCAGAGTGCGGCATTAGCCTCCTTTGCTTAACGCCGCGCTCCGCCACTTCAGAAACGCAGGACTGCAGCATATTTACAACAATATGATGCAGACCTGCATTTCCCCCTGCGCTGGTGCTAAACTTAGCAGCCTAGAGCCAACACAGGCACCCTTGCACCATAGTGCAAGAGTGTCTGCGTTGAGGGGAAGATTTTTTATGTGCAGGAAGGTCTCCCTTCCTGCACATAAACACTATTTAAATGGTGTTTTGTAACTTTTATGTGTTTTGCTTAATTCAGCATCATAGAAGTTCCAAAACGTAATTGTTTTGGGATTGTTAAGTGCAGGAAGGGTCACCTTCCTGCACATAAACAATCAATGGCAATTTGATGTTTCTCTGTGTCCTCCACAAGCAGCACACATGGAACCGGCAAAAACGAGGAGCATTTCTCCTCGTTTCACCTGTTTAAGACCAGTTTTTCCCTGGTCTTGATTTTGGCACTGCCTCCTATTTACGCCACACTTGTAAATAGGGGGTAGTGTCAAAATCAATGGGTGTTGCTGTGGAACGCCCACCGCAACATCCATTGCCCTCCCCTTTCAGGCTGAGAATAGCATGAAAGTGTGCCTTATTTACATGGCAGGGTTAAGCCCCGTTAAGTGACTTAAAACTGCCTTGTCAAGAAGGCAAAGCCCCTATCGCCACCACAAAGTCACTTTTAGTGACTGTATGGTGGCAATAGGAGCTTGTAAATATGCCCCTTTGTTCCTTAAAAATACCAGAACCAATGACAACATCATGGCACTTACCCACCGAGTCCATGAAACCCTTGTTTTCAAACAAGCCCTGCATGCATACTTCATTGATTATAAAAAATCTTTTGATAGCATTGACAGGGCCAAGCTATGGCAGAAGCTGAGCAACTGGGGTCTCTCCAGCAAAAACACTAAATGCTATCATTGCCCTATATTCTAGCAATTGGGTTTCACTTAAACTTAGCGGTGAGGTTAATTTGTCTAACAGAGTATCTATTGATAAAGGGCTAAAGAAGTGCTGCATACTGACCCTATACTTTTAACATATTTCCTGCCAATAATGAACACGCTCTGAAATATTCAAAATCTTTCCCCGAGGCACAATGGTCAAGCATTACACATTATACAATATGCCAATGATGCGGTACTAATGGATTTCTCAGCTATTGGGGTCCAAGACTCACTAAATAATCTGGCCTCCTACTGTAAAATAAACAGCCTAGAAATTAATCCAGAGAAAACTAAAATTGTAACCTTTACCAAGGATTTATAAGCAGCGTTCCTGGTTATGGAAATTAGAGGAAAACCTCTATTGACAGAATCAGCTCATATAAGTACCTTGGTATTAAATTTCAGGCCTCTGGCATTTCAAGCCTCCACATGGAAGCTCTGTAAAAGAGGGGCAGCAGGGATTACAGTAGGGCTGTGTAAAGTAGTACAAGCCTTTCACAATTACCACAATTGAAAGTCTTAAAACCCAAATTCTTGCCCTCACTAGTCTATGGCCTTGAAGTATTTCCAGATGTATTTGCAGATTGATTAAATTGAAACCAATCAAGACTGTGCCGTGAAATAGTCAGACTCCCAGATTCCACCAAGGAATCTCAGATGCAATTAGAATTTGGCCTTATTGAACAAACATTGACACAGAGGGCCATTTAAAAAAAAAAATCTTTTGAACTAAAGAAGTCAGAAGCTGGGAGCTTTAAATTTGATCTTGGTTGTTGGAAAATGGCTCTCTCTGATGGGTCACCCCAAACCTTTTACCTTCCTACTCTTTTTCTGACCTTAATGTTCTAGACTTTGGGACTCTGGGCACTTGGGAAGTGCATGTACTCCCTCCTCTAAACATGCTATAATTGGTTTACACCTGGTTGACATAATTGATTTTCTGGTAAGTCCATTGTAAATTGGTATTCTATATTCCCAGGGCCTGTAAATTAAATGTTTCTAGTGGGCTTGCAGCACTGATTGTGCTACCCACAGAAGTAGCCTTTCACACCTGTCTCAGGCCTGCCACTGCAGTGCCTCTGTGTGAAGTTTATTACCACTTTGACTTGGCATTCAAAACTACTTGCCAAGCTTGAAACTCTCCTTTTATGACATCTACGTCAATCCTAAGGTAGGCCCTAGGTAGCCCTAAGGGCAGAGGGCTGTGTACATGAAAGGTAGGACATGTACTTTTATGTTTTGCATGTCCTAGTAGTGATAAACACTGTATTTTGCTTATCACTACTGTGAGGCCTACTCCTCTTAGAGGTTAGCATTGGGAATTCCTTAATACATTTTAAGCTGTAATTCCTGATCATCAGAGAGGAGTAGCCTTTTCATGTCTCATATATTTGGAATGGTAATGACAAATCCTCCTTACTGGTGAAATTGAATTTAACATTGCTGTTTTAGAAAAGACACCGTTAGAAAGTGGACATTTCTCTGTGCTTATAACTCTGTGTGCTTTGCAGCCTGTCTCCAATACACGTCTGGGTTGGGTGACAGCTACACTTTGTGCATCCCCTCTAGACAGCCACAAACACAGGAAGGTGAGGCTCACCTGCCCTCTGAGCACTCATTGCATTCATCTGCATTCTGATGGATCTTCTTGGGCAGGGAGGAATAGGAGGGGCTGACACATCAATAGGTAGTGTCCTGTCCACACACAAAGCACTGAGTCATCCCCTACATCAAAGGCACTTTTGGCTATAAATACTGGATCTCTGACCCCCTAAAATCAGATAATTCTGGATCGTGAACTGAACCTCTGTCAGAAAGACAGCTGTGCAGCTTAACCAATAATTGATTCAATCAATCAATGATTTGTAGAGCACTGCTTATCACCCATAAGGGTAAACAGGCACTGGGGGGGGGGGGGGAGGGAGCTGCTTTTGAGAGTTGTCAGCTGAACATACAGGTTTTTAGGCCATCTTTGAACTTCTGTAGGGTAGGTGCAGTCCGGAGGCAGAGTGGGAGGCCATTACAGGTCTTGGCAGCCAGGTGGGAGAAGGTGCAGTCACTGCTTCTGTTTTTGTGAAAGCAGGGCGTGTAGGCAAAGGAGAGGGAGGCGGAATGTAGTTGTCTGCTAGGGTGGATAAAGTTCAATCTGTGGTTGAGGTAGGCTGGTCCTTTGCTGTGCAGGGCCTTGTAGGCGTAGGTCAGCAGTTTGAACGGGCACCTTTTTTGGATGGGGAATCAGAGGAGCGCTCTGAGGTGGGGGTGATGTGGGCTCCTCTCGGGAGGCTGAGGATGGGCCTGACTGCAGCATTTTGAATGGTTTGCTCAGTATTTGTGAGGCAATGCCCATGTAGAGGCAGTTTTCGTAGTCCAGGGGGCTGGTGATGAGGTCTTGGGTAACGGTTCGTCTGGTGCTGATGGGGAGCCACTTGAATATTTTCCGGAGCATGCAGAGGGTGAGGAAGCAGGCTGAGGAGACAGCGTTTATCTGCTTCTTCCTGGTGAACTTGTTGGCCATCAGGAGTCTTCCCATGGGGAGGCGTTGCTCCAAAATATGAGTTCATCTGTTTTGTTGGTATTGAGTTTGAGGCATTTGTTTTGCATCTCGATGGGTAAGCTGGTCATGCACCTGTGGAAATTGGTTTTGGTGTTAGTGGGGTTTGAGGATAGGGAGAGGAGTCAGTGTATGATATGATGTTCATACCATAGGATTTGACCAGCTTGGCCAGGGGGGCCATGTATGTGTTGAACAGGGTTGGACTCAGTGAGGACCCTTGGGGAATGCCACAGATGATATTCTTTGGGCCCGAGGTGTAAGGCGTTAGGCTGATGCGTATCTGATGGAGTCCGTGTAGGACAGTATGGTGGGGCACGGTGTTGAAAGCTGCAGAGAGGTCGACAATGGAAAAGGGCTGCGGTCTCTCCCTGGTCTAGGAGAGATCAGATGCTACCTGTTGCTGTGATTAGGGCGGTTTCTGTCCTGTGATTAGTGTGGATTCCGATTGGGATGGATCCTAGAGGCTGTTGATCTCTAGGTGGTTGGATAGTTGGCTGTTTATTGCTTTCTCCAGTTCTTTAGCCAGGCACAGGAGTAGGTAGATGGGCCGGTAATCCTTGAGTTCTTCTGGGCCAGCTGTAGGTTTTTTTTTGGCTGAGGTTTTACATCTACGTGTTTCCATGCTTCTGGGTAGGAGGCAGAAGTGATTGATGAGTTGAGGATGGTGATGAGTTCCTTACTGATGGAGTTGCTCCCAGGTTGAACATGTGGTGGAGGCAGGGGTCTCTGGTTGCTCCTGAGTGGATGGAGCTCATGATGGTAGTGGTGGTTTGTGTGGTTAATTGATACCAAATAGTGATTATAGTGTTTGAAGTGGAATTGCTGCTGTTGAGGAGATCATTGAAGTTGTGGCTGGTTGCTTGCGGGTCAAGGTGTTCTTAGATGGTGGTGATTTTGTTGAAGAAGTCTGAGAGGGTGCTGCAGAGCTCCTGCGAGGGGGTTACAGTGTTCTTGGTTGCTACTGTTTGATGATGCTGAAGAGTTCCTTAGTATGGTTGGAGCTAGCTTCCAGTTGGCTTGCTAGGGCTTCTTTTGGCATTTTTCAGGCATATGTGATATTTATTGAGAGCCACTTGGAAGTTGGCTCAGTCGCTGGGTGTTTTGTTGGTGCATCAAATTCTTTCTAGTCATTTTCAATTGCATTTGAACGCTTTTAGTTCAGGAGTGAACCAACTGGTGTGTTTGTAGGGTCTGCCTTTATTTTGCAGGTGTGAGGGGTGTGACTATGTCTGCGCATTCGGCCATCCAGGGGTTAACATTTTAGATTGTCACCTGGAGGTCAACAGTGGTGTCCAGGTGGGAGGTGTTGAGGGTGTTGGGTATAGATTTTCTGTTACCTTGCTCCAGCTCCTATGGGCTGTGCTGGTCTGGTCAGCATGCGGTGTTGGGGTGATGGAGATGGAGAAGTGGACGATTGAGTGTTCGGACCAGGTGATCTCTGAGATGTGGCTGTATTTTATTCTGTTGCTCGCTGTGACGATGGGGTTCTGAGTGTGCCCAGCTATGTTAATGGGGTCGGTGACAATTTGAGTGAGGCAGAGGTTGTTCATGCTCTCTACTAAGTTTGACGTATTGGTGTCGCTTGTGTTGTCAATGTGGAAATTGAGGTCTCCGAGGAAGATGAAGTGGTTGGAGTGGAAGGCCAGAAGGGCTGGGAAGTCAGAGATGTCCTTGCAGAAAGCGGGGTGTGGTCCTGGTGGCCTGATGATGGACTTGCTGTGTGTGTTGAGTTTGAAATTGAAGTGTTCCATAATGAGGGTGGTGTCATCAGCGGCTGCTGTGCAGTGGAGGGACTCTTTGTGGATGATGGCTATACCACCTCCGTGTTTATTGACTCGGTCTCAATATATGATCTTGTAGACGCTGGGAATGGCGGTGGCAATGTCTGGTGCAGAAGCAGGGTTGAGCCATGTCTCGGTGAGGAAGATGACATTGGGGGTGAGGGCGGGGATGGTGTCCCTGATTTCTCTGGCATGTTTGTAGAGTAATTGGGCACTGATCAGGAGGTAATGGATTTCTCTTTTTTTGGTGGTATGGGCTGGGCTCCGAGGGAGGGTAGATCACCGTTGCAGGAGAATAGGAAGGAGAATAGGTAATGTCGGCATAGGAAGGGTCCTGCCATTGGTCGAGGGGAAATGAGGCTGCAGAGGTCACTGCGAGGTCCTTGGATAAGGTTCGTTAGCTTGCCTCTGGAGTAGCTGTGGGTGGTTAGAGATCCAGGGGTCCTGGTGCTGGACACAGTTCAGGCACGTACGGGTGCAAACAGGCTTCCCTTTGGTGCGCCGGCAGCGTGCCAGCGGCACACTTGTGGCCAGTTTAGGCGTGAATCAGAAACATGATTCAGAAAAATAATGCAATGTTACAAAACACAATTGGTGGGAGAGATGGTCACGAATAAGCAGGAGAAAAAGAAGGTTATGGAGGCAAAAAGGAGCCAAAAGTGTTATTAACTGGGAAGAAAGCAAGGTTTATGGAGGCAAAAGGGAAGTTTAAGCTGGAGAAAAGATTGTTTATGGAGGCAAGAAGGAGGTAAAAGGTTAGGTTTAGGTGAAAAAAAGACTGTTTATGAAGACAAAAGGTTAAGTTTAGGGGGGTAAAAAGACTGTCTATGGAGGCAAAAAGCAGGTAAAAAGGTTAGGTTTAGGGGAGAAGAAGACTGTTTATGGAGGTAAAAGGGAGGGCAAAAGGTTAAGTTTAGGAAGGAAAAATACTTTTATAAAGACAACAAGGAGGCAAACGGTTAAATATAGGCGTGAACAAGAATGTTTATGGAGGCAAAAAAGAGGCAAAATGTTAAATTTAGGTGGAAAAAAACCTGTTTATGGAGGCAAAAAAGGAGGCAAAAGGTTAAGATTAGGCGGGAAAAAACACTATTTATGTAGGCAAAAAAGGAGGCAAAAGGTTACGTTTAGGCAGGAAAAAACCACTGTTTATGGAGGCAAAAAGGAGAAAAAAGTAAAGTTTAGTCCCGAAAAAAGACTGCTAATGGAAGCAAAATGGAGGCAAAAGTGAAGCTTAGGACTGAAAAAAGACTGCTTCTGGAGGCAAACAGGAGGCAAAAGGTTACGTTTAGGTTGGAAAAAAGACTGCTTATGAAGGCAAAAAAGGAGGCAAAAGGTTAAGATTAGGCGAGAAAAAGACTGTTTATAGAGGCAAACAGGAGTCAAAAGGTTACGTTTAGGTGAGAAAAACACTGTTTATGTAGGCAAAAAAGGAGGCAAAAGGTTACGTTTAGGCAAGAAAAAACACTGTTTATGGAGGCAAAAAGTGAAGCAGGAGACAAAGGGACTAAAGGACTCCACTGGAACATTTTTCTGACAGGACTGCTTGAAAGATTGTTGCCCTGCTGCCTGCTGCTCCCTGATTCTGCTGGGGGGACTCTGCCTTTCCTCCAAGTGATCTCCAAGAGGCTTGCTGGCTTGCCTGCTGTTTTTTGAAGTCTCAGGGACATAAAAGACTGCTGGACTCTGCCGTCTGTGAGTCCTACCTTGGCCTGAGGTGCACCCTCCAAGTTCTGGACCTCAGAAGTGGGTTCTGCAGCTGAGTTCTGCAAAAACCAATGCATTGCATCAACTGCATGAGGAATTCCACTACATCACCCTTCTACACCAATGCAGAGGCTGCCGGACGACAGTGAATCCACAACTTTCACGTGTGTCTGAACAGGATACTACCTATTGAAGTGTCAGCGTTTAAAGGAAACCAGGAATTGTTTTTAAAAACCGACTAACAATGTGCTTTTACCAAGCTAACATACAACCCACAGTTCTCATCCTACAGGTCAGTGATCTAACCACATGTGCACCATCATTGCAGCAGTTGCCCCCTCTTCAGCCGAGCCCCCCAAAAGAAATTTTGAGCACAGCCTCCACAAGGACTTCCATGAGCCACCAACTCAAGAGCACAGACCAAAAATTGACTTTACAGCATAACAGCATAATCCCAGGAAATTCCACGCAGAATACCCATCCACAAAATCAAGACCTGACCAACACCATTGCAGCTTCCAATCAGCCCCAGGGAAATCAGGCAACTGGTACCCCACCACAGCAGGGACTGGACGGTTAGCCGCGTGCATGGCAACAGTCACTGCAGATAGTGAGCCTAGCCCAGCAAGGGCCACAGCTGCAGCATGGAGGAGTAACTGGGCAGGCAACACCTTACACAATCACAAAATACAAACACACAGTAGCTTGATCACCCCAAAAGGATGTATCCCCCTCACACCATTGTGCAGATACATTTCCTTACCTACATCTACAACAGTAGTGTAGTCCTCCAAATGATAGGTCTGTCGGTAGGCCACACCAGAATTTGCCATCCAGGTGCCTAGACCTCTCTCCGCTGTTGCTCCCCTGGGGGGAAGACAGTCTGAAAAGGGAGCACGGCGGTCCCCAGCTGGTGCATAAAAACAGTCACCCAGGACTGCTCACCATAGTCCAACTTTGGGTAGGCTATGTAAGTCCCTCACACTTCAGTGTTTACCACTGTATGGAGGCCCTCCTTAGTTCCAAAATGAGGCAAATGCTCCTGTGTCGGTAACCACAGGGCGCTGCCTCTTTCTGATGCTTGAGTAGATTTTCTAATCGAGCAGCAGCTTTCTCAGCGCGAACGGTTGCATTCTGCCACTGCCGCCCCGTTGAGAAATCTCACCAGGAGGCGTTCTAGCACCTGAAAATCAAACCAGGGAATGTAAATTCTTACTCACACTCACCAACTTAACATAAGCAATCAGCGTGGAAGAAGGAACTCCACCATGCGTCAATCGGCAAAGTTTTGTCGGAACTCCACATTTCAAGCACAACGTGGAGTGAGCAAAAGTCTGCGAACTCCACCGGCGGAGCAGAATATTCACCCACCTGTAGTTTTCACTCAAATTAATTTTATTTAAAATCCTCTTTAATGGGTAGTTCGGATTTTAAGTTAGAATTCTGAAAATACCAGTTTTAGAAAGTTGACATATTCTTGCCCCAGCCATTTGTGCCTTCTGTCAGTGTACTGGCTCACATGACTGTGAATTGCTCTGCTGTTGGGGTTTTGTTTTGCTTTCAGACTGTAGCTAAAAGTGGCTTAGGTGTTGACATGATGGGCCATCCTGGCAGGATGACTGGGAGGGGCAGTACCAAACCCCGTATGCTTCAAAGGGTGCCTCTGGCACATACAAAGGAATCTTACACCAGGCCTGCCCTGCCTTTTGTCCAAGGGTGGGTGGTGCACTCCACTCCGCCAGCGGAGTTTGCACAGGTTTCACAACCCTGTGCCCTGCTGGGAGCACGGAGTTCAACTAAACACTCTAATTCCGTTGTGTAGCAGAGTTTGCCCTTGCCACCTACCGGCTATCGAGAAGAAAGAGCCCCTTGTCTATGGGCAGTGTCAGGAGACTGGCTGACTGAAAGGGTTTTGTGAGTATGAGTGAGAGCAGCAAGCACCCCACATCCCTGCCCCTCCCAGGATCACCCCATCAGCAAAAGCAGAACAGCCTGTGGATCGCATTGCATCTCAACTTTGGGAGCTTTGTGCTCCGGGCCCAACTGTGGTGTCAGTATCTGAACTAGGCACTGATAGCTGGGCCTTTGAACTGTTGAAGCACACTGCAGCCCCTTGTTAATGCAGAACTCAAGTTACATTTTCAAGAGCTTTGTTTTTTTTACCCATTTTTTGGTTACTTGCAACATCAGCTGCCATTGCTTAGCGAGCAGCCCTACTTTGAAATTTCAGCGGGTTGATGCACTTGTTTGTGAGATATGTAACCTCGACTTAGAGGGTGGAAACATAGTAGTGTTTAGTTCTTACCAGGCCAATAAAAAGAGTACCACTGCGTTGTGTAGTATCAAAACCTAAATTTATAATTCCATGGTCGGGCAAGGCTTATCTGTAATTTATCCTCTAAAGGTCGATAATCAAATGAGCACCCTAAACTGAGTAGGTATAACCCTTGGAGAGCCTGCAGCTGCATCCACCAGCACAACATAACTAATAAGTTGTTCAGGGCTTTTCTTATAACTCGGTATGACCTACCTAAGCCTTTTAACTACGGAGTTGATCACAATCACCACAGAAATCACAGCTCAGAACACTGAACTTGCAGACTACCATTCCCTTCCTTGCAGAGCTCAGTCATCCAATCCTTCTTTAATCTGCCATCCATGGGAAACTCTGCAGCTGGCACCTTGACGTCATAGTACCTGTGCATCAACGGCCCCTGTGACGTGTTGGCAGCAGTCTTCAAGCCTTTCACTGTCGCAAACCACCTTGCATGTATGTAAGTTATGTGTCGCCATGTTGTGATCAGTGCCCTTCATCAGAACGCTCCTGGTCCTGTGGAAGTTACAGAAGAAGGAATGCCTTGCTACCTGAGGACTGCCCTGCTGCTTGAGGGACTGCCTTGCTGTCTGAGAAGGAAGACTGTATCAGCTTGCCTTCATCCAGGCTAACCAGAGTGGCTCCAAGTACCGGTTAGCTGACCTCCTGAGTGAGATACAGGAACACAATCAGTTTCAGAGGCAATTGCCCAGCTGACCTACTGCAACTGGACATGCCTGGACCTGCAATGGGCCTGCCTGATCCATGCTGGCCTCACCTGGAGTAAGTCACTGATCCTCATTTCGTGCCTCCCTAGGTCCTGGACCCTTGGATGGCATCAGAGGGCAATCCTCCTGAAAAAAGGTGAAAATCCTGATGTTTTGGCTCCTCGCAATGGCCTGTTTGCACTAAAGCTCTGCCACCACGCTAACTTCCAACTCGAAATTCCGATGGGACTCACTCTTTGCACAGACAGTGACTAGCAGCGATGACTAGCAACACGAGAGCTATGCTTCATGCTACAACATTGACAGCTTGTGACAAGTTCCTATCATAAGCTTCAGCGAAAACTGTCCACAGTGCCTGACCTGCACTTTGCTCTACAGTGACGACCGCCTGCAATGCACAGTCTCCTTCCTGTTGCCTCTTCCAACACAAATGAAACTCATTTTGTGCGGGGCTACCCTGGTCCCTGTATCCGACCTACACTCCATCGCAGTCGGCCCTAACTTGTGACTTTCCTCCGGTCTAGCGTGACCAGATGACTGTGAGTGGCGCTTTGTGCTTTTAGGTGCGATTTTCACTAAAAACTTTAAAATTGAGTATCTCTGGGTTTACTGATTGGATTTTTTACATTCTAGTATCATTACATTTTTTTAAATGTCCTCTATTTTTTCTAAGTTGATATGGGATTTGTTTTTGTGTTGTGTTTATACTTTATTACTGTTTGTGAGTGGCATAAATGCTTTACACATTGCCTCTAAGTAAAGCCTGACTACCTTTGTGCTAAGCCACCAGAGGGTTACGCACAGGTCAATTTAGTGACTTTTGTTGTTCATCCTGAGAAGGATTGCTGTTGTTGCCTGAGTGGGGCTTCCACTCCACCTCAACCAATAACCAACATTCTTACACAGTGCTTCAAACATGGTCTGAAGATGGCATTTGTAAATACTTCATAGTGTTATTGCAAAACAAGAGGTGTGTGTGTTGCATCAAGCAGGAACCTTTTAAAATACAGGTCACAAAGCTATATCCATATGTAAGTGAAAATGCAAAGGCAAATTTCCTTTTTTTTTACGAGAGCAGCATTATTCCTGTGAGTAACACAAATGGTTTTGCACATGTGAAGAATGTGCTCATAAATACTTTTTTGTGAGTAAGTCTTCCCACAAGGGCTCAGAGTTGACATCAAAGGGTGAACATTCTCTGGAAGGTTTGGAAACACCCACAAATGCACTGGTTTGTAGTTATTTACAATTTTCAATGCCCCATTCCAACTTAGGTAGGGTTGGAACTTTACTCATGTCAAGGGCTGGCGTAAATCCATTTTCGGGTGGCAATGGGAAGGAAACACTATAAATTTGGTGGTGTAGCAGAGGAACAGGTTTTTCCTTGGAGAACTTTCTTTTAAAAAATAGTTTGCCAGAAGTGTACCAGCGAGCCTTGAACTGTTCAATGTGTACACATGTAAACTATTGTGAAATCACCAATGACTAGAAATATGCATATTGTAACAGGAAACATTTTATGGGAAGTTTGTATTTTGCAGATCAGGCCAAACTTGTGTTTTGGGGCACATTCGATTTAATTTTGCTAGCAGAGATGACATTTAATGAGTTAAAAAAATGTAAACGGAGCCAGTCGATCACGTCTATCACTGAAGCTAATGTTTGCATCAGACAGGGCCTGTCGTGCGAACACAATTATGCCACTGTTGGCACATGCAGAAAAATCTACGATCAGGCATGGTTGTCAGTCAAGTAATTACCAAAACCGCAGTGCTAAGCAAGCAGTGCCTGTGTCAGAGAATATGACCTTGTGAAGATAATGAGACAAGAAGAATTCAGAACAGATGAAAGCCAAGAGCACCTACTTTATCTAGTGACAGCCAGGGAACACCTTCATGCTCAATCAGGTCCGGCTAATGAGACAAGATGGGGCAAGATGGTAACACAGCAGTGACGGGCTAACTTTTTCCAGCTTAATGATCTATTACTTACTTAGATAAAAAAATGACTTTAAACTAGACATTAATTGTAGCAGAACAAAAGCATGCAGACAATGTAGCTTGACGCTTTTAGTTTACCTTGTTAAGGTGTTTAAGCAGAGGCGTTTTACGTTTTTTCTTTGCATGCTTACATCTGCTAATGGCTGAAAAGTAATGCGATTTTCACATGGCTTCAGAGGGTAGAGACTATCTCAAATGATTTCCCTTTACGAATGCTGTCATTTACAATTTTAAAGTTATCTGCGAATTATGGTGAGGCCTTGACACCGCTAATAAGTATCATTTTCTTTTCATTAGATTTTTTTAAATAATTCAGTGATTTAATGTTATTATGGTACATTTATGAGGCCTTTCCTTGACCTTTAACTCCTTAATTGGTTGCCTAACATTTAAGAATCATCCTGGATTTATCACATGCAGACAGTTGCATATAAGCTGCAGGATGGAAAAGGAAAATTTGCTCGAAGAAAACCTGATAAGTAGAGCTGGACTGAGGCAAGCAAAGCAAATATTTGTTTTTTATTATTGGTTATTTATTGCCTAAATAAGCCATTTATTTGTTATTTATTTATTAAATTTGTAAGGCGCGGCAGCTACCCAAAAAGGGTTTCCCGGCACCGGAGCAGATCAAAAGAATGTATCGCAGCTTTGTGAGATTACTGGTTAAAAAGCCAGGTCTTCAGGGATTTGCGAAAAAGGGCATATACCGTTTCAGAAAGCTGAGGGAAGTGAATTCCATAGAGAGGGGCCAAGGTATGCAAACGATCTACCTCCCATCCGAGATAGTTTGATTCTGGGCACAGAGAAGTTCCCTTGAGTGGATGAGCGAAGGCAGCGGGTAGGCACATAGGGGCTGACCAGAGATTGCAGATACTGAGGGGCAGCGCCTATTTTGATTTTAAACATGTAGCTCAGGGCTTTGAACTTGATACAGTTCTCCACCCTGAGCCAATGCAGGTCACGCAGATGACTTGAGATAGAAGTAGCTCTGGCCGTCACAGCTCATGGAGAACAGTCAATGGGCGATGAACGAAGCCCTTGCGTTATTATTTTAATGTCCCTCATTCTTGTCACAGTCATTACTTGTGAGTTGAATCCCACCTCTTTGAGACAGGTTCCCAGTAGCGGCTCCCCCATTGGGGCGTGGGGGCGTCGCCCCACTGCTTTCTCGCAGTGCGAGAAGGCAGAAACATAAATGGTAAAAGCTACCATTTTATGTTTCTGCTTCTCGCACTGCGAGAAAGCAGAAGTGCCTGGTTGGGGGCGGGCAGGCGGGTGGGCGGTCCTGCTCGAGGGCAATGGGGAGTGGCTTACCCACTGTTGTGGGTACTGACTGTTTGGTCGGCCCCAGGACCGAACAAAGCAGTCATGCGCATGCCCCCTTTTTCTCTATGTAGGCTGCAGCATGCAGCCTACATAGAGAAAATGGCCCGGCTGTGGCGCTCTCAGCTGCGCTCTCAGCTGCGCCTCACCAATCACAACACTGCCATTGCCGCGTTGTAATTGGCTTAAGGCCAGGGAAGGAGGCTGCCTGCTGGCTGCTTCCTGTTCCTACAGGAAAGCAGCGGGAACACGGTGTGACCTGGCTGCACCATTGCCACACCGGCCAGGAGCAGAGGCGGCGCCGGCGGTAAGGTAGGTTAAGGTTTTCTTTTTTTATTGTTATTCAAAAGCCGCGCGGCCGAGCCCCCCCCCCAGTCCTACCCGCGAGCATGTTGGCCGCGGCTGCTGGTACCTGAAGTAAATGCTAAAAATAAAATTCCTGCCCAGCCAACCCATGCTACCTGCCATACAAAGGTGGACATTCCCAGCATCCTCCTTCCTCTCAGACTGAGACAAGTACTTTAGGATTACAGAGGTCACTACTGGACTTGGACCTCCGACATTACAGCAAGTGTTGTTCTCCTTTTAGGATTTGCAAAAAGGAATTGTACTGGCTTCAATATTTCCTCACAGACAGTCCAGAGTCTGTTGCCATCAGTCCTTTCAGATAAGGACATTTCTCTCCCAAGTGTGGAATTTCTCTTCACTCTCCGTTGAGCCCATACTATTTAACATTTTCATGCTCCTGCCCCCCAGCCCCCCCCCCCAGCAGCCAAGTCAGAACTTTTGGATTTTAATTGGTATGATACACAAACATTAGAGTAAATGTCAAATTCAAAGACAGTAAAGCCAACTTTGTCAACTGCAGGCCTAAGCTTCACAAATGGATTAGTAATAAGGGTCTTAAAATGAAAGGGAACATTACTTGACTTTTTTGAACGGTGAAGGCCAGGTTTTTTTTTTCCATTTTCTTGTGTGTTTTTGTGAATTTTGCACTGATTTCTTTATTATTTTACAGTGATGTAATTTTACCGTTTCTGCCCTGAGCTAGGCCTTGGGTTTATTTTTGATGTATTTTTCACATTCCCACTGCTGCGCTATATATTTTTAAAATGATTTAGCATGTTGTGGATGGCCTTAAATTAAAAGCAAAATGTATGTTTTGGTCTGCATGCGCCTGTTGGTTGCTAGGGGTGGGTTAGCTCCTGGAGTCCATGCCCAAATAGCCCGCAATCTTCCTTTGTTCTCAGCTATCTCCTTCTTCCCCGTGTGCTTGCCCACCATGTTTTGTGAGTCTGTACACATGTGACGTGGTTGACATATTGTGGTTGGGGAATTGTTTTTACTTAAATTCATTTCGGTTTTTGGCATTGATAATTTAATGGTGGTGGGTAAAGGGCAAGTTGCACGTGTGAGCCCAGACACATAGGGTAAATAATATCTTAGCAATATTTTCCCTGGAATGGTACAAGATGTTTTTCTGGGTGGGTAAAATGTACCCCAGGCAGAACAGGGCAGCTGCCTTCTTTATGCTCCCTGTCCTCTTTTTTGCTAGCTATACGGAGGTGGCCATTTTGTGTAGCTAGTGTGTACTGTGTTTGTCACAGGCCTCCATTTTGTCTTTGCCTCCTTCTTTGCTGGCCATGAGATAACTACATGTTGTGGAGCCAGTGAGGTGAAGGTGTGCTTGGTGGCCATTTTGATTTTGTTTTCAATTTCTCAATGAGCTACCTTCCATCATTTTGTGTAGCCAGTGTGTGTGGTTAAATCATTTTCTTCCATTTTTAAATGACTTTTCTAGTACAGTGATAGAAGAGGCCAATGGCATTTTTGTTCATGTTTTTAATATATTTATTTGTACTTGTGGCTGGTTGTAGCAGAGTGTTGTTTTTCTATTCCTTTATTCTATTTTTGTCTGCCCCTGCCATTTAGAGGGTCTCTATTGGCCCTGGAAGGGCACAAGCAAATATTCAATGTCTTTTTTAAATTTTTTCTTGCCTCCCATTGAGTCCCCACGGGCACTGGAAGTTCACCAACATAATTTTAATTTATTTATTTGATTTTTGCCTCCCTATTCCTGCCTCCCATAGAGTCCCACGGGCCTGGAGAGAGGGGGCACCATTGATTTTATATATTAGTTTGATTACTTTCTGCCTCCCACATAGTCCCCATGGGCGCTTGGAGGGGCATCAGCCATTATTTATTTTAGTTATTAAATTATTGCCTGCCTCTGCCTGACTCCCATAGTGTCCTTCTGGGCCCTGGAATGGGTATCAGCAATTATTTAAGAAATTTGCTCAAAGTTTGTATGCCTCCCATAAGGGTCCCATGGCCCCGGCAGAACAATATTAATTAAATCATTTTTTTTCTTCATTTTTTAACCCACACCACGTCCCTCCCATAGGGCTCCCATACCCTAAATGGATGTCAGAAATTAATATGTTAATTTATTTAAGTATTTCCTTGCACTTTAGGCCTCCCATAGAGTCCCCATGGCCCAGAAGGGAAACAAGCTAGAAACTAGCCTTTGTAATGTCATGAAAAAAATATTCAGTTTATGCATGGTTTGGGTGTACTATTGTTAAGAATTTAAGAAGCTGATGATGATGATGACGATTGTTAAAATTGGGTTTCTGGTTGGCAGAGGTAGCACCCTGTCCAAGCAGAAACCACAATTTCAGTCAAGGTAATTCAGATACACATCATAAATTACCTGTTCTCACCCTCTGGTAGTTTGGCACGGAGCATGCAGGCTTAACTTAAGAGGCAATGTGTGAAGTATTTGAGTAACACTTCAAATAGTAACACAGTAAAAAAGAAAAACACAAGAAGACTCCACACCAGTTCAGAAAAATAGATTATGATTTTATAAATAAAACAAGACCAAAACAACAAAAATCCAATAAGTAGAAGTTAAGACATGAATTCTAAAGACCAAAAGTAAAAAGTGAGTCTTGGAAGCAATAAGAACCTATGGGGTTATGTGATTGCGCTGGACCGGGGCAATGTCAAGAGTTCAGGCTGACAGTGATGGAGCGCGGTACGGATACAGGAGCCACACAAGGCCTGCTGAACAAAAGTATTTTGATCCTGGTTGTACGAGCCAGATGCGGGGTGCAGCTGAGAAATGCTTGGTGTCGATCCTGCAGTCAAGGTGATGCATCAATTTTTCCCATACAATGATAGCAATGTGTCGGTTCTGAAGCTGAAGCACCGGTTCTGAGATGCGTTGGTTCCAAGTGCGATGCGTCGGGTTTTCCACTCAGGCGAGGGGATGCGTTGATCATCTCTCCTGCAATGGCTCAGTCCGATTCATCGGTTCCAATGGTGATGCACTGGTTCCATGTGTGATGCGCCGGTTCAGCTCCTGCAACAGCAGCGATGAGTAAATTCTGCCTCACGCAGCAGAGGATGTGTCAGTTCCACTGGAGCAAGCACCTGGCTCCACTTCCAATGGACCAGACACAGGAGCAGGCAGTAATTCTTTAATATCCCTGAGTCTTAAAACAGGAGGCAGCTTGCCCTTGGAGCTCACTCTAGATTCAACCAAGAGGCCGGTTCATCCTCAGCAAGGCAGAGGGTAGAGGGCAGCAGTGCAGCACAGTACAAAATCAGTTTTTCCAGAACCGTAGTTCAGTAGAGTGGCAGTCCTTGTTGCAGCACAGCAGTCCTTCCTCCTTGCAAAGCTTCTTGACAGGTCCATTAGTGTCTGATTTGGTGGGGCCAGAGACCCAGTACTTATAGCTGTACTATGCTTGTGCACAGAGGTCCTCCCCCCAGCTCTGGCTCTAGACTACAGGGGGGTATTCAGCCCTTGGTGTTGGGACTGGACACTGCCTATTCAGATGTGTCAGCTCCACCCTCCCATCCTGCCCAGGATGAGCCATCAGGATGTGGATGGCCACTCAGTCACATCTAACCTTCCTTTGTGTGTGACTATCTAGAGGGAATGCACAAAGTCTAGCTGTCACCCACCGCAGCCCATGCATTGGAGACAGGCCACAGGCAAACAGAGCGAAGAGCAGAGAAATACCATCTGGCATTTCTAAAATAGTGATGATGAATTCAACTTTACCAGCAAAGAGAGTTTATCTTTACCATTCCAATGATATGAAACATGATAGAGCTACTCCTTCTTAATAAGGAATTACAGTGTATAAGGGGTATAAGTAATTCCCAACTTTAACCTATAAGAGGGGTAGGCCTCACAATAGTGAAACAATAATTTGGGTGTTTTTCGCTACCAGGACATGCAACACTCAACAGGAGATGTCCTACCTTTTAATTGCACAGCTCCAGCCGCGGCCCATGCAGGTAAGAGCGGTGGGGCTGGGAGGTGAGGGGGTCGACAGACGACCATGAGGTAAAATGTATTCTTCCTCGTGGTCGTCTGTCGATATATCACCCTCCCCACCCAGCCCTACCACCCCACCGTCCCACCGCTCTTACCTGTACAGGCCACGGCTGCACAGCACCCTCACCCATGGGCTACCTAGGGCCTACCGTAGGGGTGACATATGTAATAAAAGGGGAGTTCAAGGCTTGGCAAGGGGTTTTAAATGCCAAGTTGACATGGCAGTAAACCTGCTCAACATTGGCTGGCCTGAGACATTTTTTAAAGTGCTACTTATGTGGGTGGCTCAATCAGTGCTGCAGGCTCACTAGTAGAATTTAATTTACAGGTCCTGGACACAGGTAACATACTCTACTAGGGACTTATAGATAAATTAAATAAGCCAATTGTGGATAGTCAATAAAACCATGTTTTAGGGAACAAGCACATGCACTTTGGCACTGGTTGGCAGTGGTAAAGTGCTAAAACAAAAAGAAATCAGCAAACAGGCCAAAACTTTGGAGAAGACCATTCTAAGACTATCAGGTCTAACAACAATGATGTTGATAATTATGACAACATTTGTGCTACATTGGCTACATTCTGATTGCTCATATTTCACTAGATGTTTTGCTGCTTGCAGCTGCACAAGACATCAAACATGCTACGAAATAGAGAGAAGTCTCTGAATTAGCTAACAGTGATACCTAAGACCTCTGCTTCTGATCGCGCTCAGTGCCAACTGCTAGTGATGGGCCCAAAAAGGGAGGTTCCTGCCATGAAAGTGGCCAGTTTTGAGGAGAAGACGTAGTCTGTTGCCACAACTAGTGTCAAGTCATGATCAGTTTCCAAGAAATATGATATACCTGCTGCACCCTCCTCTGGGCAGAAAGAGGATGTGAAGATCATTCCTGCATCAATTGCATCACCACCACCTAAGCCCATGTCTCTCAGTGAGCAGTGAATCTGAAATGGAATTGTGTCACCTGCAAACCAAATCATCACAGGAATGTCAACAACAGGTGCCACTGTCAACAACAGATCGTCCAGAAGCTTCCTGCTAAGCAATATGCTGTTGACCGCTCTTCCACCATTGACTTCATGAACTTTAGCAAAGAAGAAGAGTACTCCGTCATCTTCTCCAATCTCCCCTTCCCATGATCTGGGCATGGATTAAACCTAGTCCGAGTCTGAGATGCACCATGAGAAACAAGGAACAGGGAAGTTTCATGAAAGCCTTGCAAATGAGGACGGTGATGATGATGATGTGCTGGCGATCCTCAGAGTGGAGAGTGGCACAGAGGAAATACAACTCATCTCTATTGAACTTGCAAGGAGGCATATGGTTCCACCAACACCACTGGCTCCCATCTTTGCAAGACCCCAGAAACCTGCCACTACCACCACCACCCCTATGACAGTTGAAGCAAGCCCTACATAAATGCAAATAACACAATCACCTAGCTTCTCCTTCTGTTCTTCAGATGTTGGCACAATAAGACAACATTACTCCCAAGTTTGGCACTTCTTTACACTTAGCCAACATGAGGATGATATTGCAGTATGCTCTGTTTTCCATGGTAAGCCAGGTGGTACTACAGTACTGGGGGCCAGCTCTTACATTTGAAAAAACAACATGCAATCATGGGCGAAGAGCACACCTGATGGTGGTTTGAGACAGGAAGCAGCTGTAGTGATAGAAGAAGGTGATGGTGAGGTAAAAAAATAGTTGCTGCTGCAGCATTACACAAAGCAGTCCTGAGAGTCTTCCCCGCAGTTTGTAATCCTGACCCACAGAAGATTCTGCATGGCACAACAGGTACAGATACTTCTACCCCAAAGTACCCAAGCAGCCTATCTGTTGCTGCTACCCATAGGCCACTTGTGGCAATGGTACCACAAAAACCACTATTATGTTTACCAAGGAGTCGCCGTACCAACAAAACCACACAAAAAAAAGAATTTCAACGGGATGCTGATAAAATGTTAGCACTTGACGCCCTCCCTTTTTCTTTTTTGGAAGGAGTGAGCTTTCTGGAATATGTCATGGCCCTTTGCCCAAAATTGATGGTCCCCAGACAGACCTATTTTGTTGCAGTTGCTGTTCCAGCTTTGCATCCTGAAGTGCTGCAATTGGTTGGCAACTCCATGAACCAGAGTGCTGTTCAGTTCATCCACCTCATGACAGACATATGGACCAGTTATCAAGCAACAGATTACCTGTGCCCCACTGCACAGTAGATGTAATTCCTGGTAGGTAAGCAATAGATAGCTACTAATAGTTTTCAGGGCATTCAGAGGCATGGACTAGTAGAAATGTTCACCATGGAGAATTTGAATCCAGCAGCGAACATCTTGGATGTGTTTAAATGTCATGTTTTATGAATGGCTAAAATCCAGAGGTATCACAGTTGGATTTGTTGCCAATGGCAGGTAAATGATTAAAGCCATTTCTGACAGTGGATATTTCAGAGTCCTGCAGCGCATTGCATTAATCTAATTGTGCAAGACTTCCTCAAAAAAGAAGACGTAGTCAGCAATATACTGGTTCCCTGCTAAAGAACATGCACTCATTTTGGTCATTCTATGAAATATCCGGAGTCAATTGAGGAATATTCAGTTTTCAGATAAACTACTTATAAAAGTCCTCAAACAGGAGGTGCCAGTAGGTTAGAACTCATCTTACTACATGCTACAATGCCTGTTTGAGCAGTGCAAATCTAGCTATGATCATGTAATTAAATGGAGCATGAATGCAATTGCTGAGGTCATGGCAATGGAGGTAGTCAAATGGGGGCTAGTGGAGTGCCTGATACAAACCATACTTCCTTTCAAGATTATGACATGGGAAGTCACCAGGAAAAAGAGTACCATAATCCAAGCATACCTATCTGCCACAGGATCATTTGTAAAAACATGTAGCGGAAACATCCACTAATGTCAAGAGGCTGCTTCTTTGGAGGATGGTTTAATCCCTTGTTTGATCACTAATCAAAGGTTGCAAAAGTGATTGTGTGCTCTGAAGAGTATATCTGTGCAAACAATATTGCATCTATGAAACATAAAAGTGTTTACCACTTTAATTCCTTTTACTGAAATGGATGTCTTTGCTTAGAAGACATGGATCAATAGAAAAGCAAGTGATCAAGACGAAAAATTACTGCAAATTTTATCCCAATGCAGACGTACTGAAGTGCAGCCTTCAACCTCCAAAGAGGGCAGTGCTGTTGGCTGAAATAAGCAATGAAACCACAGAACAAAAAGATTTTCTTATGAAACAAAAAATAACGAAGATACTGTCAGAGTTGCCGGTCACGTATGACTGGTGAACTACAAAAATGACTGACTACCGCAAACACGCAAGCGCGGGAGCCAGCCTGGGAGCAAAAATATTCATGGATCCCAGACAGAGACCCTTCACGTTCCTGCTTCGGGAAAGAGAGTAGTGCTTCCGGGTCTTACCTGCACTTGAGGGTCACAGCATCGGCGTCCTTCTCATCGAAGCAGCGCCTCTTCTGCTGGCTCTGTCTTTCGTCTTCGGGCCCCATCTTGACTTTGTGTTGGCATCATTCTCTCGGAAGCAGCGTCTCCTCTCCTAGCTCCGACCCTCATCTCCAAGTCCCAACCTGAATTCTGTGTTGGTTTCCTTCCCGTTGAAACAGAGCCTCCTCTCCTGGCTCTGCCCTTCCTCTCTGGGTCCCGGCTTACATTATCTGCTGCCTCTGAAGAAATTCGTAACCTGTAATTGAAAGGGAAAAAGAAGAAAGCTACGTAATTCATTTTTGGGTAACAGCGCTTGGGCGCTGAGTATACTAATTATTACTTTTCATCATTTATTCTACTTATCAGACATGGACTCTGTGTTTATGGAGGTCTGCTTTTTGAGTTCTCAACTCTGTAAATTCCTGAAAAGACAAGGAATCTAGTTAGGCTCCCCTGAAGCTAAGGAGGAGGTCACAAAAACGCATAATTTAGTGTCATAGACTATCTTGTTTTGGATTATGCATATTGTCAGCCACTACACGTTTTTAGGTGAGCTTATTTTACAACTTCTTCCTGCATAATACGTATTCCTTATTATTCTTCAAAACTCAAATAACTTCATTGCTTCTAGCTTTCTTCTTCCTAGACACAGAACATCCTTTCTCCAACACCAATTACCAGAATTCCTGGAAGAATGGAGCAATTCAGGTATATATATATATATATATATTCACTGAAAAAAACATAGGTTTCAGGGGCATTATAGTTAGGAATTCGCATTTAAAAAACATTAGAAATTCACTGAAAAAACCAAAGGTTTCAGGGGCGTTATAGTTAGCTGGACATTTCCCTCGTACAAAACCCTAGAAATTCCCCTGTTATAGTTAGTTCAGCTAACTATAACTCGCGGCCCTGCAATGCACTGCTGATGACGTCACATATTACATCACTCATGACATGGTCAGTGACATCACTGATGACATCACTGATGACATCTCAAATGACATCACTGATGACATCATCCAGTAGGTATGTGTTTTTGTACAGTTTTAGTATGTTTAATATATATAGGGAAAGGTCTGTTGAAGAATGAGTGGGTGTACAAGTGTGTGAATGGATGATTTTGTAGGTGCGTAACTGACTCTTTAAGTGAGTCATTAAATGTATTTTACTGCAGACTAGTGACTAAACTGTGTGAATGTCTGTATGTGTCTGTGTGTAGGTGTATAAGTGGTTGCATGGTTTTGTGAATAGCTATATGAGTGTCTATATGGGTTATTGATTGGTTGTCTGAGTATCTGTATGGGTGCCTGAGTGTGTGTGTGGGTAGGGTGTGTGTGACTCTATGCATAGATGTGTGAGTGGGTGATTCTATGGGTGCATGGTTTTAAGAGTGCATCTGTGATGGACTGTATGGTTGGGTGAGTGTATGTATGGGTGTGTTAGGGATTGAATGTATATCTCAGTAGTACATGTGTGACAAACTACATATGTGAAAGGCAGTATATATGTGTGTAAGAGTATATATGTGGGTATATGTGAGAGTGTGTGATTGTGAGAGTGGCTGTATGGATGAGTGTGTGCTTGTATCAATGATTCTATTAGAGCGTAAGAATGTGGTACTATTTTTATGAGTAAGTGAACTTGAGTGTGTTTAACTGCATAGGTGAGTAAATTGGACTGTGTTTAATTACTTGCACGACTGACTAGGTGTGTCAGTACCTCAATGGATGATTGGCGGCGTGTGAGTGTCTATCTAGGTGTATAAATGCATATGATAGTCTTGTACGGAGTGACTGTAAGTATGAGTGACTGTACTGGTGAGTTAGTGGAGGTGTATGTAGACCTAAGAGTTAATGAGTGGGTATGTAGTTATTGGTATTGGAGTATCTATGATTTTCAAAATGGCCGTCTGAAATTTTGAGTCAGTGTATCAAAGGTTATATTAGGGTGTGAGAAGATGCACTAATTTATCACATGGATGATGTCATGAGTGATGTCATGAGTGATGTCATTTGAGATGTCATCAGTGATGTCATCAGTGATGTCACTGACCATGTCATGAGTGATGTAATATGTGACGTCATCAGCAGTGCATTGCGGGGGCATGAGTTATAGTTAGCTGATCTAACTATAACAGGGGAATTTCTAGGGTTTTGTACGAGGGAAATGTCCAGCTAACTATAACGCCCCTGAAACCTTTGTTTTTTTCAGTGAATGTCTAAGGTTTTTTAAATGCCAATTCCTAACTATAACGCCCCTGAAACCTATGGTTTTTTCAGTGAATTTCAAAGGTTTTTTAAATGCTAATTCCTATCTATAACTTATCTCTGAAGATATCATGAAAAGCATTCTTTTTTAAAAGTAGGGTGCACATTAGTTTTGTGGAAAAGCATCTTTGTGATTGGTTAAGAAAAAGCAGTTTCAACGTGGAGTACATATCAAAGGATAAAATTTGCTCATATCAACCACACCTGCTACTTGCATTTGAAAGGCACTGTTCGAACTTAAAACAATCGTCAACTTTTAACCTGCACGTGTCGTTAAATATTCAAGAAAATGTTACAAAAAAATATCGGTAAGTTTTAAAAAATTGATGAACTTTTAACCTGCACGTGTTGCAGAATGTTCTAGAAAGTGTGTTGATAGAATACGTTGCACTTCTGACTTCTATGTGTTGTTCAATATTAAAAAAACGGTTCATATGGAAAATTACAAAGAAACCAATAGAGAAGTTTTGAAGCCTGAAAGAATCAAGGAACTATTCTAATTTATTCTTTACATGTATTTATGTGTGCAGCAACAAAATTATAGACACAACAGCAGTAGGAAGAGAAGAAGCAGGGAGTGGGGGGAGGGGGGGGAGATGGGCAGAATGGCACACATGCACAATTAAGTACAACACACATATAGACTAACAATGGCCAAAATGAAACACACCAACAAGCAGCACAAGTCACACAACCCGCCAACATCACACCACTGAACGAGCATAGAAGTGAAAACCACGCTGCATTCATACAGGATGTGTACAAAGGCCAGTCGTTGGTTTTGTGGGATGTCTGCGACCATGGTCATCATGGATGAGATGCCCAACATGTGGCACATGGTCGAGTTCACTGTGTGTTATGTTGCCAAACGGCTGCACCTCCCTCCCACGAGCCCCCACACTTTTGGACAGTGCGCTGTTGTATCTCGTGCACTCGTACAGCACACCATCGTAATACCTATTTGCGCGTGTCCTGCTACATTCCAACAACAACATCACAGTGCCGTTTGGAGGTGGTGCATGCCAGTTTACAATATCAACTGCTGCGGCTCTTGTAGCAGGCCACACCAGAACACAAAGACACACTTACCGCACTTCCTGTACACGGACATGTCCCAGACACCCCGTTCCCCTTGCCGGATAGGCACACCCCTGCACTGACCTGTGAACCCCAGACCAGCACACGCCAGTTGTGCATGCAGGAGGATGCGTGCGTAGCTACACATCCAGGCTCACTGCCAACGCTGAGGTGACAGCACACTGTGATGTTGCAGGGCTCGTGCCTATCGTGCTAAGACAATGACCACAGGGACACACTTACTAAGATGTGGGTTTGGGGGGCATTGGCGGTCCTGGAGTTGTTGAGATGAATCTTCTGTCCCTCATGGGTATCCCTGTATCATGCTCATTGACTCTATGGTACCTGTGGGTGTTCTGGTGTGGCTCTTGACTGTGTTCCCTTTCATGGTGCAGGTAGTTGTCCTGCTTAACACCAGCAGAAAGCAGGTGTAAAATCCCTGGTGCTAACGTGTCTTATCGCCGGAATTTGTTTTGCATTGCAATTGGTGTGAAAGTTGTGATGGGATTTTTTTCATGTGCAGAACAAAATACGAACTGAGCAGTGTATCTCATCAAGATCCAGCACCTGACACACTATTCCCAATCAATATAAATACAATGAGATTTCTTAACCCTTTCAGCGCTCATGACGGAACCACGGGTGCCGTGTGCTCATGACAGAGTGGTTCCGTCATGCTGAGGCCGTTGGCCGCCGCTCCTCCCACGCTGCACTGACTCCCCGCCTGTGCGGGCGATTAGCGCAGTGGGCGGAGTCATGACGGAACCACTCCGTCATGAGCACAGCTCAACCGCGGCTCATGATGGAGTGGCTCCGTCATGAGCACAGCACCACCGCGCTGCCCCCAAACCCCCCCCAGCGCTGCGGCGGAATTCCCGCCGCAGCCAAGGGGTTAATAGATTTTGTGTGTACACTGTAACTGCAGCCAATACCTCAGTGCAATTCAATACAGGATTTTAGTATTTAGAATAAATCGGAAAGGTGCACCTCGTGTCTTTTTGCACGGGAACGGCTACTCTCCATTTCATTATCAGCACTTTAACGGAAGTAAAATCTAACACACTATTCAGAAGTTAGTGCAAACTGCAGATATCACCAGTATTCCAGCAATAAGTCCCCCAAAATTTAACACCATGGTGGACTCCATCAAATAACAGTAATAAGAACAAGAAAGAGTCACACAGCAGTTAAGAGAACAACCAAAAACGGTATTAATTTTTTTTTCAAACTTTATTTTTTATAATAAGAAATATATAAACGAAAAACTATTTTCAAACTTTATTTTTTCATTAACATATATATGAACAATAAACTAATAAACAAAATGTAAAAACAATAATAAAAAACAACAAGGCGGAACACTACTGTGGGGACAATGGATGTCGACGACAGACCTGGAAAGTAAGAAAGATTGTTAAAAAAAAAAACCATGGTATTCTCAACAAAATACCACAATAAACAAATTACAGATATATAAAATGCATACAGCTGACAAAATTTTATAAGTTTAGCTTACAAAAACTGTAAATGTTGCCGCTTTAAAATATTTACCGAATCTGAAGAAATTTTTTGCAGAAGGCACCACACAAACAACGTTTTTCTTCAGTGGTGAGGAAATTTTTTACTTTTTCCAAGGAGCAAACAAAGACCAATGCCACCTTCGTCACTCGCAAGATTTGCCAAAGAGTTCTGTTACGAGGAGATCCTAACAAAAAATACTCGTGCGGCACAGCAAGTATGATGAAACACCTAAGGACCCTTCATCCAAACAATCTTGCATGAGAAGAGTGCAAACAGATGAGAAACACTCCTGTTCTGTATCTGTAAAAAAGAATCACAAATAAATGTATATTAATAACTTTCAAATTTATACTATTCCATTACTGTAAAAACGCATTTTATATAAAAACTGACTATGAAACTATAGCCCTGAACCACAAGTGTGACGATCATTAACACTACATGCATAGTGCATACTACTTTGAAGCAGTTCATGCCCTAAAGCCTACCTCACTAAAAGACTACATGCTAACTGACTGAATGATTACAGTAGTATAAGGAGACACACTTGGTGACTCACAGGGTGTTTGCTAGAAGAGTATGAATACTAACTAGGGAATAGAAGGTGTGAAACACAACTGTGTAGGTGATTAGAGGACTGCATCCATACTGCATAGGCATTTAAAGCAGTCCATGTGCTAAGGCCTGGCTCACTGCATGACTACTTGGGTACTGACTGAATGATTATCGTACAGCAAGGAGAGTGCCTAGGTGAATTTATAAGTGCTAGGCTTTTCGCACAGAGAATAGATTAGTACTTGGTACTGAATGGGTCACTAGAGGAGTGCAAAGGCAGTGACAAGTGCTGGACTGTATGGATACCGACTAGGGAATTGAAAGTGTGAAAGACAAGTGACTAGGTGGTTAGAAGACTGCATGCATAGTGCATAGGGGTTTGAAGCAGTCCATGTGCTAAGGCCTGGCTCAGTGTATGAATACTTAGGCACTGACTGAATGATTAGAGTACTGCAAAGATAGTATCTTGGTGAATTTATAAGCGTTTGGGTTTTAGCACAGTGAATGGATTATTACATGGTGCTGAATGGGTCACTAGAGGACTGCAAAGAGAGTCACAGGGTATTTCCTGGAAGTGTATGGATACTGACTAGGGAATTGAAGGTGTGAAAGACAATTGCGTAGGTGGTTAGAGGACTGCATACATAGAGGATAAGGGTTTGAAGCAGTCCATATACTAAGGCCTGGGTCACTGGATGAGTACTTGGGTACTGACTGAATGATTAGAGTACTGCAAGGAGAGTGCCTGGGTGAATTTATTAGGATTTGGCGCTGTGAATAGATTAGTACTAGGGGTGGGCGGAATTTGCGAAATCCACTTTCGCAAATTATCGCGAAAATGTTAAAAATTATCGCAAACACGCGGAAATATCGCGAAGATGCGGACGTTTTTTTCCCGCATGTTCGTGAGATTTTCTGCATGTTTGCGGCTCGCCAACTTACCCATGTGGTTGCTCGCGGGCGCGGCCATCTTGTTTTCAGTTGTCTCGCGGTGCATGATCGCGAGAAGAAAGACATAATCGCGCGACGCATGACGTCACTGCGGGCGCGAACTGTCGCGAGACAGCGCAAATGGCGAAAAACAATACAACATCTCATGGAGAACGCGACCGGATCAAGAAAACTTGTCGGCGAACGCAGGGATTCAGGTAAGGCAATCAAGCGCGCGCGAGAATGTATTATTTTACAGTGCGAGCAAGAAACAAATTATCGCCAAGCTGCGGAATGCGGAAATTTTGACATTTTCGCGCTTTCCGCGGAACGCGAAAATGTCAAATTATCGCAATTTCCGCGAACGGAACGAAATTTTAGCCCAGGCCTAATTAGTACATGATGCTGAATGGGTCACTAGAGGAGTGCAACGGCAGTGACAGGGTGTTTGCTGCAAGTGAACGGATACTGACTGGGGAATTGAAGGTGTGAAAGACAAGTGTGTAGGTGGTTAGAGGACTGCATGCATAGTGGATATGGGTTTGACGTAGTCCATGTGCTAAGAACTGGCTCGGTGCATGAATACTTAGGCAGTGACTGAATCATTAGAGTCCTGGAAAGAGAGTGTCTAGGTGAATTTATAAGTGTTTGAGTTTTGGCACAGTCAATGGATTAGTACAGGCTGTTGAATGGATCTCTAGAGGACTGCAAAGGAAGTGACAGGATGTTTCCTGGAAGTGTATGGATACTGACTAGGGAATTGAAGGTGTAAAAGACAAGTGTATAGTATGTCAGAACACTTTTATTTGAAGCAATCTATTTGGTACTTAGAAACTGACTAAATAATCAGACTACTTCTAGGACAGTGCTTAGGTAAAACTTTTACATTTTCAGTTCTGCCACAGTGAACAGAATAGTACATGGTACTGCACCTTAGTGTCAAATCCTGACTCATTTTATCAATGCCTAAGCAAAGACTAGCTTCTAATGCTACTAAAACTTGACAACATGAGAGGTTTTAAATTAGTTATCTGTCAGCAAATACACAATGTTACCAAATGCTTCTCTCACAGTGGTTCTCAAATGCACACAGACTCACAGTGTAATTCTAGACAACAACCACTATACCTAGGAGTTTAACAAAAATCATTCACTACTGTGGAAATGGTAAGTGAACTGCACACAATCTTCATATTTCATGACTGCACTTTTGTGTCAATGCCTGACTCATTTAATCAACACATAAGCAAAGAATGGTAAAGGAACTGCACACAATCTACATATTTCACGACTACACTTTAGTGTCAATGCCTGACTCATTTAATCAACACATAAGCAAAGACTGGCTTCTAATGCTACTAAAACTTGACAACCTGACTGGTTTTAAAACACTTATCTGTCAGCAAATACACAATATTACCAAATGCTTCTCTCACAATCCTTACCCAAATGCACACAGACTCACAGTGTGATTTTAGACAAGCAACACTATCCTAGGAGTTTACCAAACCTCATTCACTAGTCTGGAAGAGTTAATGGTACTGCACACAATCTACATATTTAAGTACAGCACATCAGTCTCAAAGCATGACTCATTTAATCAACATATAAGCAAAGACTGGATTCTAATGCTACTAAAACTTCTCAACATGACAGAATTTAAAACAGTTATCTGTCAGCAAATACACGATGTTACCAAATGATTCTCTCACAGTGATCCCAAATACACACTAACTCACAGTATGATTCTAGACAAGCACCACTATCCCTATGAGCTTACCAAAACTCATTCACTACAGTGCAAGTGGTAAGGGAACTGCACACAATCTACATATTTCACAACTGCAATTGACTGTCAATGCCTGACTCATCTAATGAAAGCATAAGCCATAACTGTCTTCTAATGCTACTAAAACTTGACAACATGACATGTTTTACAACACTTATCTGTCAGCAAATACACGATGTTACCAAACACTTCTCTCACAGTGGTTCCCAAATACACACAGACTCACAGTGTGATTCTAGACAAACAACACTATCCCTAGCAGCTTACCAAAACTCATTCACTACAGTGGAAGTGGTAAGGGAACTGCACACAATCTACATAGTTCACGACTGCACTTTAGTGTCAATGCCTGACTCATTTAATCAACGCATAAGCAATGACTGGCTTCTAATGCTACTAAAACTTGACAACATGACAAGTTTTAAAACAGTTTTCTCTCAGCAAATATACGATGTTACCAAACGCTTCTCTCACAGTGGTTCCCAAATGCAATAAGACTCACAGTGTGATTCTAGACAAGCACCAGTATCCCTAGGAGTTTACCAAAACTCATTCACAACACTGGAAGTGATAAGGGAACTGCACACAATCTACATATTTCACTACTGATCTTTAGTGTCAATGCCTGACTCATTTAATCAACACATAAGCAAAGACTGGCTTCTAATGCTACTAAAACTTGACAACATGACAGGTTTTAAAACAGTTTTCTCTCAGCAAATATACGATGTTACCAAACGCTTCTCTCACAGTGGTTCCCAAATGCACAAAGACTCACAGTGTGATTCTAGACAAGCACCAGTATTCCTAGGAGTTTACCAAAACTCATTCACTACACTGGAAGTAATAAGGGAACTGCACACAATCTACATTTTTCACGACTGCACTTTAGTGTCAATGCCTGACTCATTTAATCAACACATAAGCAAAGACTGGCTTCTAATGCTACTAAAACTTGACAACCTGACTGGTTTTAAAACACTTATCTGTCAGCGAATACACAATATTACCAAATGCTTCTCTCACAGTGGTTCCCAAATGCACACAGACTCACTGTGTGATTCTAGACAAACACCACTATCCCTTGCACTATATGAAAACACATTTCTTCATCTAGAAGTAGTACTACATTTTAGTATAGAAACATAACATAACTCATTTCACAAATTCATAAACAATGACTGGTTTCTAATTCTACCAAAATATAAAAACTGCACAGTTATCTCTCTACAAACACATGAAAAACACAAATGCCAATCACAGAATGGTTTCTACATGCACACACATTGTAGAGAAAAAAAGTACTCCCTAAACTTTAGCAGGAAAAATACATTAGTCTGATTAAAATCAAAATAGTCCACATACATCCCCTCACAATTAAATAACTCATCTTTCAAGTTCTTTTGTAGATTAAGGAGTATATCAATCACTCACCATATTTTCTTTTACATAATCTCTGCACTGTGCACCTCTCAGCAAAAGCAAAGAAGGAAAAGTTTCCCTTTCATTTTCCACACATATACATGTAAACATCAAATCACAATCCTTCGCACATAAACTCAAAAGCAAACACACATTTCTATTGGTTAAACATTTCAACCCTTTCCAACTGAAATACATTTCAACCCTTCCCCCAATCTGCCTTCTGCCTGTTACCATAGAAACAGGTCATGGAACACTGCACTGAGCTCACAGGTCACAAGTCCAGCACACAATGTTCCTACACAAGACAGGAAGTGTGCTTGACTTTTCAACATATCAGCTTATGTTCTTTACAATCTGTTTTTGTTAACCAATATCAATCATATCTTTAAAAAACAGAAATATACACCCTACCTTTCAGTGTAGAAAGTTGTTATAAAACCAGTGATTTCTTGTCGTTTTTCAAAAAACGTTGCCGTGGATCCGCCCACCCACCGCGAGAGAATCCGTGCATTCAACGCGATAGGATGCGCGCACCGTGTCCGCATTTCGCCGCTTTTTTTTTAAACAAAAAAGGGGAGCCCCAGGGGGTCCTTCTGGGACCCCCTAAGCACCTCTAGAGGGTCAGAGTATTCCTACTCTGCCCCCTTTATATGTTTTACGCACTTATTCCCCTTGCTTCTTCAGCCTCGCTTCTACCGAGGCAGAAAATGGCCGCCAACAGTTCCTGGTTTCGAATGTAGAGAGACGCTCGACAGCCAATTAGCATTCAGCACGCGATCGGGAGGGTGAGCGCTCCGTTCGGGGAGGGTTCGCGTACAGTACGGGTAGGGTCCGCGGATCCTCCACGGCCATAGATATCACTAACTATTTTACCCTCATTTTCTCAGGAACTACTGAACAGATTCACACCAAATATGCAAAAGGCACGAGTCCGAACTGAGGACTACCTCGTTGCCAAATGTGGTGTCATTCCGTTCAGCGTTTCGGGCTGTAGCTGCGACAACAGATCCTATGGGAAATTGCATGGGGAAAACGTGTTTTGGGACCCCCTTTTTTCTCGGGTCCCGCTTGACGAGTCACCACGAACCTTTCAGGGTAGGAGCGGAGCGGAGCTGGCCAAAAGTTTTGAGAATTTCGCGACGATTCGTCAATCGGCGCCAAAGAAATTCCCAATAGAATGTTGCGGATTTCCTATGGAAAATAGGTCCTAACTATATCTATCTACTGGCGACCGCCAGAAGATAATATATATATATACATATATATATATATATATATATATATATATATATATATATATATATATTATCTACTGGCGGTCGCCAGTAGATAGTTATAGTTAGGACCCTGTTTCCATAGGAAATCCGCAACATTCTATTTGGAATAACTTTGGCGCCGGTCGATGAATCCTCGCGAAATTTTCAAAATAGGTGGGGCGCTACGCTCCGCTCCTACCCTGAAAGTCTCGGGGGGATTCGTCAAGCGGGGGCTGAGAAAAAAGGGGGGTCCCAAAACGCGTTTTTCCCATGCATTTTTCCATAGGACCTTTAGACACAGCTACAGCCCGAACGGCTGAACAGAGTTACTTGAAATTTGGCAGAGAGGTAGTCCTCAGGTCAAGGAAGTGCCTTTTGTAGGTCTGGTGTAAATCTGTTCAGTAGTTCCTGAGAAAATAGCATTTAAATCAATATATATATGTGGGCGGAGCCTAACCACACATCTCATCCTGAGATCTGATTGGCTGTCAGCACTTCATCCAAGAAGTGTTGGCAGCCATCTTGGGACCAATATACATGATAGCACCTCATTAAAAAGCATTGCAGTTAATAGAAGATTTTAAGACTTTAGTTACATTATAAATCATTTGTTGATGGTACCATACTCATTTTAGGAATTGTGGTATGTTCTAAGGTGATTTCACCATGTGAAAAAGCCTTCTGCTGGGATATCATGATTGAGAGAAAAATATTTTCTCATGCTTTTACCACAGAGGTTTGGAAGGTGATCTATAAGCTAAACTGAGAGCTTATTTTCTGTAAATTCACATTATCTTTCTCAGTCATGTGAGAATGAAGTCTGACATTCTCAGTAAAACATGTACATCCAACAAGGGCAGAGACTGTCAGTTGATTCCTTTGTGTTCTACTGCAGCTTTCCAGAGTGTTCCAAAGAACTACTAGAGCGCTAACCGTCCTACTTATGATAAATGTATGGCACACCTGAAGCCATCTTGCTTGGATTAAAGTGGTAACTCTTAAAACATTTAATTTAAAAAGGAACAAAATGAGGGGGTTCATTTTTCCATAAAAAGTATGATTAGTGCTGCAGAAAGAAAAATTAGGGCACATTTTGAGTGACTTCTCAAATCCTGACATGCAGACTGAAACATGCACTTTCAATACCAGCAGCAGTTTTCCCTGGTGAGCAGTAGCTTTACTACAGTGATCTAATGAGCAAAAAGAGTGCTAACATTCTGATTTTATGGCAAATGTGTGACACATTTGAATGCCTTCTTGATGGAATCAAAGTAAAAAACTGAAAGTATTTCCTACTGAGGAGACTGCAGTAAATGAGGAAATTAGGAAACTTCATAACAAATAAGTCTCACAAGATGGCCACCAGAGACAAAAGAGCCCAAATGTAGCCCAAATATCACCCAGATGTAGCCCAAGTATAGCCCAATGACAGAATGTCCAAGAATGTTCTTAAAAACAACTAGAGCGCTTACTGTCTTCATTATGACAAAAGTATGGCACACCTGAAGCCATCTTGATTGGAATAAACTGGTAACACTTAAAACATTTAATTTAAAAAGGAACACAATGAGGGGGTTCATTTTGCCATAGAAATTATGATTAATGCTGAAGAAAGAAAATGAGGGCACATTTTGAGTGACTTCTCAAATCCTCTTCTATTTCATTACAAAATTCTGACATGCAGACTGAAACATGCACTTTTAATACCAGGAGCAGAATTCCATGGTGAACAGTAGTTTTACTACAGTGATCTAATGAGCAACTAGAGTGCTAACATTCAGAATTCATGGCAAATGTGTGACATATCTGAATACCTTCATGATTGAATCAAAGTAAAAAACTGAAAGCATTTCCGACTGAGGAGACTACAGTACATGAGGAAATTAGGAAACTTCATAACAAATAAATCTCCCAAGATGGCCACCGGAGACAAAAGAGCCCAAATGTAGCCCAAAATCACCCAGATATAGCCCAAATATAGCCCAATGACAGAAGTGTGCAAAACACTTATTATTTTGTGTTTTTGCAGTGTTATATAGTGCAGACTTGTCAGGTATTGGAGTGCTTTACATGAGCATTGGTTACATCACACAAGAACAAATTCATTTTGGTTGTAGACATGGGGAGACTAAGTGATTTGACCAGAATCACAGAATGTCGAGCTGAAGCAGAAACTTCAACCTGGTTCCCCAGTTGCAAAGTCTGCAGTTCTGGAAGTAACACCACATCCTCTCCCCTAAGTGCAACATTTAATCAAGTTGTCAACTAGATAAAAAAACATAAAGATAACAAATAATTTAAAAGTGCTTTGTCGCTATTTGAAAACTCAGAAAATATGTCCTTATTTTAGTCTTTTAGAGCACTAACCATAATTTTGATGCCAATAAGACCCTCTCATATATGCAATTTCTAAAGGAATGCTCTAGGTATTACAGTTTTGATTACATCAAGATGATGTCAGGCGTTCCACACTTTTGTAATAAATATAGAATGTTAGCAATCTAGTTGTTCATTAGGATACTGTTGAGAGGCAGAGGCCAGGGGCACGGACTCTGAAAATTGAAGGCAGGTAGGAGGGTGCAAAGGCAACAATTTAACCACACTGAGCAGGCAGGAAGGGCCGTGGAAGCACAACAGACTATGGAGGGCAGTGGAAAGGGGGGCAGGGGCAACAAACCAACAATACAGGACTTGCAAGAGAGGCCGTTGGAGGGAAGATCTATTACGGGTCAAGGAAGCTAGGGGCGGTCCCCAGAGCCCCGGGAGCCACCACAGAACTGAGCAGGAGAGTGAGTCAGGGACAAAAGGGGCACCTTAATTTGAGCCGGGGTGCCTAGGAACGCTTGCTCCAAAAATGAAGAAAACAGACATATGAGACATGGAATTGGAGGCAGAATACAATGGCAGTTTAATGAGAAGATGCAACTTCAAAGAAACCGCAGAATAGAGACATAAAGTACAAAATACAGAATCCAGATAATCATACAGCTGTCATGATATTCTCTGTATCTCAATTAATGGACTGACAGAGAGAGAGAGAAAACACATCTATAAATGCATCATGAGAAACAAGTTACACCAAGGAAAATGTTACCTAGGGACACTCACATTTACTCTTAGAGCAAGCATTCCTGCAATTACAATACAACATCTTTTAAATGCAAAAGTAAAGAGAACAATGGTTAAACATAACATGACATTTCATATAGGTAAAATAGAATAAGATACTTCAAGCAAAGCAGAGCAAGACATTTTAAGCAAAGGAAGACAAGAGCTCCCAGTTCTTGGGGAAAACCTGCACAGCCTGTTAACCTACATACAGACGGCGAGGTTGTCCGTCGATATCTGTGGGTGCTCCCTTTTTATATCATTTTGTGGGCTCCTTTGCACGCTACATCTACCTACGTATGCTACCCAAAAGCTTCGTCTGCAGATTTTACCAGACATTTCGTCATTTACCCACTTAATGCTGACAATGGACTGGGTGAAAAGGTCAGTCTCTCAGGCCAATCGCTTATCGTAAGTTCCATAGAGCAAGCAGAAAATAATGGGTATTGTACAGGAATTCAATATATTCATGTATAAAATCTCCTCAGTTCTCCTAACTTGACGCTCTGCGGTTGCCACTTCCTTAAAAGTGGGAAACCTGCCCAGGAAGCAAGTACCAGTCCAGGATGCAGCCTACTGTATGTCGACAGCTTCAGGGGGATGTTGAACTTTGATACCGAGCACGGAGCACTTGGGTAGGGTGGGGGCTACTAGTTTGGAGCAGAAGGCCTCGCAGACCTGCCTTCAGACTGCTATACACTAAAATTGCAGAGCTATGGTCAATTTAACAAAGAGGCCTACATATTGAACAGAAGGGCCTACACAGGGGTTTTATGCTGGCTGAGTGGTAAGGATGTCTCAGGATAATTATATAGCAACACAGGACCCGCTGGTCAATTTAATACGGCCTACAAATGCGGCTGGCAGGGCAAGGACAAGGGTCTCATACTTCAGGTGTGGACAGAACGGGCCAGGGCCCCCTGTGATACAAAATCTACCCTCCTTCAAGGCTGTGGCAATGTAATAGACCATTGTGGGCAGAAGGAAGAGGCAATGGTAGTACAACCATACATGCCAACAGACCCGATTCAGCCAGGAAACGTCCAATGTTTTTAAGCTCAAATGGGCTTTATTTGATCTGTCTCCTGTCTACAATATCCTCTTTTTCAATGTAACTCAAAGGGGAAAATCAATACCCCAGGTTTTTTTCAAAATCTCCCTCTTACCAAGTTCAAAATGTTCGCAAGTATGGTACATTGGATCATGGAAGGAAATGGGATAGGGACATGGACTTGGATAACAGAGGACAGGAGAGACATGGAGAGGTGCACCAAACTGACCCTGCAGGGCAGGCATCAGGGTTTGCAGCAGCACAATACACCACACAGGGCATGCAGGACGGGAGTGCAGCACAACAATCCATAGAAAGCAAGAGGGAGGGGACAGGACCATGCACATGGACAACAGAGAACAGAGGGGCAAGAGGCAATGGTAGCTAGCTGACCATAATGGACAGACAGGAGAGAAGGCTGCAGCATAACAGACCATAAAGGGCAGGAGGGACGGATCAGGGGCATTACAATGGAACAGACAAGCCAGGAGGGAGGGAGTAGGGGTCTGCACATGTAAACAGAGGGCTGGGGGCAAGGGGGCAGGGCAGGAGCAGCAAGATAGCCATGGAGGTCAGGCAGGATGGGCACTAGAAGCAAGACACAACATGAAGAGCAACAGTGAGACTGTGATGGCATACACACAGACCATGGAGGGAAGGTGGGAGGGGGTCAGGGGCAGCTAACTGACCACACAGGGAAGGTGGGAGGGGCCATGGCAGCACAGAAGACCATGCATGGCAAGTGGGAGGGTTAGTCGCAGCACAATGGCTATGATGGGCAAGAAGGAGGGTGCAGGGGCATGCACAAAGGACGATGGAGGATAGAAGGGAGGGTCAGGACCTGTGCACAGACAAGAAAGTTCAGGGGAAGGGGCCTCACAACAGACCACACGGGGCAGGCAGGAGGAGCAGTTGCAGCACAACAGACCAGGGAGGGCAGAAGGGTGTGGCAGTACAATGGACCATGTAGGACAGGAGGAAGAGGATAGAGGCATGGCATGTGGACAGGCAGGGCGGAGGTGGCAGGGACAGGTTACAGTCATCTGACAATGCTAGGCAGGTGGGAGGGGAGTGGCAGCTCAACAGAACACTCAGAGTAGATAGGAGTGGCAGGTCCATGGAACATGGTGGGCAAAAAGGATGGAGCAGGGGCATGCACAAAGACATCGGAGGGCAGGGGGAAGGAGAATAGGGGCAGCAAGCTAAGCACAGAGTTTAAGCAGGAGGTCAATGATGGGGCATAGAATTGGGCAATGGAGGGCAGGAGGAGTGGACTGATACATCATACTAAATTGAGGGCAGTGGCAGCACATCAGACCATGCATGGCAGGAGGGAGGAGGCTAGTCCATGGATTCACACAACAGAGGATAGGGAGGAGGGGGATGGGGCAGCAAGCTAACTGTTCAGAGAAGGCGGGTATTAGAAACTTTATTGTTTTTAAAACATTTTGTCTGTGCAAACTACTTAAAATATGAACAAGTATGCAGCATAATCTCACTTTTATTCAGGAAGAAGAAGACGTTAGTGACTGTGACTCCGGGCTCACTTGGCAAAAACACCCCCTGACCCTCCACCCCCTATCGCAAAATGTAATGCCCGTGAAAAGGGTAGGTGAACACAGTGTTATATAGAACATAGTCCTGAGAGCACGATTGAAAATGAAAACTAGATATAGTGTATGGTATAAACTATGCACCAAAAAGTGTGATATAAGATGAACCAGGCGTGAAATATAATATGCAATACATTGTGCGCAATGACAGATTCATTGGAGAGCGCGAGATAGCACAGGCACTAGCGCGTGCTATGCGATATGTGCCTTGGAGTGTAATATGCACAGGGCAGTGTTGTGTAACCTAACTAGTCTCTAAAGTTGTAATATAAAATATGTGCTGGGGAGTGTAACGTTGCATATGCACTGTGACAAAGATATGGATCCCAAATTGTAATATGTATGGCATAGCACTGTGCGTTATAACATAGGCATCGAGGAAGGCACGTTAGATGGGGCAATATAACCCGTGCGAAGACAAGTGTGGCATGACATTTTCACGGGGTGGTGTTACAGTGCACATGGGCTAGAGAGTGTCATAGCATATGCACTAGCTAGTGGAATACAATACAGAGGTGTGTGGCACTCGGCAGGCAATGGTGGGTGTAACACAGCATTGGGCTCTGTCAGGAGCGCGCTGTGACTCGCAAGTGATGTTCGTCCCCTTTCCAGAGAGTAAAATAAAAAGTATTACACATCCGGCAGTGGATGTGTGTTTTATTAACTGTGAGGGGGGTTTCTTGCATAGTTTTGGTCGAATTTTTGTCGAATCCCCTTTGAATGGCTTGGTGTGCATGTGTATTAAATGTGCCCGTCAATAGCTACCCATGTTTGTATAAATAAACGACAAGGGTGTCTACCGGGATTAGGCACGGTAGAGCATCAGACATGTCAGAGCGTCACTAGTGGTGTAAATACATTCCACGTGGATTATTTGCATGCATAGTCGCCTTTTAATGAATATCACGCAAATCGTCATGGTGATAGGTACGTACGGTTTGTCCAGCATGTCCTAGGTGTGTCTATAAATATATATTTTTTAAAAATAATAAAAAACAGTGGCCGGCCCTGGGGATTGGGGTCAAAAAAATATAATTAGGAGACAGGCCCTGGGGGATGGGGTCATCAGGGCCAATAAATTAGAATAAGAAGGGGAACCACACAGCCCCCCTTCTTAAAAAAATAAAATAAATAAAAGACTGGCATCGTGCCGGAGGCCATGCCCTCTCCATGCAGCACTCTGCAAACGCGCCCCCAACAGGCATCTCCAGTATGCGCCAGGGAGCTGCGCTGCAGACAGGTGTTCTGAGGCCAAGCCCCTTTTTACACCTCTCTGCAACGCAGCTCTGTGGCGCTTACTGGAGGTACCTAGTGGTCTAGTGTGACCCTAGGGACCCTTAGGATTCAAGGGGACTTAATCTCTCAACTTAGAACAGCCACAGGGCGCGTTTACACAGTGGTGAAGGGAGGGGACGGGGCCTGAGGTGACGTGTGCAAACACGCACCATGGCACGTTTTAAATTGGGGATATAATTTCCCTTCAATACTGAGGGCCCCTGGGGGCTAACTAGCCCACCAAGTGCTTCCAGTAAGCGCCACTGAGCTGCATTGCAGAGAGGTGGTCCAGGCCGTGCCACTTTTTACACCTCTCTGCAACGCAGCTCTGTGGCACTTACTGGAGGTACCTAGTGGGCTAGTTGGACCCTAGGGACCCTCAGGACTCAAATGAACTTAATCTCCCAACTAAAAATGGACACAGGGCGTGTTTACACAATGGTGAAAGGAGGGGACGGGGCCTGAGTTAACGTGTGCAAAAACGCCCTGTGGCCTGTTTTAAGAGGTAGTTTTAATCCCCATGCCCTATTATATACTAGGGGCTTATAGAGGAGGTAAGGCTAATCACAGGGGGACCCCAACGCATAATGTTCCCTAGTGTATGTAGGTGTTTTCACTGTATTCTAAGTGTCTTTTAACATAGCACTGGCTCTAGGACTGGTTAGTCAGACTCAGTTACCACCAGTATCCGTCTGAAAAAGTTGAGGGTACAGGATGATTTTGCAACAAGGCTTCTTTCTGCTCTTCTTTTTGTTCTTTCTGCACGTTATCCTTCTTCCTGCACTTATCTTCGTATTTGAGGACTTCTGTTGCTTCTTTCTGCACTTCTTTTGTTTCTTTCTGTGCATTTTTTCTTCTTTCTTCACATGTCGTATCTCTGTAGGCATAGTTAGAAATTAGCATTTAAAAAACCTTTGAAATTAACAGAAAAAACCATAGGTTTCAGGCACGTTATAGTTAGGAATTAGCATTTAAAAAACCTCAGAAATTCACTGAAAAAACCATAGGTTTCAGGGGTGTTATAGTTAGCTGGACTTTTCACTTGTACAAAACCATTGAAATTCCCCCGTTATAGTTAGTTCAGCTAACTATAACTCGCGCGCCCGCAATGCACTGCTGATGACGTCACATATTACATCACTCATGACATGGTCAGTGACATCACTCATGACATCACTGATGACATCTCAAATGACATCACTGATGACATCACTGATGACATCATCCTTGTGATAGAGTGGCAGACCTCCTCTCACCCTAATATAACCTTTGATACACACATTCAAAAATAGAGACTAAAATTTTCAAAACAATGGACATACCAATACCAGTTACAACAACCTCTTCAGTAATTCTAAGATCCACATACACATCCACTCATTCACCAACAGTCCAATACAGTCACTCATACATTTACTCACTCATCATATGTACTCATACACCTATACATCCTGTTACACAATGCCACTCATCCATAGAGTTACTCACACACATAGTCACTCATGCTAATAAAGAATCAAACATACATTTACTTGCATATACAGTTATACACACACCACCACACTTACTTCTACGGAAACTTACACATACTTAGTCTTTTAAACAATCACTTATAGAAACACATACTTATTCATACAGGAACTCTTTCAATCTCTCACTCTCACATATACTCACATATATACACCAATAGTCACATATACTAGTTTACAACATATGTAGTTACTCATAAAGACACTATTGAGACAGTCATTCACTCACTAACACACCCATACACACACTCATCCACCCATACAGTCCTGCACACATACTGTGTTCAACACATACAAACAGTGAGTCACTCATTCATGCACCTATGCACTACGTAATACCCCCACCGAACCATGCAGACACTCAGACTGATACTCAAAAAACCAACTAATAACCTATATAGACACCCATGTAGCTACTCACCAACCCATGCAGCCACTTATACACAAAGTGAGAGACTGATACAGATATTTACATATTTAAACATTACTCACTAAGCCATGTATTCACTATGATACACTTAATCAGTCAGTTACACAATCAATTTTTCAAAAACAAATCATCCATTTAGACACTTATATACCCATTTATTCTTCCATCGACCTTGAGATATACATATATAAAACATATTTAATTTTCAGAATAACACACATTCACTGGATGATGTCATCAGTGATGTCATCAGTGATGTCATTTGAGATGTCATCAGTGATGTCATGAGTGATGTCACTGACCATGTCATGAGTGATGTAATATGTGACGTCATCAGCAGTGCATTGCGGGCGCGCGAGTTATAGTTAGCTGAACTAACTATAACGGGGGAATTTCAATGGTTTTGTACAAGTGAAAAGTCCAGCTAACTATAACACCCCTGAAACCTATGGTTTTTTCAGTGAATATATATATATATATATATATATATATATATATATATATATATATATATATATATATTATCTACTGGCGGTCGCCAGTAGATAGTTATAGTTAGGATCGTGTTTCTATAGGAAATCCGCAACATTCTATTTGGAATAACTTTGGCGCCGATTGACGAATCCTCGTGAAATTTTTAAAATAGGTGGGGCGCTTCGCTCCGCTCCTTCCCTGAAAGTCTCGGGGGGATTCGTCAAGCGGGGGCTGAGAAAAAGGGGGGGTCCCAAAACGCATTTTCCCCATGCATTTTTCCATAGGACCTTTAGTCCAAGCTACAGCCCGAACGGCTGAACAGAATTACTTGAAATTTGGCAGAGAGGTAGTCCTCAGGTCAGGGATGTGCCTTTTGTAGGTCTGGTGTAGATAGGAGTGGCAGGTCCATGGAACATGGTGGGCAAAAAGGATGGAGCAGGGGCATGCACAAAGATATCGGAGGGCAGGGGGAAGGAGAATAGGGGCAGAAAGCTAAGCACAGAGGCTAAGCAGGAGGTCAATGATGGGCCATAGAATTGGGCAATGGAGGGCAGGAGGAGTGGACTGGTACATCATACTAAATTGAGGGCAGTGGCAGCACATCAGACCATGCATGGCAGGAGGGAGGAGGCTAGTCCATAGATTCACACAACAGAGGATAGGGAGGAGGGGGATGGGACAGCAAGCTAACTGTTCAGAGAAGGCGGGTATTAGGAACTTTATTGTTTTTAAAATTTGTTGATTTGTTTTTGAAAAATTGATTGTATAACTGACTGATTAAGTGTATCTTAGTGAATACATGGCTTAGTGAGTAATGTTTAAATATGTAAATATCTGTATCAGTCTCTCACTTTGTGTATAAGTGGCTGCATGGGTTGGTGAGTAGCTACATGAGTATCTATATAGGTTATTAGTTGTTTTTTTGAGTATCAGTATGAGTGTCTGTATGTTTCGTTGGGGGGTATTACATAATGCATAGGTGCATGAATGAGTGACTCACTGTTTGTATGTGTTGAAGACAGCATGTGTGCAGGACTGTATTGGTGGATATGTGTGCGCATGGGTGTGTTAGTGAGTGAATGACTGTCTGAATAGTGTCTTTATGAGTAACTACATCTGTTTTAAACTAGTATATGTGACTATTGGTGTATATAAGTGAGTATATGTGAGAGTGAGAGATTGAAAGAGTTCCTGTATGAATAAGTATGTGTTTCTATAAGTGATTGTTTAAAAGACTAAGTATGTGTAAGTTTCTGTAGAAGTAAGTGTGGTGGTGTGTGTATAACTGTATATGCAAGTAAATGTATGTTTGATTCTTTATTAGCATGAGTGACTATGTGTGTGAGTAACTCTATGGATGAGTGGCGTTGTGTAACAGGATGTATAGGTTTATGAGTACATATGATGAGTGAGTACATGTATGAGTGACTGTATAGGACTGTTGGTGAATGAGTGGATGTGTATGTGGATCTTAGAATTACTGAATAGGTTGTTGTAAGTGGTATTGGTATGTCCATTGTTTTGAAAATTTTAGTTTCTATTTTTGAATGTGTGTATCAAAGGTTATATTAGGAGGAGAGGAGGTCTGCCACTCTATCACAAGGATGATGTCATCAGTGATGTCATCAGTGATGTCATTTGAGATGTCATCAGTGATGTCATGAGTGGTGTTACTGACCATGTCATGAGGGATGTAATATGTGACGTCATCAGCAGTGCAATACGGGTGCGCGAGTTATAGTTAGCTGATCTAACTATAACGGGGAATTTCAATGGTTTTGTACGAGAGAAAAGTCCAGCTAACTATAACGCCCCTGAAACCTATGGATTTTTCAGTGAATTTCTAAGGTTTTTTAAATGCTAATTCCTAACTATAACGTGCCTGAAACCTATGGTTTTTTCAGTGAATTTCAAAGGTTTTTTAAATGCTAATTTCTAACTATGCCTATAGAGATAGGACATGTGAAGAAAGAAGAAAAAACGCACAGAAAGAAAAAAAAGAAATGCAGAAATAAGCAACAGAAGTCCTCAAAGACAAAGAAAAATGCAGGAAGAAGGATAACGTGCAGAAAGAACAAACAGAAGAGTAGAAAGAAGCCTTGTTGCAAAATCATCCTGTACCCTCAACTTTTTCAGACGGATACTGGTGGTAACTGAGTCTGACTAACCAGTCCTAGAGCCAGTGCTATGTTAAAAGACACTCAGAATACAGTGAAAACACCTACATACACTAGGGAACACTATGCATTGGGGTCCTCTTGTGATTAGCATGACCTCCTCTGTAAGCCCCTAGTATATAATAGGGCAGGGGGATTAAAACTACCTATTAAAACGCACCACAGGGCCCGTCCCCTCCCTTCCCCACTGTGTAAACACGCCCTGTGGCCATTTTAAGTTGGGAGATTACGTCCCCTTGAATCCTGAGGGTCCCTAGGGTCCAACTAGACCACTAGGTACCTCCAGTAAGCACCACAGAGCTGCGTTGCAGAGAGATGTAAAAAGGGGAACGGCCTAGACTACCTCTCTGCAACGCAGCGCAGTGGCGCTTTCTGGAAGCACCTGGTGGGCTAGTTGTCCCCCAGGGTCCCTCAGGATTGAAGGGGAATTATTTCCCCAACTTAAAACGTGCCACAGGGCTTGTTTGCACACGTTAACTCAGGCCCCGTCCCCTCCCTTCACCACTGTGTAAACGCGCCCTGTGGCTGTTCTAAGTTGAGAGATTAAGTCCCCTTGAATCCTAAGAGTCCCTAGGGTCAAACTAGCCTACTAGGTACCTCCAGTAAGCGCCACAGAGCTGCGTTGCATAGAGGTGTGAAAAGGGGCGTGGCCTCAGAACACCTGTCTGTAACGCAGCTCCCTGGCGCATACTGGAGATACCTGTTGGGCTAGTTGGCCCTCAGGGACCCTCAGTATTGAAGGGGAATTAATTCCGCAACTTACAACTGGCAAGGGGGCGCGTTAGCAGAGTGCTGCAAGGAGGGGGCGTGGCCTCCGGCGCGATGCCGGTCTTTTATTTATTTAATTTTTTTAAGAAGGAAGGCTGTGTGGCCCCCTTCTTTTTCTAATTTATTGGCCCTTGGGACCCCATCCCCCAGGGCCTGCACACTAATTTTTTTTGTTGAAAAAAATAAATTTGGCCCGCCCAAGGCCTTAATCGGCCCCGGGGACCCCAACACCCGGGTCATGGCCTTTTTTTTTTAAAATTCTTTAGGAGGGGGCTGTGTTGCGCCCCTCCTCAGGCCACTTATGGCCCCGGGGACCCATCCCCCTGGACCGGCCTTTGTTTTTTATTATTTTAAAAAATATATATTTATAGAAACACCTAGGACATGCTGGACAAACCATATGTACCTATCACCATGACGATTTGCGTGATATTCATTAAAAGACGACTATGCATACAATGAATCCATGTGGAATGTATTTACACAGCTAGTGAAGCTCTGACGTGTCTGACGCCCTACTGTTCCTAATCCCGGCGCCCCCACCGGTGGGTACTCTCCAAGTAGACACCCTTGTCGTTTATTTATACAAACATGGGTAGCTATTGACGGGCACATTTAATACACACGCACTCCAAGCCATTCAAAGGGGATTCGACAAAAATTCGACCAAACTATGCAAGAAACCCCCCTCACAGTTAATGAAACACACATCCACCGCCGGATGTGTAATACTTTTTATTTTACTCTCTGGAAAGGACACAAACCTCACTTGAGAGTCACAGCGTGCTCCTGGCTGAGCCCAATGCTGTGTTACACCCACCAGTGCCCGCTGAGTGCCACACACCTCTGTGTTGTATTCCACCACCTAGTGCATATGCTATGACACTCTCTAGCCCATGTGCACTGTAACACCACCCCGTGAATATGTCATGCCACACTTGCCTTCGCACGGGTTATATTGCCCCATCTAACGTGCCTTCCTCGATGCCTATGTTATAACGCACAGCGCTATGCCATACATATTACAAACTGGGATCCATACCTTTGTCACAGTGCATATGCAACGTTACACTCCCCAGCACATATTTTATATTACAACTTTAGAGACTAGTTAGGTTACACAACACTGCCCTGTGCATATTACACTCCAAGGCGCATATTGCATAGCACGCGCTAGTGCCTGTGCGATCTCGCGCTCTCCAATGAATCTGTCATTGCACACAATGTATTGCATATTATATTTGACGCCCCGGTTCATCTTATATCACACTTTTTGGTGCATAGTTTATACCATATACTATATCTAGTTTTCATTTTCAATCGTGCTCTAAGGACTATGTTCTATATAACACTGCGTCCACCTACCCTTTTCATGGGCATTACATTTTGCGATGGGGTGGAGGGTCAGGGGGTGTTTCTGCCAAGTGAGCCCGGAGTCACAGTCACAAACGTCTTCTTCTTCCTGAATAAAAGTGAGAATATGCTGCATACTTGTTCATATTTTAAGTAGTTCGCACAGACACACATTTTAAAAACAATAAAGTTCCTAATACCCACCTTCTCTGAACAGTTAGCTTGCTGCCTCATCCACCTCCTCCCTATCCTCTGTTGTCTGAATCCATGGACTAGCCTCCTCCCTCCTGCCATGCATGGTCTGATGTGCTGCCACTGCCCTTCATTTAGCATGATGTACCAGTCCACTCCTCCTGCCCTCCATTGCCCAATTCTATGGCCCATCATTAACCTCCTGCTTAGCCTCTGTGCTTAGCTTGCTGCCCCTATTCTCCTTCCCCCTGCCCTCCGATGTCTTTGTGCATGCCCCTGCTCCATCCTTTTTGCCCATCATGTTCCATGGACCTGCCACTCCTATCTACTCTGAGTGTTCTGTTGAGCTGCCACTCCCCTCCCACCTGCCTAGCATTGTCAGATGACTGTAACCTGTCCCTGCCACCTCCACCCTCCCTGTCCACATGCCATGCCCCTATCCCCTTCCTCCTGTCCTCCATGGTCCATTTTACGGCCACACCCTTCTGCCCTCCCTGGTCTGTTGTGCTGCAACTGCTCCTCCTGCCTGCCCCGCGCGGTCTGTTGTGAGGCCCCTTACCCTGAACTCTCTTGTCTGTTGCCTGGTCCTGACCCTCCCTTCTATCCTCCATGGTCCTTTGTGCATGCCCCTGCACCCTCCTTCTTGCCCATCATAGCCATTATGCTGCCACTAACCCTCCCGCTTGCCATACATGGTCTTCTGTGCTGCCATGGCCCCTCCCACCTTCCCTGTGTGGTCAGCTAGCTGCCCCTGACCCCCTCCCACCTTCCCTCCATGGTCTGTGTGTAAGCCATCATAGTCTCATTGTTGCTCTCCATGGTGTGTCTTGTTTCTAGTGCCCAACCTGCCTGACCTCCATGGTCATCTTGCTGCTCCTGCCCTGACCCCTTGCCCCCAGCCCTCTGTTTCCTATTCCCTCCCTCCTGCCTTGTCTGTTCCATTGTAATGCCCCTGATCCGTCCCTCCTGCCCTTTATGGTCTGTTATGCTGCAGCTTTCTCTCCTGTCTGTCCATTATGGTCAGCTAGCTACCATTGCCTCTTTCCCCTCTGTTCTCTGTTGTCCATGTGCATGGTCCTGTCCCCTCCCTATTGCTTTCTATGGATTGTTGTGCTGCACTCCCGTCCCGCATGCGCTGTGTGGTGTATTGTGCTGCTGCAAACCCTGATGCCTGCCCTGTAGGGTCAGTTTGGTGCACCTCTCCATGTCCCTCCTGTCCTCTGTTATCCGAGTTCATGTCTCTACCCCAATTCCTCCTGCCTACCATGATCCAATGTACCATACTTGCGAACATTTTGAACTTGGTAAGAGGGAGATTTTGAAAAAAAACCTGGGGTATTGATTTTCCCCTTTGAGTTACATTGAAAAAGAGGAGATTGTAGACAGATCAAATAAAGCCCATTTGAGCTTAAAAACATTGGACGTTTCCTGGCTGAAACGGGTCTGTTGGCACGTATGGTTGTACTACCACTGCCTCTTCCTTCTGCCCACAATGGTCTATTATATTGCCACAGCCTCTCTTGCCAGTCCTGTATTGTTGGTTTGTAGCCCCTGCCCCCCTTTCCACTGCCCTCCATAGTCTGTTGTGCTGCCACTGCCCTTCCTGCCTGCCCAGTGTGGTCAAATTGTTGCATCTGCACTCTCCTACCTGCCTTCAATTTTCAGAGTCCGTGCCCCTGGCCTCTGCCTCTCAACATTATCCCAATGAACAAATAGATTGCTAACATTCTATATTTACTACAAAAGTGTGGAACGCCTGATGTCATCTTGATGTAATCAAAACTGTAATACCTAGAGTATTTCCTTTAGAAATTACATATGTGAGAGGGTCTTATTTGCATCAAAAGTATGGTTAGTGCTCTAAAAAACTAAAATGAGGACATATTTTCTGAGTTTTCAAATAGCGACAAAGAACTTTTAAATTATTTGTAATCTTTATGTGTTTTTTATCCAGTTGACCACTAGATTAAATGTTGCACCTAGGGGAGAGGATGTGTTGTTACTTCCAGAGCTGCAGACTTTGCAACTGGGGAACCAGCGTGGAGTTTCTGCTTCAGCTCAACATTCTGTGATTTTGGTCAAATCACTTATTCTCCCCATGTCTACAACCAAAATGAATTTGATCTTGTGCGATGTAACCAATGCTCATGTAAAGCACTGCAATACCTGACAAGTCTGCACTATATAAAACTGCAAATACACAAAGAATAAGTGTTTTGCACACTTCTGTCATTGGGCTACATGTGGGCTATATCTGGGTGATATTTGTGCTGCATTTGGGCTCTTTTGTCTCTGGTGGCCATCTTGGGAGATTTATTTGTTATGAAGTTTCCTAATTTCCTCATTTACTGCAGTCTCCTCAGTGGGAATACTTTCAGTTTTTTATTTTGGTTCCATCAAGAAGGCATTCAGATGTGTCACACATTTGCCATAAATTCTGAATGTTAGCACTCTAGTTGCTCATTAGATCACTGTAGTAAAACTACTGCTCACCAGGGAAGTCTGCTGCTGGTATTCAAAGTGCATGTTTCAGTCTGCATGTCAGAATTTTTGTATGAAATAGAAGAGGATTTGAGAAGTCAAAATGTGCCCTAATTTTTCTTTCTGCATAACTAATCATAATTTCTATGGCAAAATGAACCCCCTCATTTTGTTCCTTTGTAAATTAAAAGTTTTAAGTGTTACCACTTTATTCCAATCAAGATGGCTTCAAGTGTGCCATACTTTTGTCATAAGTAAGACTGTTAGCACTCTAGTTGTTCGTTAGAACACTCTGGGACATTCTGTCATTGGGCTATAATTGGGCTACATCTGGGTGATATTTGGGCTACATTTGGGCTCTTTTGTCTCTGGTGGCCATTTTGGGAGACTTATTTGTTATGATGTTTCCTAATTTCCTCATTTACTACAGTCTCCTCAGTAGGAAATACTTTCAGTTTTTTACTTTGATTCCATCAAGAAGGCATTCAGATGTGTCACACATTTGCCATAAATTCAGAATGTTAGCACTCTAGTTGCTTATTAGATCACTGTAGTAAAGCTACTGCTCACCAGGGAAGTCTGCTGCTGGTATTGAAAGTGCATGTTTCAGTCTGCATATCAGAATTTTTTAATGAAATAGAAAAGGATTTGGGAAAGTCACTCAAAATGTGCCCTAATTTTTCTTTCTGCAGCACTAATCATACTTTCTATGGCAAAATGAACCCCCTCATTTTGTTCCTTTTTAAATTAAATGTTTTAAGAGTTACCACTTTATTCCAACCAAGATGGCTTCAGGTGTGCCATACGTTTGTCATAAGTAGGACTGTTAGTGCTCTAGTTGTTCTTTAGAACACTCTGGGAAGCTGCAGTAGAACACAAAGGAATCAATTGACAGTCTCTGCCCTTGTTGGATGTACATGTTTTACTGAGAATGTCAGACTTCATTCTCACATGACTGAGAAAGATAATGTGAATTTACAGAAAATATGCTCTCAGTTTAGCTTATAGATCACCTTCCAAAGCTCTGTGGGAAAAGCATGAGAAAATAGTTTTCTCTCAAACATGATTCATGATATCACAGCAGAAGGCTTTTTCACATGGTAAATTCACCGTAGAACACACCACAATTCCTAAAATGAGTATGGTACCATCAACAAATGATTTATAATGTAACTAAAGTCTTAAAACCTTCTATTAACTGCAATGCTTTTTAATGAGGTGCTATCATGTATATTGGTCCCAAGATGGCTGCCAACACTTCTTGGATGAAGTGCTGACAGCCAATCAGATCTCACGATGAGATGTGTGGTTAGGCTCCGCCCAGATATATATGTGAATTTACTTTTGATTTTCTCAGGAACTACTGAACGGATTTACACCATTTAAGCAAAAGGCATGAGTCTGAACTGAGGACTACCTCTTTGCCAAATTTGGTGTAATTCCGTTCAGCACTTCGGGCTGTAGCTGCGTCAACAGGTCCTATGGGAAAATGCATGGGGAAAACGCGTTTTGGGACCCCCTTTTTTCTCGGCCCCCGCTTGACGAATCACCATGAAATTTTCAGGATAGGAGCGGACCGGAACTGGCCAAAAGTTTGGAACATTTCGCGAAGATTCATCAATCGACGTCAACGTTATTCCAAATAGAATGTTGCAGATTTCCTATGGAAAATAGGTCCTAACTATAACTACCTACTGGCGACTGCCAGTAGGTAATATATATATACATATATATATATATATATATATATATATATATATATATATATATATATATATATCACTGCATCGTTCAAAATCCGCGCACTCTCAGGAATTGAAGACTCTGTATCAATATGCTTTCACCGCTGTGTTTATTCACAACGCGTTTCACTTCCTAAGAAGCTTGATCACGTGAATACCACAACCATGTGAGGGACATGGGACATATAAGGGCAGAAGGTCATGATCAAGAAAGAAGAACTATTGAAAGTATAAGGCAGCCATCTTACAGTGGTGTGTAACACGTAACTGTGCAATAAATGAAAATGTATTTTAATATCATATGTATAATGTATAATGTATTGCGCTGTCAGCAAAATATAGTGCATGAATCAACTAAACAAATAGTAATACAGTGCAATCTATAATGGTAATAATAATAAAATACTAAATGCAGAGATGATTGGCAAATTCAAATAGCACAGTGCTGTGAATGCAATCCTGATGGAACCCGCTGCGAGACCAAATGCTATAGCTAGTCCTGGACCAGTCAAAGCATGTCTAGTACAAACATAACCCGAGTGGGAAGAGAGCGGAAATATGGCGTGTAAGTCGCCGGAAATGCTGGAAGCATTTCCCCTGCTATTGTCAAAAACTCAAGCAAGTCAATAAAGTTAGGATGTTGCTTGTTGCCATGGCAACGTGACACTAGCGTGGGCTTGTTTCATTACGTTGAAGTATAGGTGCGTATTCCTGTTTGTGCAGAAATTGCATGTACTCAATGAGGATGTGTAGAATGTGGCCATTGGTCAAAGCCCTGATTAAAGGTAGTTCTAAGCTCGTGTGTGTGCTCTCCTGTCCGTATGTACATAATGTGAACTACAGGTAACAGTGACTGTCGCACAGGTACTGTGGATGCTCATGTGTCCCAAGTGGTAAGGAAGCAGGACTGGTATCAATAACTGACTTACCTATGTCCTAGGAGTAACGAGGTTCCCCAATGATGAATATGGCACCTCGACACAACAAATGAGTAAAAGGGCAAAGCAAAGTTCAAATGTGTCAGCGTGAGAGTGTACACGCAGTATAAAGTCCAAGTCTAGCAATTAACTGTTGGCAAGTGCCTAGCAATGAACCAGCGGGTCCCCAAGTCCATATGTCAAAACCATGACAAGCTGCCCAAAACAGATTACCGACATGAAGTGATGTGACGATGTGCTCATTGCGATCCCGGAGGAGAAAAAAGGGTAGGTGGCCCGTGCTGGTGAATACTGGTGAGTGGGCCCCTTCCTTTCCTCCTGTAACACAAGAAGAAAAAACTACATTTTTGAGAACAAAATCTATTAGAAATAGAATCTCCTGACCCTGTATCTATCTGCATGTTATTGCGAAAAAATTAATTGATCGAATAGCGTGAATAAAATATACATCACTCATGGAAGAAGGAAAAGGAGTCAATGCAGTCAGAAAAGAAGTAGAAATAAACTGTAAATACAGTCAGAAAATAGAGAAAAAGAGAAAGAAAGAAAAGAGGAGGTCAAATCAAGTATATTGCTAAGATGGCAAACCAGGCGGGAAGGGGTGAACCAAAACTGGCCACTCATGTTTAGTCCCTGAGATGTATGGACAGTTCTTCTTCCTGGTTCAGGCCCCCTGGGTTCTTTGTTTGGAAGTCTATGATGTATCTAGACTCTCTCTGCCGTAGGGTAACGGCCCTATTACCACCTCTGGGATGTTTGTTAATGTGTTCCAAGATGGAAAAAGCTCATCTCCTTGGTGTTGGAAAAGTTGTGAATAAACAGCGGTGAAAGCATATTACTACAGAGCCTTCAATTCCTGAGAGCGCGCGGATTTTGAACATTGCAGTGAGTTTTAACAGCCGGTTTACTCCGCCGGCGTGCATGCCACTCTCCACGGGTCCATCAGAGTCCAGAAGGAGTGCATCTACATTGGATTGCAATTGAGGACTACGCCTGGACCGGCCTCGACAGCACATTTCAAGAGGGACGAGGAAGGTGTCGACCTTATTGGCGGCATTGATGCGAGGTAAGCGGGTGTATGGTTCCCTTCCATCCCTAGTGCGAGGAGGGTGGGACGCCCAATGTCGGCTGGATGTCGTTTTCCTAACTCCCGGGGCAGAGGGGGGTAATCAGCACACTGCGGTGCCTGACACACTCCATATCATACAGGTCTTACATCAAAGGAAGCGGATATACCCACCAGCATCTGGCACACTCTACCTCTTGCACAAGCTACAGTTACAACTTAACCGAGGCACAACACAAGTTTGCACTTTTGATATTGTCGAACGGCAAAGAGAACCTGACATTGTCAGGGGGTTTGGTGGACTCTGTATTCCTTAACTTTATTCACCGCTGGGGCGCAATATTGAAGAGGATGATCAACTCAGATCAGTGGCAAGGGCCTTATTTACAAGAAAGGTGGGGCTCCTAATGACCACAAAAGTCAATTCCATCCAGGGAGAACCCATTGAAGATAAACTAAAGAAATATGAGAAACTGAAATGAAATGGGGTCTCAAAGTGGTGGGAGGCGACCTCACTGCAAAATTACGTAGACCAGGACATGGTGCCCAGGAGACTTAGAATTTTCACTACCCCTATGTATGAGAAACCAAATCCTCAAATGTTGAAAGAATGGTCAACAAATTCCATACAGAGCTCAAGGAGGATGCTAAAGATCCTGAACAAATACGCGTGGCTGGACCGCGAGGCCCTACTGGAAGAAATTAAAGAACTTATGGAGTACCTCAGCAAGAACATGGAGCCAGATTCACTGAACAAATCATTAACAACCATCAAAGACCACCTCAGGAAATATGAAGAAAATATAATGGCACGTAAACAGAGAAAACTCAATCGGGACTTCATTGACTACGATAGCGGGAGGATACTGACATTTAGCCACAAATATGACCATCTATATAAACAAGGCCCGATTGAAGTGGCTACAGCCAACACAACTAGTGAAACAGCACACAATGAGATGGCCACTACCAGTGAAAGCAAATCTGATGTTTCCACTCACAGCACCGTACATGAGCAACGCAGTACTCGTCAACTTACTTTTTTAGGTGAGTACCGGACACTGAGACGGGGTCGACAGACAACGAGGGAAACCCACATACCAAAGACAAGAGGCCAGAGAAGACGAGGGAAGAGAAAACGCAGAAACCGGAGGACCAGAATCCGCCAACGATGGCAGAAGAGGCAGGGGACGTGGCGCCATGGGAAACGGCAGGACACGCGCCAGAAGAGCTTACTGATGGATGACACAACAGTTAATAAAACTATTATTAACCTTTCTAAGCGACTTTTAAGCATAGCTGAGAAAAGGACTTTATGTCTTGGACTTTCCTTCTGTCCCTCCTTCTCCTCTAACTATGCCAGTATCAGAATAGATCTTTTCAAATATGTGAGGAAACTCAAACTCAAAAAATGGCACAAAATCAAAGGCAATGATAAGGAAAGGGGGACCAATAGAGCGAGTGATAACCCCAACTACAATTTCAACATTTGTGATGCTGATGTCTTAAATACCATACTTGAATTAGGCCAGAGTGACATTACTATGGACCAAGCCATTACCAACACACAAATGCTTGCTGAACTCGACATCACTACTGATGCATCATCCATCACCAACTTCAAACCCAAGTCCAACTTTGTTCCCATTTCACCACATGACAACATCAAAACATTCCACGAATGTGTCAGCAAAGCCCTCAGTGATTCCAGACTTAAGAACAGGAGACACTACACCAAGAGCAACACCAATCTTACACATACACAGAGACAGACATTGAAATCTCTCATGGATGATGACAGTATTGTCATCCGTACAGAGGACAAGGGTGGCAATGTTGTCATCCTTGATCGAGAAAAATACATTGAAGAAGCAGTTAGACAACTTGATGATGACAAATTCTATGAACCTGTCTTTACGGACAGATACAACAGTAGTATCACGACCATTTGGGACCTTCGTACCATGTGGAAAGACAAAGGCATTCTCACGTGGGAAGAATACTGTTACCTTAAAATAGATTATCCTGTTCTCCCAGTGCTGTACCTCCTCCCCAAGGTACACAAAGACCCGAGCAGTCCCTCAGGATGCCCCATAGTGTCTTCCAGAGGCAGTGCAGCAGAATATATTTCCAAATACATTGATCACTTTCTAAGGGACTACGTGGTGAATCTGCCCAGTTATATTTCCTCCAAAAAACCAAGGATCTCACTTGGGAGGTGACTTATTATTTATTACGTTAGATGTCCATAGTTTGTATACCATCATCAATCACAAACATGGCCTTGAGGCATGCAGTCACTATCTGAGCGCTAGACCGGTCAGATTTCACGAACACACGCACATGCTGTTGGACATGATAGAGTATTGTTTGACTAGCAATATCTTTATGTTCAACAACAGTCTCTTTCGTCAGGTGACCGGCACTGCCATGGGATCTTGCTTCGCTCCCAGTTTCGCGAATCTATTCATGGGTCACTGGGAGGAGGATACAAGATCCCAAAACGATCTCCAATCCGACTTTGAACAGGTGTTGATGTGGCTTCGGTACATCGACGACTTGTTCATCGTCTGGAGAGGGTCGGATGTTGAGGCAGCCATTTTTATCCAGAAACTCAACAACAATGATCATAATATCATGTTGAGTGGCAACATCAGTAGCACTGGGACAAAATACTTAGATGTCAAACTCGAAGTCTTTAACAACAGTGTACGTACATCCCTTTTCAGAAAATCCACCGCAGGGAACAGTGTCCTACATGCCCTCAGCAGTCATCCTCATACCCTTAAGTGGAGTATCCCCTACGGGGAACTGTTGAGGGCTAAGAAGAACGGCAATACTGAAATGGCCTACCAATGTGAGAGCACCATCATCATGGAGCACTTCAGGGAATGTGGTTATCCCAGATGGGTATTGAAAAAGGCCTATGACAGAGCCTGTCTGTGTTGGGCACAGACTGGCTTCCCGAGCAGAAATACGAGTTCCCCAGGAGCGCAGAAGAAGCCCCTCCCTTTCTCAAGGATACCACCTACCCAGTGTCACAAAGAAGCACACTTGAGCAAGGTAAATATCCCTAAAAAATGAAGAGACAAAAGGAAAATCAGCCACCACGCCTCGAAGCAGTCAACAGGAGGGGGTCCAGCTCAAGGATATGAAGAAGCTCTATACAAAAAGGGACAAGAAACCAATTAGGTCAAAAAGGCAAGTGTCGCATAACCCTGGAACTATTACATTACCCTCCCTCCTCTATCTAGTCCCCGTGGGTTGTGTACTGTCCCACACTTACTTGTTCTCAAGGCTGGTAGCAGGCTCTTAAAATCAAAAGCAGGTCTCTTGTGGTGGGATGTAGAAATGTGCTTAATCCATCTTAAGAAAACAATTATGCAAAAAACATAACTTTCATCTGCTGTAGTGTTTAGCAAGAAAGTAATTATAGTTCTCTTCCTCCAAGGAAAATGATAGTGCCAGAAATCTCAAACTTAATAGCTGAATGTAAAGCAACACGAAGTTCATAGACCGGGAAAGCCACGTTCTCTTTGGGAGTCTTCAGACATAGGAAATAACCACTGCGCAGGCTCATTAATTGTAACGGTGATGGCGGGCCTTCTAGAAACGAAAAGAAGACAGCGGTCCGTAAATAACTGCCAACTCCATTTTAGTAGGCACAGTAGAAGGGCGGGTGTCCTAGAACTTGCAGGCAAACCGCGGCCAATAACAAACGCGTCCTCGCGTTGTTCGGCGGCGTGTCAAATGGGAAAAAACAGGGGCGTGGTTCCGGGATGTCCTCTTGCGTCCTAGATCTGAGTGAAGTATGAGGTCAGGGAGAAGGGGGGGAGGGTGAAACAGACCAGAAACCGGGATTGCAATCCGTAGCGCGTCCTAGCGCTACTCAACGACAAACCGCTACGCGGTCAGCCAGGTGCGTGTAACGGGAATCAAATAAACTTCTTGCAGCTGTATATGGCGCGACCTCGCGCCCGGATTTAGGTTAATTAAGGCAGTCGTAGGGAAGACCCTACATCAACAGGGTAGAACGGATCCAGGAGTACCATATGATACGCAGTAATCCACAATCCAATGGCACACGGCAAGTTTCACAGTAAGAAAGCCAAGCAAATGGGACCGGGTCACAGCCGACTAAATTACCCTCCCTACTCACATGACCAGACCAGGACCAGTATGGGACAGCACACAACCCGCCTCCCTGACAGAGCATTCTGGGACAGGTAGTTGAAGTATTACACAGGACGTCTGACCTCTAAGTTCTCCCCCTGAAGGCCTCCCCACAGGTCTGGGTTTGGAGGTATGCAGGGCATGAAAACGCCTAACTAACACTGGTGCGTGCACGTTTTCCGCAGGTTCCCACGTTCTGGCTTCCGGGGTATATCCCACCCACTCTATTAAATACTGCAGTTTACCCCTGTGTCTCCGGGAGTCCACAATTCTCTTAACTTCATATTCCATTTCTCCTTCTATATTAACTGGAGGAGGCGGAGTCTCGGGACATGAGGGAGGACAGTAAGGTTTCAACAGAGAAGTCTGGAAAACAGGGTGTATTTGCATTTCTGGTGGGAGTTTCCGTTTTATTGCTACAGGATTGACCACTCGACTGACAAAAAAGGGGCCTAGATATCTGGGTTGTAATTTGCGTGGTCCGGCAAGCTTGATATTTCTGGTAGATAGCCAGGCTTGATCCCCCACCTTGTAACCCGGAGCAGGGCGTCTGTGCTTGTCAGATTGTAGCTTCATGCTTTCTTTAGCGTCCATCAATTCATGTTGGGCTTGCTCCCAAATAGACAAGAGATGTGCATGATGGTCTACAACCGCTGGTGTGTTTTGAACAGAAAGGGGTAAATGCAAAGGAAGGAACCTGGGGTGATATCCTGTGGTAAAGAAGAAGGGCGAGATCTTGGAGGCTGAGTGCGTGGTGTTATTGTAGGCAAACTCGGCCAAGGGTAAGGCTTGAACCCAATCACCTGTGATGGTACTAAGTAAACATCTCAGGAACTGTTCAAGCGTTTGATTTGTTCGCTCTGTTTGGCCGTCCGTTTGAGGATGATAGGCTGTGGAGAGGCGGTGATCTATGTGGAGGGTTTTACATATCCCTTGCCAGAACCTGGATATAAACTGGGGGCCCCTATCTGATACAATCACAGAGGGCAATCCATGAAGACGTACAATGTTATGTATGAATGCAGTGGTGAGTTCTAAGGCTGTAGGCAGTCTTTTGAGGGGAACAAAATGAGCCATTTTGGACAACATGTCTACTACCACTAAGATAGTGGTATATCCTTGAGTCTAGGGCAAATCTGTTATAAAGTCCATGCTAATGGACAACCACGGGCTGTAGGGTACGGGTAATGGCTGTAAAAGTCCAGCAGTAGCACAGTGGCTAGTCTTCTGTCTGGCACAGGTTGGACAGCTTTTGACATAATCAGCGATATCTTGGGTCATACCTCTCCACCAAAACCATCGCTGACAAGTCTTTACTGTCTTTGCTGTCCCCGGGTGTCCTGCCATGGGTAAGGAATGACACCACTTGATTATCAAGGTCTGGGTTTCTCTTGTGGGAAGAAATAATCGGTTGTCATGAAAAAAGAGATTGTTGGCTATTGTATTAAGAGGATCTGTTAGCAATTCTTCCTATACAGAGAGGTAAAGGCTTGTGTGAGGTGAGGGAAGAACGTGTCTGAGTCTATGCTACCTCCATCTCCTATAGCAATAATTTTGTGTTCAGGGATGATAGGTACAGGTGTTTCCAAAGGGTTTTTGTTTTCTTTTCCCAGATGAGACAAGGCGTCAGCCTTTCCTTGTTTTACTCCGGGGTGAAAGTGGATCGCAAAATCATATTCGCTTAAAAAGGATACCCATCTCATCTGCCTAGGTGTAAGACCTCTGGCTGTCCGGAAATATTGCAGATTCCGATGGTCAGAATAGATGGTGATTACATGTGGTGATCCTAACAAGTAGTGACGCCATTCCTGAAAAGCCCTTTTTATGGCCAAGAGTTCCCGCTCCCCAATGGTATAGTTTTGTTCTGCCTGACACAAGGTCTTAGAGTAGTAGGCTACAGGATGGAGAGTACCGTTGTGAGGGTCTCTTTGTGACAAGATCCCGCCTACTGCGTATTGTGAGGCGTCGGCTTCAACATAGTAGGGCTGTGTCTCATCTGCATGTTTAATATTGGGTGCAGATGTAAAGCTGTCTTTTAAGGCTTGAAAAGCTTTTTCTGCATCCACATTCCATTCAAACACCACTCCTTTCTTCAGGAGTCCGGTGATAGGAGTGATTAGATCAGAAAAACGATAAATAAACCTTCTATAAAAGTTGGCGAAACCTAAAAATTATTGGACCTCCCTCACATTGGTGGGGCTAGCCCATTTGGCAATGGTGGATACCTTGGCAGGATCCATGTGTATTCCCTCTGGGGAGATAACAAAACCCAGAAAGGCAACTTTGCGGGTATGGAAGAGACAATTCTCTAGTTTGGCAAAGAGGTGATTCTGTTGTAATCTCTGTAATATCAAACACACATGTTCCACATGTTCTTTCTCATTCTTGAAATAAATCAATATATCGTCTATATACACTATGACGAATACATCTACATACTCTCTCAATATTTCATTTATAAAAAACTGAAAAGCCGTTGGCGCGTTACATAAACCAAACGGCATAACGCAATACTCATAAAGGCCAAACTTGGTGCGAAAAGCCGTCTTCCGCTCATCTCCTTCTCTGACTCTGATCAAATGATAGGCCCCTCTCAAGTCATGTTTGGTAAAAATGGTGGCCTTTCTAACCTGTTCTAAGAGTTTGGAGATGAGTGGAAGAGGGTATCTATTTTTAACCGTTACCTTGTTTAGGGCCCGGTAGTCCAGGCACGCTCTCAGACCTCCTTCTGTCTTGGGAATAAAAAAAGAGGGGAGGAAACAGGGGAGGTCGAATGTCTTATGAACCCCTTTGTTAGCATGTCTTGTAGGTATTCAGACAAATACTTGGTCTCGGGTTCCGTGAGGGAGTATACTCTACTAACGGGTAGGTTGGAGCCAGGCACCAAATCTATCCTGCAATCATAGGCCCTATGTGGGGGCAAGGCTACAGCCTTGACTTCATCAAAGACCTCTGAGAACTGTTGGTATTCTTCAGGTAGGAGAGAGCTATTGGTTGAGGAAAGGGTACAATACACTGTAGACTGCCAGTTGGTGATTTCCCTATAGCAATGAGTTATACAATACGGAGAACGTAAAATCACCGTTCTCGAGACCCAATCTATTTGAGGGTTATGTCTCTGGAGCCAGGGGACCCCTAAGATGGCTCCAAAGTTGGGGGTATCAATCAAGTCAAATACAATGACTTCCGAACGTCCATTATCACACAGCATGACTATGTCAGGAGTTTGATACATTATCAAGCCAGATGACAACTCAGACCCATCTACTGTTCTTACTTTTTCTGGTTGTTTTTTCAGAATAAATTCCACTCCCAGAGCCCTAGCAACGGCTATGTCCCAAAAATTTCCTGTTGCATCAGAATCTAGCAATATAGTCAGTGTTCGCCTCCACTGTGATGGCAGAAGGAATACCACATTGATTGAAAAATGTTTTGGCGCTGGAGTTACGGTGTGAGCTACATATTTAGAGGCCTTTGAAACCGGAAGACTTGGAAGAGCAACCTCTTTACACCCCAAATCCGTTAGTTTTCCACCTGCACTGCCATACCAGTTCGACCTGTAGCTGTTTTCTGAGGTGTCTTGGGTTTGACAGGACATTCTCTGGCGAAATGTCCGCCCTTACTGCAGTATAGACAGAGGTTCAATTTTCTCCGTTATTCTCTTTCTTCGACGGACAGTGGTCCTCTAACCCCTCCTATCTGCATAGGTTCACTTGTGTCCTTAGCCACTTTCCTTTCACTTTTGGCCAAAAACAGTCGAGAATACTCTCCTTTAGTTTTTTCTCCTTTTCTTTCGGCTAGATGATGATCTAACTTAACCACTAGATCCATAAAGGCAGAGCACTCTTCAGGAGGGTCAACGATTTGCGAGAGTATGTCTTTGAGCTCGTCCTTCAGACCTCTATAAAATAAGGAAGTCCTCTTATCTTCGGGCCAGTGTGTTTCTGTGACCAATCGATTAAAAGTGGTGATATACGTTAATAGGTCTTTAGAACCTTGCTTGAGATTTAACAGCTCATTATCACTGGCTTGCATGTAGGAGTGTCTAGCAAAAAGACTCCTCATTCTATCCTTAAACAGAGCCAAATTGTATAAAATGGGGTCATCGTTTTCAACCAAAGGCACTGCCCAAAGTGCTGCATTACCACTTAGATATGAAATAATAAAAGCTACTTTTGCTGCATTGTCGGGGAAAGAGGCGACTCTACATAGGAATTGGAGATGGCACTTATTCATGAACACCCCATATCTACTGCTGTCCCCGTTAAATCTCTCGGACATGGCAAGAGGAGTCTGAGGAGGGGTGACAACTGTAATGTTAACAGGAGAAGGGGTAGTCTCTGTAGGTACTGAAGTAGCAGCAGGGGGGAAACCTGAAAGTGTGAGGGTTGTATGTAACTCCTTTTATGTTTAGGGTTGGTTTCTGTAACTCTGACCTCTAATTGCCGGTGTGTCTTCAACACGCTTATCTCAGAGACAAGGCGTTGATTTTCATCTCTCACCAACTTAAGCTCCGTCTGCAGATTAACCACAGCAGCTGCTAACTCTCTCATAGTGGTTTCTGGGGTCTCGGCAGCCATAGCCACATCCATGATGGTTGTGACTGAAAGCCCTCTCGCTCAGGGGGAATAATGAACGTGGGCTTGGCTTTCTGTCGGGCGCAGACTGGCTTCCCAAGCAGAAATACGAGTTCCACAGGAGCGCAGAAGAAGCCCCTCCCTTTCTCAAGGAAACCACCTACCCAGTGTCACAAAGAAGCACACTTGAGCAAGGCAAATATCCCTAAAAAATGAAGAGACAAAAGGAAAATCAGCCACCACGCCTCGAAGCAGTCAACAGGAGGGGGTCCAGCTCGAGGATATGCAGAAGCTCTATACAAAAAGGGACAAGAAACCAATTAGGTCAAAAAGGCAAGTGTCGCATAACCCTGGAACTATTACATTACCCTCCCTCCTCTATCTAGTCCCCGTGGGTTGTGTACTGTCCCACACTTACTTGTTCTCAAGGCTGGTAGCAGGCTCTTAAAATCAAAAGCAGGTCTCTTGTGGTGGGATGTAGAAATGTGCTTAATCCATCTTAAGCAAACAATTATGCAAAAAACATAACTTTCAACTGCTGTAGTCTTTAGCAAGAAAGTAATTATAGTTCTCTTCCTCCAGGGAAAATGATAGTGCCAGAAATCTCAAGCTTAATAGCTGAATGTAAAGCAACACGAAGTTCATAGACCGGGAAAGCCACGTTCTCTTTGGGAGTCTTCAGACATAGGAAATAACCACTACGCAGGCTCGTTAATTGTAACGGTGATGGCGGGCCTTCTAGAAACGAAAAGCAGACAGCGGTCCGTAAATTACTGCCAACTCCCTTTTAGTAGGCACAGTAGAAGGGCGGGTGTCCTAGAACTTGCAGGCAACCGCGGCTGATAACAAACGCGTCCTCGCGTTGTTTGGCGGCGTGTCAAATGCGAAAAAACAGGGGCGTGGTTACGGCACGTCCTCTGGCGTCCTAGATCTTAGTGAAGTATGAGGTCAGGGAGAAGGGGGAGGGAGGGCGAAACCGGGATTGCAATCCATAGCGCGTCCTAGCGCTACTCAACAACAAACCGCTACGCGGTCAGCCAGGTGCATGTAACGGGAATCAAATAACCTTCTTGCAGCTGTATACGGCGCAACCTTGTGCCCGGACGTAGGTTAATTAAGGCAGTCGTAGGGAAGACCCTACATCCACAGGGTAGAACGGATCCAGGAGTACCATCCGATGCGCAGTAATCCACAATCCAATGGCACAGGGCAAGTTTCACAGTAAGAAAGCCAAGCAAGTGGGACCGGGTCACAGCCGACTAAATACCCTCCCTACTCACATGACCAGACCAGGAGCAGTATGGGACAGCACACAACCCGCCTCCCTGACAGAGCATTCTGGGACAGGTAGTTATTACACAGGACGTCTGACCTCTAACAGTCTGGTGGACAGATCAGTGACACTCGAGGACATACCAGATCAGGACACCAACATTAATGACAATCAATCCAGAATGATCATGACCTTTAGTTCTGATGCAAATAACATCAAAAAGATTGTGACGAACATTGGGGGATCCTGAAAAATGACAATGTTATAGGGAACAGTGTTCCCGACAGACCAAACATCACGTACAGACGAGGCAGAAACATCAGGGACATGTTGGTACTCAGTGACCTTACCATTTACCCACAGAGAAACCAACATGGCCTCAAGGGTTTTTATGCTTGCGGCCATTGTAAAGCATGTAACAACAGTGTATCCAGAAAACAGGTCACATACAATGGTGTCAACAAGGATTTAACCCAATCCCGTACCTGCAGCACCATCTACGTCATATATGCCATAGTGTGCACCTGCAATCTGTGGTGCATTGGCAGCACCACTTGTATGGCTAAAAAGCGCATCTTGGAACACAGCAGGGCCATTACCAACTTTGATCCCAAGTATCCGGTGGCAAGACACTTAAGGGACAAACACTTTTCCAACACCAAGGAGATGAGCTTTTTCATCTTGGAACACATTAACAAATATCCCAGAGGTGATAATAGGGCCCTCGCCCAACGGCAGATAGAGTCTATATACATCATAGACTTCCAAACAAAGAACCCAGGGGACCTGAACTAGGAAGAAGAACTGTCCATACATCTCAGGGACTAAACATGAGTGGCCAGTTTTGGTTCACCCCTTCCCGCCTGGTTTGCCATCTTAGCAATATACTTGATTTGACCTTCTCTTTTCTTTCTTTCTCTTTTTCTTTTATCTTCTGACTGTATTTACAGTTTATTTCTACTTCTTTTCTGACTGCGTTGACTCCTTTTTCTTCTTCCACGAGTGATGGATATTTTATTCACGCTATTCGATCAATTCATTTTTTCGCAATAACATGCGTATAGATACAGGGTCAGGAGATTCTGTTTTTAATAGATTTTGTTCTCAAAAATGTATTTTTTCTTCTTGTGTTACAGGAGGAAAGGAAGGGGCCCACTCACCAGTATTCACCAGCACGGGCCACCTACCCTTTTTTCTCCTCCGGGATCGCAATGAGCACATCGTCACATCACTTCATGTCAGCAATCTGTTTTGGGCAGCTTGTCATGGTTTTGACATATGGACTTGGGGACCCGCTGGTTCATTGCTAGGCACTTGCCAACAGTTAATTGCTAGACTTGGACTTTTTACTGCGTGTACACTCTCACGCTGACACATTTGAACTTTGTTTTGCCATTTTACTCATTTGTTGTGTCGAGGTGCCATTTTCATCATTGGAGAACCTCGTTACTCCTAGGATATAGGCGAGTCAGTTATTGATACCAGCCCTGTTTCCTTACCACTTGGGACACATGAGCATCCACAGTACCTGTGCGACAGTCACTGTTCCTGTAGTTCACATTATGTACATACGGATAGGAGAGCGCACACACGAGCTTAGAACTACCTTTAATCAGGGCTTTGACCAATGGCCACATTCTACACATCCTCATTGAGTACATGCAATTTCTGCACAAACAGGAATACGCACCTATACTTCAACGTAATTAAAGGAGCCCACACTAGTGTCACGTTGCCTTGGCAACAATCAACATCCTAACTTTATTGAATTGCTCTACTTTTTAACAATAGCAGGGCAAATGCTTCCAGCATTTCCGGCGACATACACACCATATTTCCGCTCTCTTCCCACTCGTATTATGTTTATACTAGACATGCTTTGACTGGTCCAGGTCTAGCTATAGCATTTGGTCTCTCAGCGGGTTCCATCAGGATTGCATTCACAGCACTGTGCTATTTGAATTTGCCAATCATCTCTGCATTTAGTATTTCATTATTATTACCATTGTAGATCGCATTGTATTACTATTTATTTAGTTGATTCATGCACTATATTTTGCTGACAGCGCGATACATTATACATTATACATATGATATTGAAATAAATTTTCATTTATTGCACAGTTACGTGTTACACACCACTGTAAGATGGCTGCCTTATACTTTCAACAGTCCTTTTTTCATGTTCATGACCTTCTGCCATTATATGTCCCTCACATTGGTTGTAGTATTCACGTGATCAAGCTTCTTAGGAAGTGAAACGCGTTGTGAATAAACACAGCGGTGAAAGCATATTGATACAGAGTCTTCAATTCCTGAGAGCGCGCGGATTTTGAATGTTGCAATGAGGTTTAACAGCCTGTTTACTCCGCCGGCGTGCATATGTGTGTGTGAACATATATATATAAATATATATATATATATTCCAAGCAAAAATGTCCTTATGGGGGGAACAGCTTGTTGCTGGTGCCGGCGGCGAGGAAAGGACTTGTCCCCACAAAGTATTTCAGAGCAATTTGGAAGAAAACGCCGCACTCGCTCTGGAATAGTCAATTAGATTTTATTGACTACATTTCTCTCCACCTACACGTTTCAAGCTGAGCACAGCTCTTGATCACGGTAGTTTTAGATATAGTTAGGACCTATTTTCCATAGGAAATCCGCAACATTCTATTTGGAATAACGTTGGCGCCAATTGACGAATCTTCGCGAAATTTTCCAAACCTTTGGCCAGTATATATATATATATGTATATACATACATACACACATACATAGATAGATTCACATTAGGGGTAGTAATACTTAGCATACTTAGTAGGGGTGGGCAGAATTTCCGAAATTCACTCTCTCAAATTATCGCGAAAATGTTAAAAATCTCCGCAAACAAGCGGAAATATCGCAAAGATGCGGAAGTTTTTTCCCTGCTGGTTCGCGGTATTTTCTGCGTGGTCGCGGCTCGCCAACTTACCCATGCGGTTGCTTGTGGGCACGGCCATCTTGTTTTCACTTGTCTCGCGGTGCATTATCGCGAGAAGAAAGACGTGATCGCGCGACGAATGACGTTACTTCGGGCGCGAACTGTCGCGAGACAGCGCAAATGGCTACCAACAATCCAACATCTCATGGAGAATGCGACTGGATTGGGAAAACTTGTCGGCGATCGCGGGGATTCAGGTAAGGCGATTGCGCGCACGCGAGAATGTATTATTTTACAGCGCGAGCAAGCAAGGATTGCGGAAATTTTGACAAGTTCGCGCTCTCCGCGGAATGCGAAAATGTCAAATTATCGCAATTTCCGCGAGCGGAACGGATTTTTAGCCCAGGCCTAATACTTAGCTCTTATCTGTCCTTTTTCTTACCAGAGACTTTTCTTGGCTGTCTGAATTCTGTCCTTGAGTGGGGTGCAGCATGGGACCTTGTGTTTTTCCCTCCTTGTTTTCTCCCTTCTTCCCCGAGTTACCATTGGTACTTAGACTTGGTTGGGTATGGTTGTTGACCAGGGGAGGTTGAGGATCTTTTATCATTTGCATGGCGTTCCTGCGGAAAAGTGAATAGATCTGACAGATACAAAAGGATATAAAAAAGTTCAGTAAGGAAAAGTCCACTCCTACTTGAAGGAGGATTTCCACCCTTCAAATGAAGATGTATCATATGAAGAAAGTCAACCTTTAAGAAGAAGAAATTCCTCTAACTGTAGTTACACCAGTACAGACAGTTGAGGTAGTAATGATGGAAGAAGAGGGCCCCCACCACCCATATATTGTTATGGGATGCCCTCTTTCTAGGGTCACCAATGTGGCAACACCACCTCTTTCCCCAAGGCCCAAAACAACCCTTTGCTCCCTACAACCTCCCTTTTTTAGGCAGAGGTTGGGGCAGAGGAAGAGAAAGAAGAAGGGGTGGTCAGCAACAACAGAAATGGGTGCAGTGGCAGGAACCACAGCAACCTCCACCTCTGCAACTCCGGAGCCACCTAGGGAAGACAAACTGATTTTCAATTTGTCTCCCAGAAATCTTACTGAAATTGAAACCAGGGCCCTTAGAAAGGGCTTGGTTTTGTACCTAAACCTGATAAATTCAAAACCAACTGTGAAATACACAACCTTTTCCGTAAAATAAGATTAAAATCCTTCTTCTCAGATAAACCAGAGATAGAGATAACAGACTTGGGTTTTTGAAACTCCTCCACTTTCTCCCCAAACTCAAGTATTGCTCCGAACAAACTTTTAACATTTGAACAAGCTGTCCTCAAGGAAGTAAATAGGGACAGCAAGCACAGGACTTTTCACAACCTGTCCAAATCGGAATCCAAAGCCATCCTATCCCTGGCTGATGACACTACCATTACATTAAAGGAAGCCGATAAAGGGTGTGCTATTGTGACTATGTCCTCCACACTTATAAAGGACAATGTCTCTGCCAACTACGAGACATACAATATTACAGACCAATTGTGGAAGGTCCCACTAATTGCTTCATAGTGCACATCACCAGCATGGTCCCTTCTGTTGAAAGTCCAGGGCGGCTTTCGAAAAATGAGGCAGATTCTCTGATAAACAAGAGCCAGAGAACCCCCTACTTTTACATCCAACCCAAAATTCACAAAGTGATTTTACCCTCACCAGGGAGACCCTTAGTGTCTGGCATAGGCTCTCTATTAGAACCACTTTCTAAGTTCTGTGACCATTTCTTAAAACCCCCGGTCCAAGAGACACCATCCTTTGTACAGGACACGAGGGGCATACTGACCCTCATTACTTTGACCAACAATGAGAATCCACAGATCGATCTCTTGGTTACTCTTGATGTTGAGGCCTTATATACCAACATTCCTCAGAAATCCACCTTTGAAGTTGTCAAAAACATTTTGCGGTCCAGCATCTGGATGTCACTGACACCAGTAAGTTTTATTATGGAGTGTGCTAGACTAGCTCTCACAGTAAACCTATTTTCAGTATGAAGATAAACTATTCCACCAAACCCAGGGGACTTTGATGGGCAGTACCATTGCCCCGAGTCTGGTCTGCCTCTATATGTCAGTTTTTGAAGAAAAACATGTACTATGCCACACCATTCCTCATCTTGGAAATATTGTGTCATGGCGTCGATACATCAACGATATACTCATTTTCTGGAAGGGAGCCAAAGACATGTGTACCACCTTCATTGAATTGATCAATGACCTAAACTCCTTCCTACACTTTACTGCCAACATCTCCAAAAACAGAACTTCTGTTTCTGGATCTATTGATCTGTCTTAAGGAAAACTACACACAAAAACCTTCAAAAAACCTACAGATAGCCACAGCCTACTCCTCCAAGGGCTCTACGGGAGAACCTACCCTGTGGACAGTTTCTGCCCTATATCGCAACTGCAGCGAGGTGGACGATTACACTGAACAAACCAATGAATCAGCAGGTTACTTGGCAAATCATGAGCATCCCTTAAAGTGCATAAAAGCAGCACAAAAACAACCCCATGAAAGACCGAGATCTGGAGTATTAACTTTTGTTAAGACTTTCACGACAGAATCAAACTTTATAAAAACAGTCATTAAAAAAACATTGGAATATTCTGCTGACTGCGAAGCTCACATTCAGTCCCCCCAGATTTGCATATAAAAGGACAGCAAATCTGAAAGATATGCTTATCCATACGAGGCCAAAAACATCCACAACCCCCCTGCAAAGGCCACTTTGGAATTTGCCCCCAGGTGTGGGGCATTACCCGTATGGACAGTGCAATGTGTGTCCCTTGACAGAGACAACTAAGGTCATCCTTGACATGGACACAAAAAAATGACACAAATTGCAACTCACGCAATTGCATTTATTTGATCACCTGCCCATGTCAGTTAAAATATATAGGGATGAAAACAAGAGCTGTGAAGGTGTGAATCACAGAGCACCAGAGTAATACAAGGTGCAAAAAGTCTAAAACCAAAATGAGTACATATTTTACCACTCCCGGCCACTCCCCAGATGACCTAAAATGGACTGTCCTTGAGACACGCCCTCTAGTAAGACAGGAAGCCCTATTCAGAAAAGAACAATACTGGATTTTTCGCTTATCCACACATAGGTACGGTATAAACTATGACATCTCATGGGTAGGATTGGATAAATAACTATGCTACCCGGGATTACTTATCTAGACAGAAGGCGACAACATGGAAAAAGGAGGACCACTACACACCATCATTAATAGTGAACACATTTCCACTGTCACTATAGTTGCTTGATAAAATTAATGGTACATGACAAACTAGTGGCGATACGCACTGAGGGTTTCAGACATAAAATGCGAATCTGACAAATCAACTAATGATTATTAACAGCCCCACTAGTCAAAAACTGAAGAAAAGGATGCATTCATACAGACCTGTACCTCTACCATGCTGGAACCTCATTTGTAGATATTCTTTCCTGCAATGTAAACAAGTGAAATTGCAAGTAACTTTTAAATTTAGGTTAGGTATCCAGAAATCGACAGCTAGACTTTACTGACGCAACTAAACCACAAGCCCGTTCCATATTCTCTTCTTTGCCCTCACTAACACTAGAATCAACGAGTGCACCTTCCCAGCATGGCGGATGAGGTTTCCGTACTGCTCGTTATATACCAACGTATCCCAACGTAGACACAGAGCGGACGCAAAGAAATAGACCATTCCCCCCGGGCATCTTGTCTGCATGAGGAAAGAGAGCTGGGGTAGGTCTCAAGGCAGACGCCGTACCGTGTCTCAGTAAGTACAAATTAGAGGTGATGTTAGCTGCACCAGAACCAGGGTAAGATAATTACATTTTCACAAAAGTATTTCGCTTGCTCATATTATGACGCTAATAGGCATTTCGTTCTGCCCAAAAATATTCACTTATAGATAATTTGTTCCCAGACATAAATTACTCACGGCACGATTACATGAGTCGTGGCGAGTGTGCAAATCATTTTTATTCATTTTTAACCACTTGGGCCATGCAGTCAAAACTTAAGCGCATGCAAATGGATTGCTATATAGTATTTGGGAACTAAGAGATCAAAATATATGTGTTATCTGTAATGTCTGTCCCTTGTGTTTCAGGTTGTTTTCCAGGTCAAGGTACAATTACACTTTGTGAACTGATGCATGACTGATTACTTTAGCACTTAACACAAACTACTGAATTGAGTCACTACGTAGTGTAGACCTTGCTCAATAGGACCATTGTACTCTAAATTGAGCACCAAATATTTTAATTAGGGTAGTGAGCTCTATAATTAAAATACTCTGATACTGAGCATTACTGTACCTATTTTAATCCACTTTTTGATCACCACACTACACACACAACATAATCCTCACACCCACACCTTATCACACAGCTAAAAAAAGACCTCTGGCAAAGAGCCCCGTAGAGGGCGCCCGTCGCGCATTGCAGCGCTGGTCCGATGATGAGCTTGCCCAAATGATGAAGCATGATACCTTTCGGGGTATGTCAGGGCACTTACTCCTATTGGAGCCTACTCCTTTATTCTGGAACACCATTAGTTACACTGCTTTCCTAGATGAACTGCACACCCCTGTCTACTAGACTATTGATACAAGGAGAAAGTGTGCTGGACCTTATCAAGCTCCTGGTTTCTCTTTCTCAAGAGTCTGCAGCACCAAACAACACCATTACCAGCTACTAAACCTACAGCAACAACAGAATTAAGTTCTCTGCCAATCTCTTCAATGGGTTGGTTTCATATTGCAGTACATACGTCATGTGTGCAGGAGCATGTAAAGCAAGTCACAGTACCAATGACAATTGAGAAGAGGGTCCAAGACTATCTGGATGACCCAATTGAGAGGTGTACCTGGATCAAGATCCATTAATCCATTGGTACGTGAAGAGGGCACAATCGACAGAGGTCAACTGGCTGGTAATAAAGTATCTATCATGTTGTTTGGCCAGAGTTCCTTTGGAGTGTGTGTTCATTGCAGTTGGTGAAGTTGTCACAGGCAGAAGGACTTAAAAGAAATTAATGCCCTATATGAGCGGAGTGCTAGCTTTTATTGGTTCAGCTCTCTGACCGCAATGTTTTAACTTTTTTATGGCATTGTTTGTTAAAAATAATTGTGCTTTCCACAGATTGAACCACTGTCTTGTTTCTGTGTGTTGCACATATGGATTTTAGCACCATTAGGGCATCTGCAGTTCTATCACCCATTTCCTTTCCTGCCTGTGGGTGGCATGTTTGTTGTTTATGAGGTCTTTGAACTAACAGGGTCCTGAAGAGTGTGCCTTGCACTTTTGTGGTTTAGATGGAACATGGGTGTTCACATACTTTTTCATAAATGTAATTCAGAAGGGCTTGATGTTTGATGTGAAGTTGGATGGGTGAGAGGTCCCTTTGAGATTTAGGTTGTCAAAGGAGAAACCTTTGATGGGGCTGGAGGTTAGGTATTCTCATTAATTTGACCTTGATGTTTTAGTTGGAAGTTGGAGGTATTCGACTTGTTGACAGATGAGGCTCCAGATGCCTTATTTTTAACGAAGACTTGGCTCACGCAGGACTCGGTGGCTGTGCCCTGGTTGGCCCTTCCCCAGGGATATGTGTTGAAGACAGTTAACAGAGAGGGGGTACGGGGGTGGTATTGCGATGATTATTAAAGATGCTTATAATTGCAGCTTTATTAAAGAGAACATTGCGTAATGTGAAATTGCAGCGTTCAAAATTGCGTTGAACCCAAACTTCAGTATGTCCGGTCTTTTAGTTTATCGGCCCCCGGGCCCCGCCCTTAGTTTTAGGCAGGATTTTCTGAGTAAAGTCACGCTATATGCAGATAGGGCTGCAAACTTTACTATTTTGGGGGATCTTAACCTTAATTTTGAGATGCATGAGAAAGCTGAGATTTCGAACATGCTGGGTGATTTGGAGGCCTTTCAGTTAGTGCAATGCGCCCTTGATTGCACGCATGTGGCAGGGCATTTATTGGACCCTATATTCTCCAATCTATGCCCTTTACAGGTTTTTCCACCGGTTCCCCAGGCCTGGACGGATCATTTCCTGGTATCTTTTGTGCTGCGATTGCAGGGGAAAGCTGTTCCCTTATTTTCTGCCCCTGTGCTGAAACATCCTTGGCACAAACTGGACCTGGGTCAACTCTCTGCTTGTTTGGCCAGCCATAGGCCTTTGTTGTCTCCAGACATAAATTCAGCAATTTAATGTTTCCATGATTGGGTGGTATTGGGTCTGGATACTTGTATCCCGGCCCAACTGGGAGCGAGGAGTAGTGGGTCTTCTAACCCGTGATTTGACACTTCACTGATGTCAGCCAAAAAGGGGTGTAAGCAGCTTGAACGTGTCTGGAGACGTTCCTATGATGTCACAGCTAAGTTAGAATACCGGACTGCCATTAAGCAGTATCATCGACTTATCCGGAAGACTCAAGCAGAGTATATGGCTAAGAAAATCATGGCAAGTACTAATCCGGCTAAGTCGATATTCGCCTTGCTCAAAGGTGTGAAAAGTGCAGGTTCAGTGGTAACCTCCCCGATCGTCTCCAACCGACAGTGTAATGAGTTGGCTCATTACTTTGTGAACAAGGTTGACCAGATTTATTCTAACCTACCGCTGGTAGATCTATGTGCTGGGAGGGAGGTTCTGAAAATCCCTGGCCCAATGGTGGTTAACAGTCTGGTATCTTTTCCATCTTTATCTTCCAACTAACTCGACATACTTTGCCTGAAAATCAAGTCAGGATCTCCGGCAGATACTTTGACTCCTGCCTTGTTTCGTCAGCTTCACCCCGTGCTCTCCCCTTGGGATTTGGGTTTGGTGAACCTGTGTATGTCATCTGCAGTGGTTCCTAAGGTATGGAAACATGCCAAAGTTATTCCACTGCTCAAGAAAAAATCCTCCTTGGATCCTGCGGAACCAGGCAATTATCGGCCAATCTCTCAGCTGCCTTTTTTGGCAAAGGTGGCTGAATCTCATATAAACTCTGTCCTTTCTGAGTACATCGAACAGAATGCCATTCTGGATCCCTCTCAACATGGCTTCCGAGCGCGTCATGGGACAGAGTCTGCACTACTGGTTATAACGGAAGCTATTCGGGATAGTCTGGACAGGGGTGACTCAGTGGCCCTGGTTCTTTTAGATCTAAGTGCCGCCTTTGACACCATTTCACATGCAATTTTACTAACTCGTTTGCAGGAAATTGGTGTTAAGGGTGAGGCTTTGGGCTGGTTTCGCTCCTTCTTAGAGGGAAAGTCCTTTCAAGTGTCTGGGCCTCCATTCCATTCTCAGGAGTTTGCTCTGCATCAGGGGGTACCGCAGGGCTCAGTTTTGAGTCCGCTTTTGTTTAACATCTATGATCGCCCCCTAGCTGCGGTAGCAAAAAATAGAGGGCTGGCGCTGGTGTCATATGATGATGACACCCAATTGATGATCTCCTTCTCTAAGCATTGCGGTGACAATCTGGAGAAATTCAAGGAGCATCTTCTAGCAGTGGCTGACTGGATGGCGGCCAACTACTTGCAGCTTAACGGCAGCAAATCGGAGATCCTACTGTTCGGGAAGGACCGTGAACTTTGGTCCGAACAGTGCTGGCCAGAGCGTCTTAAACCCGCGCCCTTTCCCAAGGAGGTTGTGAAGAACTTAGGGGTATGGTTTGATCAGGGTCTGACGTTTGAAGCTCAATCTAAAGCAGTGGCAGGGGTGTGTTTTGGGCTCTTGCGGGGTTTAAGACCCCTGTTGGGTTTTTTTCCCCCTAAAGTGCGACAAACCATAATCCAGGCTTTAATCTTGTCCAGGCTGGACTATGGAAACGTCCTTTATTTGGGCGCCAATAAGGCCAGTATCAAGCGCCTGCAGAGGGTCCAGAATGCTGCAGCCCGGCTGCTAGTAGCACTTCCAAAGTCCAGCTCAGTTGCTTCTCTGCTCCCTAAGCTGCACTGGCTGCCTGTTGAAAAACGCATCCAGTTTAAGGCACTGTGTGTGGCGCATAAAATCTGTTCCTGTCAGGCCCCTGTGGGCTTGTCCAACTTGCTCAAGTTGTATCTTCCGCAACGCCTATTGAGATCGGCTGGCTGTACCCAGGTCTGTACTCCCCGTGTCTCTAAAGCTAGAGCAGCCGGCCGTTCCTTTCGGAATTTGGCGGCCAAACTCTGGAACTCACTGCCTGTTCCTATCAGAGTAATTCAGAAGCACCTGGCCTTTCGTAAAGCCATAAAAACTTGGCTTTTCTCTGGCTCTGTTAAATTAACATCTTTTTAGCTAACATCTTGCTTCTGTCTCCGGGACATTTGTCTTGGTTGGGGTCGCGCTGGGACGCCCTGTTGCTGGGGCAGCCATTTTGTTACAAATCGGACTAATAATAATAATAATAATAAGTGAGAGGGGGGATGGGCATGAAAGGTGGTCAGTCCAGGCGTGTGGAAAGTTTGCATTGGATGGTTGATGGTGATGAGAAAACAAGTTTGAAGACTTTGCCTTTAGACTATATTGGTTGTGTGACATGGTGGCCCTCTTGTCCTGTGCATTTGCCAGGATTGTGCAGTCAATGGCTTGTAACACAACAAGCTCCTCAGGGACATTCCTGTCAAGCACAATGTTGGCTTATTTTGCTGAAGGTCATTGAAGGTTGAAAAAAATTCCTCATAGTATGAACGGTGTTCACCAATGACTGCTTGCATATAACAGTACTCACGAAACACCTGGGCCGCTCTCCCTGCTTGACCCGCCCCCCACCTACGGTGTTAAAAATCCTTGCCTCCCGAACCTTATTGGGACCTTGTTGCTGCCTACCTGCTGGGTCTCTGTGGATTTGTTCTCCGCTGCTGCCTGTGTGCTGTCCCTGACAGCCCCACATCTCGCTTAGCGGCTGCCTCTGTGGAGTTTGGACGGAGGAGGGGTTGGGCCACTGGAGACTGTTGTGGGGTGTGCGGTTGTTGCAGCAGGGCTGCGAGTGTTGTGACCAGGGACTCCATCTCCCAGGAGTCCCTGCTAGCCCGTCACGAAACACCTGGGCCGCTCTCCCTGCTTGACCCGCCCCCCACCTACGGTGTTAAAAAGCCTTGCCTCCCGAACCTTATTGGGACCTTGTTGCTGCCTACCTGCTGGGTCTCTGTGGATTTGTTCTCCGCTGCTGCCTGTGTGTTGTCCCTGAAAGCCCCACATCTCGCTTAGCGGCTGCCTCTGTGGAGTTTGGACGGAGGAGGGGATGGGCCACTGGAGACTGTTGTGGGGTGTGCGGTTGTTGCAGCAGGGCTGCGAGTGTTGTGACCGGGGACTCCGTCTCCCAGGAGTCCCTGCTAGCCCGTCACAAAACACCTGGGCCGCTCTCCCTGCTTGACCCGCCCCCCACCTACGGTGTTAAAAATCCATGCCTCCTGAACCTTATTGGGACCTTGTTGCTGCCTACCTGCTGAGTCTCTGTGGATTTGTTCTCCGCTGCTGCCTGTGTGTTGTCCCTGAAAGCCCCACATCTCGCTTAGCGGCTGCCTCTGTGGAGTTTGGACGGAGGAGGGGTTGGGCCACTGGAGACTGTTGTGGGGTGTGCGGTTGTTGCAGCAGGGCTGCGAGTGTTGTGACCGGGGACTCCGTCTCCCAGGAGTCCCTGCTAGCCCGTCATGAAACACCTGGGCCGCTCTCCCTGCTTGACCCGCCCCCCCACCTACGGTGTTAAAAATCCTTGCCTCCCGAACCTTATTGGGACCTTGTTGCTGCCTACCTGCTGGGTCTCTGTGGATTTGTTCTCCGCTGCTGCCTGTGTGCTGTCCCTGAAAGCCCCACATCTCGCTTAGCGGCTGCCTCTGTGGAGTTTGGACGGAGGAGGGGTTGGGCCACTGGAGACTGTTGTGGGATGTGCGGTTGTTGCAGCAGGGCTGCGAGTGCTGTGACCAGGGACTCCATCTCCCAGGAGTCCCTGCTAGCCCGTCACGAAACACCTGGGCCGCTCTCCCTGCTTGACCCGCCCCCCAGCCATTACCGCCCCCTATTTTAACAGGCCATCCTCCCCGCTGTGCTGGAGCACGCGGGAGCATCTCGGGAGAAGCCCCAAACAAGGGCGGGACCGTCTGTGGCCGTCCGTGGTCGGACGAGGTTGGGTTGGGCCACCTCTCTTGGTCTGTTTAGTTTTTTCATTTGTTTTTCTTTTTTGTTTTTCCCAGTTGGTTAGAATCATGCCTCTACATTCAGGGAAGGAGCGAAATGTTCAACTGCAGACCTCGAGTGGGGTGGTAACTGGTCCCTTGGATGCATTTTTAATAAAAGCAACAGGAATTCTAGAGAAGCAGATAGCCTTTGCTGAGAAATGGCTTTCTATTGATCTTATTACAGGGAAACGCTCTTCCTTAGGCCCTATTGCCTCAGTGGCTAGCCCCCAAATATCTCTTATGAGATCTAATGCTCCCTTGGTCACAGTTTCGGTGGATGATCACCCTGAGGTTGAGGGCTTGTTATTAAATTCCTTCGATAGCGATTTAAATCCTAGAGATTCTGTTGATGATAGGGGCGGGGGAAGCGTGTTATTGGCCAGCCCACCGCTATTGGACTCATCCTCCAATGGGGATTCTCCGAGGAATTTGCCCCGTAAGAGGAAGAGAAGCAAGGGCCGCCAGAGGGGTGGAGTTCCAAAAATTTCGAAAACAAATAGTACATCACAGCCATCTGTTATCCCCGAAACCATCACTGGTCCCCGGTCTACATCGGCCATTAATACTTTACCGTCGCCCTCCCATGATTTACCCAGGATTTTAGATTTCTGCTTTGGAAGCAATAGTAATGTCGATGGCTTTTTGGGTAAAATTGAAGTATTATTAAAAACCCTTATGCTTCCCCTACTGGAAAGAACTAGACTGATGAATTCTAAATTAGATGCACTTGAAAATTTTGTTAATACTAACTCTGGAATGTTAAATATGTTAGTAAATGTTCAGGTCGCATCGTCTACTTCCACTCCCTCTAGTAGTTTCAAACCACAGGGACCTGTTGTTACTGTTAAGCGGCCCCAATTAGTCTCTGCCATACCAACTAATACTCGGTCTGCCATTAACAATGCAGGTTCCACGGCCCTTAGGGGTGGGAGTTTAAATAATGAAACTATGCCCAAACCGGTTACCACTGCCCAGGCTACGAATCAAATGAAGGCTAGTTCTAAACCCACACCTTTGCCCCAGCCAAGTACCTCTAAGGATACCGATGTTACTTTGGCTCAGGATTCTGTGAGGGGCGGTCATAAACCAACTACACAGTCTAAACCAAGTATTGGTGCATCGGGGAGTGTTATAAAAAATTCTTCCACCCACACGCAGAATGTTACCAAGCTGGCTCCCCTCAGTACTGACTTACCCATAGAAGCTACCCCTACACTATCATTCTAACAGGTGTAGCTCCAGTTTTGGGGAGTCTACCGGAGTCCCACGGGGATCTCAAAAATAAAGTTGTTTATTGGTTAAACAAAAATAGACCCCTTCCACCCTCCTCTGCCACGAAGATCCTGAGTGTGAGAAGAGTAAACTGGGTGGGTCATTGTCCGAAGGACCTGGAGGGGGATTGTGTTATCATAAACTTCAGGGATCCATGGGTGGTGGATTTCATACGCAGGGAAGCTAGGTTTGGGAGATTGGGAGACGTCCAGTCACTGGGCCTTAGCTATTTTTATCCCAAAAGACATGGTGTGCCCCACAATAACCCTTTAATATCTCGAAGAGCTGCGGGAGATTACCAGTAGACGGGGTTCTATTCCCCCAACTGTGTAATCGTTTCAAACCCTTATCTGGTTTGGAGGGTATCGATTGACTTAATCCCGTATTTGCTGGAGGGAGTCACCCTAGTAATCATGTAAAGGGGGTAGTTGGTGTACACAGTATGGTTCGTCCAACTAGCCAGGAGGGTGGACCCTCCGAGAAGGGGCTGGGGATGGCTATTGTGAGTGATGTAGATGGCAACACGATGGGTGGCTCCTATTCCTCCGATGGTGGGGTGATAGGAGTAGAGCCGGGTGCCCTGAATCTAGTAGTTTCTGCTATCCAGGATACGGTACTTAAAATGGCCTCATGGAATATTGCTGGGCTGAAGGGGCGGATTGGTTCAGAGGACTGGGCAGATTTTATTGATACCTTTGATATTTTGGCTTTTCAAGAGAGTTGGGCCCCTGAACCAATATTTAGGGCAGGCTTTCTAAATTTCTATAAACCAGCCATACAGGGTACAAGAGGCCGAGCGTCAGGGGGTCTGGTAATCTGGGTCAGGCAATCTATCAGTTATAGCCCAACAGAAATTTTAGTGAATAACCCGGACATTTTGGGGATTAGGTTATGTAGGGAGAACCATCAGGCCATTATTGTTATTAATGTTTATGCCCGAGGACGATCAGGTGGGCGTTCACCGCAAATCATAGAGGAGTTGGATTCGTACCTTGAACTGCTTGGGAGAGACAAAATAATTCTTATAGCTGGGGATCTAAACTGCACCTTTGAACCCTTATTATGTGAGGATGCGAGTCTGGGATCTGATGAGGATGCAGTGTAGAATATCCCGTCGTTGTCTCTGAATATTATCAAAAGGGGTTCAGAGGCAGCATTGCACTGGTCAGGATTGTGCCTGGAGTGGGGCTTGAGAGCAGCTAATGGTCGTACCCCCTCGGATAAGGCTGGCCTCCCGACTTTTGATAATGGGGTTACCAAAAGTCGAATTGATTATATCTTGGTTAAAATGGAGTATTGGTCCCTCTTGGAGGACATGGAAGTCGTGGTTCGTCCGGAGAGCGACCATAATCCATTGTCACTAAGGCTTAAGCTTCCTGGTGGCCCTATAAGGTCCCCTGTAGCCCAGTGTATTACTGCAGAGGCCATTTTGACCAATGATAGGAGGATTAAATGGTGTAGGGTTGTGGCGGACCCTGCCCTGTTAGATGGCATTTCGTCGGAAGTTACATCTACTCTGAGTGCCATATCGAATTTATCCCCCAACCTGGAGGCATCAAACCAGATTTGTAATCTACACGAACAGTGCTTTACTAAGCTGAAGGCCCTCTTAACTCTTCCTATCAAGCAAGGAAAAGCGAAAGCTATAGGTTGCCGCAAAAATTGGTATAATAAAAAATGTAGGGAAGCACATAATGGGCTAATAAAAGCTATTAAATTCAGGGTTAATTGTGATATTAAACTAGCTCGCCAAATGTACAAGAAGGCCCAGTTGGAGGCAAAGAGGGAGTGGGATGAGAACCATTGGACCAACCTCTATGAGGCTTGTTTATCCTCAAATCAGGTTAAGTTCTGGGAAGTAGTGAAATGGGGTAGGAACCCCGATTCTCAAACCCCAATAAATGATGTCCCTGTGGAAGCATGGGTGGATTTTTTCTCAACTCAGTTTAAGGATTCTGATCTAGAATCTTATAATGTCCCAGGGAACAGGATATCTCAACCCATCTCCCCTGGTAATTCATTAGTGTTTACGAATGCTGATACGAAGTCAGCCCTACGTTTGGTCCAAGCAGGGAAAGCTCCCGGGATGGACTGCATCCCGGCAGACCTTTTTAAAATAGATCTCCAACTCTGGATTCCCTACATAACTCAGATTGCAAATGCCATAGCGAGGGGGGCTAGGATACCAGAGTCTTGGAAAGGAGCGGAAATTCTTCCCATTTTTAAAAAGGGGGACCGTTCGGTCCCGGGGAATTATCGCCCTATTAGTCTTATCGACTCTTTGCAGAAAATTGTTGCTAGAATGGTCCTTGCTAGAGTTCAAGGGTGGATGGAGATGGAGAACATTCTCTCCCCATTACAGGCTGGCTTCAGATCAGGCACTAGCACCATCGACCAGGTTTTCAGATTTACTCTGATTTACTGGAAGGTGGTGCTGTTGGGCGGAGGGTCCATCTATGCCGCCTTTGTGGACCTTAAGTCCGCTTTCAATCTTGTGCCTAGGGCAAAACTGTGGGCAGTCTTGGGCAACCTAGGTTTGCCGTGGGATCTCCTTGAACTTATTATTAGATTGCATGAGGGCAACTTTGCCAGGGTGAGGTGGGGAGCCCAAGGGCAGGTGACGGATAGTTTCCCCGTAACGCGAGGTGTTCGCCAGGGGTGCGTTCTGGCACCCACCCTTTTTCTATTGTTTATTGACCAGATGGTGAAGTTTTTTGTTAACACCCCGACTGATGTACCCATATTGGGTGGGACTAAATTCCCTGTGCTCATCTTTGCAGATGACACTTTACTCCTTTCAAAGACTCGAAGGGGGCTGCAAACAGCAATAAATAGGTTTGTGGAGTTTTGTCAAGTTAACAATCTGCAAATTAATGTGAGCAAGACCAAATTTATGGTCCTAACGAAAAATCGCCCTATCAAAAGCCACATTAGTATGAATGGCGTCAGTCTTGAGCAAGTGGAACCTATGTCCTACCTAGGAGTAACCTTAGATTATTGTCTACGCTGGAAACTCCAGGTTGAAGCTCTTCAACTAAGATTCGCCCACCTTTTGGGCTGCCTAATCCAGGAGCAAAAAACGTCTTTAACTAAACGGGTTACACCTGCACTTAAGATCTATGAGGCCAAAATTAGCTCTGCCATTTTGTATGGGGCTGACTTGTGGGGGTATATAGATTTGACCCCCTTGGTAAAAGTCCAAAATAAATTTATGCGCAAACTGGCAGGACTCCCACAATCCACACCGATCAAACCCCTCTTCTTAGATATGGGCTGTAAGTCCATTAATGAGTTGGCTCGATATCGGTTAGTCGCATTGTGGAGACGGCTCTGGACGTCGCCGGATCTCAGTCTCTTTGCCAGTGAACTGGCGGAAGTTAGATCATTTCTGGGTTCTGGGAACATACCTTGGCTACGTGAGGTGAAACTAATCTTGGAAGATATGGGTCTCAGCCAACTTTGGGTTTCCCCGGGTTCTACTGTATTCCCCCTTAACAAGATTTTAAAGCACTTTATTGGGCTTCCGTTAGACTTCTTTCCGTTGCGCGGTCAGATGCTGTTACCCTAACAGGTAGATTTTTGGTATTTAAAACAGATCCCTTCTTGGAAAACTATTGGGACATCATTACTAAGAGTTTGGACAAAAAACTATACCATCAGTTTAGAGTCGGGTCTTTACCCGTAAGGTCCTTCTCCAGGAAATGGTCTGGTTCAAATGAATCTTGTCCATGTTGTAGTGACCACAAGGAGAGTGTGGGACACTTCTTTTTTGCATGCCCTGCTTATCATGCCCCTAGACATAGATGGATTAGGCCTATTTGTCAAAGGCTGAAAATGAGAGGGAGCTCAGAGGCTTTGTGGACTTTGCAAACTAATACCTCGGAGACTGTGGTAATAGGTGTTGCAAAGTTCCTTGGGTGGGCTTGGGTTATCAGAGCCAGACATCTCCAGGTATCCTGATTGTTTTCTTTTTTGTAAGGGTTTTCATACATTAAGTCTATCATATATTGTTTAATGCTTTCTTAATGATGAACTGTATTGAATATAGGAGGGTTTTTTAAAAATGTTAATGTAATGTATGCATGTATTATTGCTCCTTTGTTGTATTGTCTTTTATGATATCAAATCGAAATAAAGACATATGAGACCTGAACAGTACTCAGAGTTCAAAAAGATGTGATGATATATTTAGAAAAACAGCACACTCCAGAACAGCAACATTGGAATGGACATGAACCACATGGGTGAAGCTCTTCACCAATGCCATATAGTAATTGCTCATGCAGATACGATGGAATTCAAAGCAAACTTCATCAAATTAGTCTGCAGTCCAAGAATATTACATCCAACTTATCACAAAAGAATGCAAAGGGGGACTACATAGGCAATATTCCATGTATGACCCAAAGTTGACACTGTAAAAACACTGGAGAGAAATACATTGGAGATTATACTTCATTACTTTAGTTACTCTGAGAACGTCAAAAGTGATCATTTTCTCTGGAGTTTAGGAATCCAATTAAGGAGCGTTTCTCATGCTCAAAACAACTTTGCCAAATGCAATGAAAGTGACTACATGTGAGTAAATAAATAGAATGCCAATCTGACTTATTTTTATAAGGAAAGAAGGGAAACAGATTTTGTTGGAGGATATATGTCAGTTAAGTCTCTCAGGTGCTGTAAATACATGAATTAAATGAGCTTTTATTAACTATGAAGATTATTAATAAATGGAAGATGAAATTATGGATCATATGCCAGACATTATTGAGGATATTTACTGTTGCAAATGTTTAGATTGGTATGTTATTGACACTTGCTGCTCACTAATTGGCATGGCAATCATCCATTTTCAATACAGATTTGTTGCTATAGAGTAAGACTGTTCAGTGGAGTAAAGCGGGAGAGGCTTAGGGTGAAATATATGGAATTGAGGATTTGTCTCTATTCTAGGTGAGCTGCCTAGTAGTAAATAAATAGAGACTGGAGTTCAGAGCATGCTAAAAAGTGGGTGGGGAGCACTTGGTTTGCCACCGATCTGGAATGGCCACCATTTATGTGGGTCCACTGAGGCCACAGCGATGAGGACTCAGCGTTTCTACCTGCTCCTCGGGCCATGCTCGGAAAACAGCTACTGCACCAGCACGTTCCTTACATGGACTACTTCTTCCTTATATAGCAGTTTTATTTTTTTGCAATAATTGGCGGGCGCGCTGACGAGACGATCATGCTAGCCATTTTGTTTTCTTATTGAGTGTGCATTAATTCTCCTCAAATTTCTGTTGTCTCCTGTTGTTTTGGGTATCCTGGAAAATGTGAAAACTTTGGCATGTTTTCTTTTTATTTTGACCCTTATTGCAAAAGTTGCCTGTCAAAACACATTTTGCCTGCTATTTTGGGACTGCTACTGTGCTCATACTATTAATTTTGAATGACTAAGACCTTATGGTGGAATACTAGAAAATTAAAATTTTACACAATTAAGCCACCTGTCTCCACTCATATTTCCAGAACCAGTACCTCTAACTCTGCTCTGGAGACTGTGGAACATACTGTGAGTTCCTGCCAGGACTCCTCCTCATCCTCATCTATTTTGTCTGGTGCCACTTCATCATCTGCTAATAAAATGCCTTCCAAACTTCCTTTAACCTCCAATATTCGAACTAATAAGAGGGTTAGAAAAGGTCCTCTATCACCCATAAAGTCAACTACTACAATTTCAATGGAACTTCCCCTTGGAGAAATTCAGTTTCTTAAACCCTACATGGAAGAAACCAATAAACCACTTCAACTTCTGGATGATAAATGGATGCTCATGGAAGCTAGAGTTAGTCTAGTGGAACAAAACATTGGCGACCTCAAGGATGCTGTGCAGGCTGTAGAAGTCTTGCAATCTGAAGTATTGTACTTGAAAAAACATGCTGAGGTCTGGGAGTATCATAACAGAATAAACAACCTTCACATTTATGGTCTGGCTGAAGGGTTGGAAGGCTTAGACCCCAACTCTTTCTTTCAATTGCACTTCCCAAGGTTTTGGCTCCTCCAACCTCCACTCTATTAAATTTACAATGGGCACACCGACTTGGATATTATTCTTCTTTCTCATCGTCTTTGCGGAAACTCTGCGGAGTTATTTTCTTTTGAGAATATCTTGACATCCTCAAAGCAGTTAAAGCTAAAGGACATATCTCATGGCGTGGATCCAATATGTTATTTGCTCTAGACTTTGCCAAGTCTACAGCTGACAGGAAGAAATCTTTTTTTACAGAAACAGAAAGGAGGATAACAAACAGATAGACTTGTTATTATATATATATATAATATACAGTAATTTCACAAAAAAGGGCAACACAAGGAAGTTACAACAAAACAATAACAGTAAAGCACATCACAGAGTTTATATTACTTTATTTCAAAAATATATATTTTATTCCTTCTTTTCTTGTACATAGAACTAGTAGTATGAGCAAAGCCAAGGACACAGCCACAGACACAGCAAACACACTTCGTCCTTAAACAAAAGGACTTCCTCAGGGAAATGTTTTCTTGACAAGCGACCAGCTCTCTGCTCTCTAAGTGCCAGATTGGGTCGCTTCCATCCTTGTTTGTTCAAAGTGACTTACAATAAAAAGACTAGGACATATTAAGATTCTTCTCTTTTGCAAATGTTTATTGATAGTTGTGGAGAAGATGTGATAGAAACTTCCAAATTTAATGTCACTTGATTTTGTTTATTTTATATATTTTCTGTTATACTCGTTCTCTCAATCTAATTTGATATAATACAACAATTAAATGTGATGTATCTTAATTAACTTCACCCTTTGTTTGTTTCTAGATTTGCTAATACATCTATATTCCCCATTTAGGCATCCCTTCCATATTTTGGCAAACAAATCAAGACTGTTTTTTTATGGTCTGTTCTCCCCCCTCTGTCCGCTGCCCCGGTTTCTGATTCTGTCACCCCCCTCATGTGGCTCCACCACCATCACTATTAGCTTATTATATAGGTATGTCCTTTTTGTTATTTTCTCCATTATGTCTGCTGTTTTGTGTTATCTCTTTACTGATCTCTGTCTTTTACTCTCTCTTTCCTCATAAAAAAATCCAACTTTTGGTATCATACCCTTTTATTTTCCTTCATCATTGCTTTCTCTTTAAAATATTTTCTCATATGTACATTGTTATATGTTTTTGATTGCTATTGTTATATGTAATATATTATATGTTTCTTCCATTATATTATATGACTTCAAGGAAGATGTCATTGAATATTTAAGGTATTTTCACACATTTCCAGACTTAAAGGTGACATTGTTTTCATACAAAAACACATACATAAGAGAAAGAAGTAAACAAACTTAAAATGTATTCGGTTGGCTATGTTTGTTTTCCCCAGGTACAGGAAAATGTAGTGTAGTTAGCAATACTATGCAATACATCTTTAGATATTCATGTTATTTCTCAAGACTCAGATTTGATGGGTAGATGGATTTCTGTTTCCATAACTATCAAAAAGTACCTGTCACCATTTTTTATATTTATGCTCCTACACATTTACACAAATCTTTTTGGACTGATATTTTATCTAAATTAATAACAGTTACTGACAGTTATTTAAATTTTGGTGGTGACTGCAGCATGGTTAAGGACCCTTTTATTGACCGCAATTCCAAAACCAATTTTATCCTGTCATACATGCATTCCCAATTTACCTCTACTATAAAACAAAGATCACTAATCGACGCTTGTAGACTTTGTAATCCTGCCCTATAAGAATATAATTTTTCTCTCCTGTACTTTTCTTGTAATCTATGACTGAGCATTTGTTTGTTTTAAAACCTCTTTCATAGCACATTTTACATTCTGAAATTGGATCCATATTGATTTCTTAACATGCCCCTGTTACATTAGATTTATACCTTCTCCCTGTTGTTCATGGTACCAAGCATTGGATATTAAATAATTCCCTTCTCCTAGATAGTGATTCCAAACTTTTCTTGAAGACTTTATGAATGACTTTTTTCAAGTTAATGAAACACCTTATATTTCCCCCCAGACTATCTGACTCATTATTTCATTTGTATCTCACGAGAAAAAGACTTCCTCTAAGAAACTACTTCGGACCATGAAACATATTAAATATTTAGAACACACATACTAAAGCAAATTTGCTTTCAATAGGATTTTAACGGAAGATGCTACTTCATACCTCCTTAAATCTATTGCTAAGCACTAAAATAAAGCTGAGAAACTCCTCTCTAGTTTTCTTAAAATTAAAACAGATCGCATCAAAGTAAAATCAATTTTTTGTGCTAATGATCACACTGAGATAAACTAAGTTATATTGGCCAAATGTACTAATAATTATCACATTCTTTTCATCCATACTTTACATGCTTGTCAGGAAGATAATAATCAATATTTATCTTCTATTAAGTCGTCCTCTAATTCAGATATAAACTTCTCTTTACTGGATGGTGAGATTATCATTCATGATATTCTCACAGCTATGCATTCCATCGAAAAGAGAAAAGCCCCATGTCCTAATGAATTAGCTGTAGAATTTAATATCCATTTCTCCAAGTTTTTAATTCCTAAATTACATTGTCTTTTTACTTATTTTGTATCCTCTAACTCTGCTGGGGGTTCCTTTCAAGATGCCTTAATATGTCTTATCCCCAAGGAAAACAAATTCCCCAAAGTATGTAAAAAGTACAAACTAATTTTCCTTGTTAATTATAATTATACATTTTTGCAAAAATTCTTGCCCATCATCTACTCTTGACCCTGTACTCCCTAAGTTAATTGGACAGGAACAATCTGGCTCCAATAAAGGGTGACACCCTTCTTATAATACTAGACTATTTTTAATGTTTTGAGTACAACACCACCACTGCACACCGTAGCCCCGTCTTGAACGGATATGGTTTGAAGCAGAATGTATTTTCAACACTGTTTGGGAGGGCCCTAATTGGGGTTTCACTCCACTGAAGTTTTTCAAGTGTTATTGTATCCCCCTCTCATATTCCCTCTTCTACACCTCACACTGCACTATATATTCCACATGGGGTTGGAGCATCCACAAACACATTGCGCCAACAGGTTATAACACCAAGAGCAGGTGGGGTACTGCTTTTGGACACCACACACACAGGTATGGCGCACATCAATGTAATCACATGGAATGTAAGAGGTATTCACACTCCAGCTAAGTGCTATGCCATATATTCATACTTAGACCGTAGAGCCACTCACAGAGCACTACTGCAAGAGATGCATATCATGCAATTGGAGGCCAATAGGCTCTGTAAGAGATGACACTGACAAGTGTTGTTCTGCACAAATGTTTCGGCCCACGTAAGGGGGTCATTAGTATGGGTCATTTATAGCAGAGGAAGTGACAACTGACCTAGAAGGGTGATATGCTCTAGTGCGAGGGAGGCTAAATGGGCAGTCTATTCTCATGGGCTCCATACATGCCCCGAACATGGAGCAGCCAGCCTTCCTGCAAAAACTCACCTGCGTGCTTGAGCTTTGCCATGATATCCCGTGGTTACTGGGAGGGGACCTTAATTCAGTGCTCAACTTTTTTATGGACCGGTTTTTCTCCCACTGACATGCACCACTGCCTTCTCTAATGCTCAGGCCGTGCGCGACTTGCTCAATCATTGGTCTTCACAGACATTTGGCAGGCTCATTACCCAGACACCCGCATATATTTGTTCTACACCCACGTGGATGGCTTAAATGTGCGATTGGATCAGATTGTTGGCTCCTCCTCATTACTGGTGCTGGTTAAAAGTATTGACTACCTCGCCGCACGCATTCTGATCATAACCCCCAGGTATTGCACCTGAACTGGGAGGCTGACCCCCCTCCAGTCCCTACCCGGTGTCTCCAGCCGGCAGCGCTGGAGGATCCAGTGTTTCGCACTTTGTTAAAAATCGCAACCGCACAATACTTCGAGGACAATGGTGGTTCCACGCATCCGCTCAGAATGGGAGGCATTTAAGGTAGCCGTCAGAGGACACAGCATGGGACTGGCCTGGAATATGCGAAAGCAACTCACCCGAGAAACAGGGAAACTAGAACAGGACATCCTACCATGTGAGACCCAAGCGACACTATGTGCAGGGGACCCACAGCAACTGCGCAATAAGTAAAGGGAACACATTAGCCTCCTTGAAAGGCTGCGTTGCCATAACTATAAAGAGCACTCAGCACGTACACATGCACTATCAGACAGGTCCGGCCAAATGTTGGCTTGGCTGCTATGCCAGCAGCAGCCCAGGCACCCTATAGACGCCATACGCCCCATAAATGGCCCCATTGTGTACACTCAACATGAACTACATGCTGAGATGACCAAACATTATGCAGCTCTGTATAAAGCCACAGCCCCACTAGGCCATGCCAGAGTGAGAGCGTTCCTCTCAGCAGTCCAATTACCCACTATCACGTCAGAACAGCGCGAGACACTGGGCGCCCCGATTGAGCAAGAAGAGATCAGTGAAGTCATATCGGCATTAGCAACTGGTAAAATCCCCGGCCCAGATGGGCTACCATCTAAATTCTATGAGGCATATGCAACAATACTAGCGCCAAGCCTCCAAGCAGTCTATGTCACTGCAATAGACGACTCCTCCCTCCCACCATCACTAAACAAAGCACGGTTAGTTTCTCTGCTTAAACCGGACCGAGACCTGATGGAACTAGGTTCATACAGGCCACAAACACTGTTAAACACTGATTATAAAATACTGGTGAAACTGTTAGCGGGCCAGCTAGCACCCCTACTTTAATCACTTGTGCATGAAGACCAAAATGGATTCGTCCCAATGCGCAGTACCTCTCTGATGTATAAGCAGTCAGCTAGCAACACCCGACATTCAGCTCGATGCCTTTGGTCCAGTGTCAGTGGACGAGGTACTCAAAACTCTAGCCGACATCAAAAGCGGTTCTCCTAGCGATCCGGTACCCATGCGGATCCTGAAGCAGATTGCAACCACCGTTTCTATACCTGTTACTGACCTCATTAATGCCTCGCTTTCACAGGGAGTGGTTCCACCTGGCTGGAAGAGAGCTATTGTGAAAGCTCTTCTTAAAAAGCCTCTCCTAGACCCGGCAGAATTGGCCAATTATAGGCCAATTTCACTACTCCCTGGACTTAGCAAGGTCACAGAAAGACTAGTTAATCAAAAACTCTCCCACTTCCTAGAGTCCAATGGCCTTCTTCGGAACTCACAAACTGGCTTTCGCCCTGGACAGGGTACGGACATCGCCCTTCTGGCAGTCTTTGAGGAGGCCAGATGCATTCTGGACTCAGGAGGATCAGTGGCAGTGATCCTCCTGGACCTAAGTGCAGCTTTCGACACTGTTAATCATCAGGTCCTAATTTAGCGACTGACAGACATAGGTGTGGCAGGGACAGCCCTGTCCTGGCTTACTTCATTCCTTAGCAACCGCACCTTCCAGGTCTGGGAGAATAACTCACGGTCAGTGGCAATTCCCCTCCAGTGTGGGGTACCACAAGGCTCATCCTTAAGCCCCACATTATTTAATGTGTACATGGCCCCACTGGAGGAGGTGGTTGCCCCGTTCGGAATCAAAATCGTGAGCTACGCTGACGACACCCAACTGGTCGTCTCCTTATCCCAACTTGCCCAGTGCCCGGACACCCTCCACTCTTGCCTATCATAAATTTATACTTGGATGTGTGAATCCTCTCTAAAACTGAATGGGTCTAAGACCGAAATTATGCTATTAGGGCATAAAGGGTCCACACTGCCTCCGAACATCTGGCCCACCTGTCTGGGGGAGCCCCCTCCCCAAAAAATGAGATTAAAAGCCTGGGGGTCTGGATGGAACAGGATCTTTCATTCAAGACCCAAGCAAAAAAAATGGCAGAAGCCTGTTTTGGTCTCCTCCGATTGGCTCAAAAAGTTCTGCCACTTCTTCCGCAGCCCTCTAGGAAGCTGCTGATTCAAGGACTGATCCTGTCCAGATTGGACTATAGTAACGCTATCTTCCTGGGTGCACCGGAAACCACATTTAACAAACTCCAACAGATCCAGAATGCTGCAGCACGGCTTCTCACGGGCACCTCAGTCAGAATGTCAGCTAAACCAGCACTTAAACTGCTGCACTGGCTTCCGATACGCGAAAGGGTAAAATTCAAATCCCTATATATTGCACACAAACTGTTGCAGGGTAAGGGGCCCCCCATTCTGAAGAACTTAATCGTACCCTACAAAGCCAACAGACCACTTCGTTCAGATTATGAATGCCTGGTCATTATGCCCAGAGTAAAAAAGGTACGCACAGGGGGACGGCGTTTCTCGGTAAATACAGCTAAATTGTGGAATTCCCTCCCCTTGAAACTACGGGCTGAATCCTGCCATCTGCGGTTTCGGAAACTCTTGAAAACCCACCTCTTTCCTTAATCATTTCTAACTATTTCTCTGGTACCCGCACTAGTCTCTCTGTTCTGGTTTAGCGCTGGGATGCTTCCGGGTAACTACGCGCTCTATAAATCCCTCATCATCATCATCATCTGAACCTTTGCCGAGTCTTTAGGGTTGCCAAATATGCGCCACGGCAAGGGCCCGCACGGGGTGCCTGATCTTAGATTTGGAGAAGGCATTTGATACTCTAGAATGGGACTCCTATTCGCCATACCACCACTCTATGGGCTTGGGGAGGCATTCATCAAGATGGT